>NC_091359.1:14372281-14492281 GCF_038502225.1 Cherax quadricarinatus | reverse complement strand
ATCTTGATAGCTATCCTGGGCAAGGAACGACAACACCCACCTTGACGGTGGAGAAAGGGAGTAAAATAAAGGACACCTGGGGGGATGGGGATCTTGACAGATACCCCGCAGAAGAGAGTCCAGAGGACCTACCTTGACGGAAAAGGTGTCAAGCCTGATGTTGTAGGATAAAGAGGCTTCGAAATGGGCGTGACCCGGGCTGGTGTGTAAGTGGACCTGGTACACCACTTCGCTCACCTCTGTCTCGTCCGTCAAATCAGGCACAAATCCGTCCACGTCGGCGTTCTTTTTGTACGTCAACAGACCTGTTGACGAACCCCGTAGGTGAGAGGATACTTGAGGACACACAGGGAGGAAGACATATAGGTAAGGAGAAGTACTAATGAGGTATAAGAAGCAGGTCAGATATAACAGGTCAGTTACTCTTAAGAGATGACGATTCATCTCAGAGATGCTGGGACAGATGAGATATGCTGAGACGAAATAAAAGATGACAGGGTTGATTAGACATTTTAAAAACAGATGAAAGACGCTAAGAAGAGATATGCTAGGAACAGATGAAAGACGCTATAAACGGATGAAAGAAACTAGGAACAAACGATAGATACTAGAAACAGATGAACAACACTAGGAATGGATGAGAAACGTTATAAGCAGAGCAGAGGCATTAGAACAATTACAATGATCTACCTCACCTTTAGTAGGCAGGAGCTTCCCAGCCCAGGTGATTTTCTGTATGGTCAGTTCATGGCATAGGGCACGCTGTGGGGCTGTGTAAGTGTTGATATAGTGTACCAGAGCATGGGCAGCTCTTTGTACCCTCTGCTCCTCCACGCCCACTCTCTCCCAGCTCAAACAGGCACACCAGTGCGGCTCTATGAACGCATCTACGCAAGTGCGCGAGGTGGGTATCTGAGGACAGAAGCAGTTGGATAGTTTTAAAGTTGTGTCATTGTGCGTAGTGGGCAGAAGGGAAGGAGAGGGCACTGTGGGCCCCAGTTTAACTCTAATATAGTTCACAATAGTCTGAATTCAAATGAAGGGATTAAAATATACTGTAGTTGGGAGATACACACCTCTCCATGTCTATATACCTTGAGAGACACACACACATCTCTGAGTATATATGTAAACAAATATGGGACAGGCATACTGTCTATATCGAAAGTAGACAATATGCTTACTCTACTTCTGTTTACATATACACTGTGGCCACGAAAAAATTTACGTCCAGTTTGCAGATACAGCAACAACATCTAACAAATCGAATGAGTAAGAGAGAGAAAGTTCTCTCTCATCTTATATCTCATAGAAACTTTTCAGCTCGTAGATGAGACACATGTGTAATATCTCAGTATCTTTACATAAGACACATATGCAACAGTTAGGTATCTGGGGAATCCCGCCTACCAGTGACTTTGCCCTCGTCTGCTGCCCGTCCCTATCCACTGACGCCTATATAACCGCCAGTCTTCTTGCCTTTGCTCCAGATTCTCCTCCACCACGATGCTGTGAACACTAACTCCAAGGCCGAGGGACTGATTACCTCATCTTTTGTATATAGTTCTACTGTCTTCCTATTATGTCCTAGAATCTGTATTGATAAAGCCACTGGATGGCGAAACGTCTACAATGAAGATACCCAGATGTTGCACATGTGTCTTAACTTTCAACTTAAGAGTCTTCAATCTTTCTTCATAAGGAAGATTTCTAATGCTATGTATTAATTTAGTCATCCTACGCTGAATGTTTTCTAACGAATTTATGTCTATTTTGTAATACGGAGACCAGAACTGAGCTGCATAATCTAGGTGAGGCCTTACTAATGATGTATAAAGCTGCAGTATGACCTCTGGACTTCTGTTGCTTACACTTCTTGATATAAATCCCAGTAATCTATTTGCCTTATTACGTACGCTTAGGCATTGCTGTCTTGGTTTAAGGTTGCTGCTCACCATAACCCCCAAGTCCTTTTCGCAATCTGTATGGCTAAGTTCTACATCATTTAACTTATAAGTACTAGGGTTATGGGCACTCCCAAGCTTCAGAACCTTGCATTTATCTACATTGAACTGCATCTGCCACTTTTCTGACCAAGAATAGAGTTTGTTTAAATCCTCCTGAAGTTCCATAACATCTACGTTTGAATCAATTATCCTACCTATCTTTGTGTCATCGGCGAATTTGCTCATATCACTAGTAATTCCCTCATCAAGATCATTAATATGTATTATAAACAACAACGGGCCCAAGACTGATCCCTGTGGAACGCCACTTGTTACAGATCCCCACTCGGATTTAACCCCATTTATGGACACTCTCTGCTTCCTGTCAGTGAGCCATGACTCGATCCACGAGAGCACTTTTCCCCCAATGCCATGAGCTGCCACTTTCTTTAACAGTCTATGGTGCGGAACTCTATCAAAAGCCTTACTAAAATCTAAGCAAATAATATCAAATTCTTTATTGTGGTCAACAGCCTCAAAAGCTTTACTGAAGAAAGTTAATAAATTAGTTAGACAAGACCGGCCTCTTGTGAATCCATGCTGAGTATCATTAATCAAGCTATGCTTATCGAGATGGCTTCTTATAATCTCAGCTATAATTGACTCTAGTAAGTTGCCTACAATTGAGGTCAGGCTTATTGGGCGGTAATTTGACGGTAACGACTTGTCCCCTGTTTTAAAAATAGGAGTTACATTAGCCATCTTCCACATATCAGACACTACACCTGTTTGAAGAGATAAATTAAAAATATTAGTTAATGGTTCACAGAGTTCCATTTTGCATTCCTTAAGAACCCTTGAAAAAACCTCATCAGGACCCGGCGACTTATTTTGCTTCAGTCTGTCTATCTGCTTCACAACCATCTCACTAGTGACTGTGATGTTACATAATTTATCTTCTTCTAGCCCACTGTAAAAATTAATTACTGGAATATTGTTAGTGTCTTCCTGTGTAAAAACTGAGAGAAAATAATTATTTAAAATCAAGCACATTTCATTCTCTTTGTCAGTAAGGTGCCCATAGTTATTTTTAAGGGGACCTATCTTATCTCTAACTTTTGTTCTATAGACCTGGAAAAATCTTTTTGGGTTAGTTTTAGAATCCCTAGCAACTTTAATTTCATAGTCCCTTTTAGCTTTTCTTATCCCCTTTTTAATGTCCCTCTTAATGTCAATATACTGATTTATAAGATGACCCTCACCTCTTTTGATACGCCTATAAATTCCTTTCTTATGCCCTAGTAGATATTTGAGCCTATTATTCATCCATTTTGGGTCATTTCTATTTGATCTAATTTCTTTATATGGGATAAACGCTCTTTGAGCAGCATGTATAGTGTTCAGAAAACTGTCATATTGATAGCTCTCTTCGTTACCCCAGTCAACAGATGATAAGTGTTCTCTAAGCCCATCGTAATCTGCTAAGCGAAAATCTGGGACTGTTACTGAGTTATCGCTACTATCGTACTTCCATTCAATGCTAAATGTAATTGATTTGTGGTCGCTAGCACCCAGTTCCTCTGAAATTTCTAAATTATTAGCAAGGGATTCATTGTTTGCCATAACTAAGTCAAGCAGGTTATTTCCCCTTGTAGGTTCTGTCACAAACTGCTTCAAAAAACAATCCTGAAATACTTCTAAGAAGTCGTATGATTCTAAATTCCCAGTCAAGAAATTCCAATCAATATGACGAAAGTTAAAGTCTCCTAGAATTACTACATTATCGTGCCTTGTGGCCTTAACAATTTCCTCCCATAGTAGTTTCCCTTGGTCCCTATCTAAGTTTGGGGGGACGGTATATCACTCCTAAAATCAGTTTTTCATGCCCCTCTGAAAATTCTATCCAAACAGACTCTGTATGTGTTACTTCAGACTTAATACCCGTTTTTATGCAACAGTTCAAGCGATCTCGGACATACAATGCCACCCTCCCCCCCAATACTTCTATCTTCTTGGAACAATTTAAAACCCTGAATATGACATTCCGCAGGCATGTCCCGACTTTTTGAATTAAACCACGTCTCAGTTAAGGCAAATACATCAATGTTACATACACTAGCAACTAATCTCAACTCGTCCATCTTATTCCTAGCACTACGGCAATTAGCATAATAAACATTGAAAGACTCTCCTTTCTCTTTACCCTTCCTGCTCATTTCTATTTTTCTACTAAACCTATTACTGTCCTTATCACCCAAGGTCCCTGGCTTTTCAATATCTATCTCGTTCTTATTATTACTAGTTCCCCTAGAACTCGTAATATTACTACACTGGGACTTCACTGTTTTCCTGCCAAAACCCATACCACTAACTATTCCTAGTTTAAAGTCCTAACTGCTCCCTCCACTGCACTTGCCAGTGCTCCTACCCCACACCTAGATAAGTGAACCCCATCCCTAGCATACATGTCATTTCTGCCATAGAAGAGGTCCCAGTTGTCAATGAATGTTACCGCATTTTCCTTACAGTATTTGTCCAGCCAGCAATTGACACCAATTGCCCTGGACAACCATTCATTTCCAACTCCCCTCCTTGGCAAAATACCACATATGAGAGGGTTCCCACCCTTCTAATTATTTCTATTGCTGACCTATACCTGCTAATCAGGTCCTCACTCCTACGTCTGCCAACATCGTTGCCTCCAGCACTGAGACAGATAATAGGATTGCTCCCATTACCTCTCATGATGTCATCCAGACGGCTAACAATATCCTCCATCCCAGCCCCAGGAAAGCAAACTCTCTGTCTCCTACTCCTGTCCTTCAAGCAGAACGCCCTATCCATATACCTAACTTGGCTATCCCCAACAACAACAATATTCTTACCTTCCATAATGTCGTTCGTCGTGACGTTCCCAGTAGTCGACTCACATTCGTCGGGTAGCACTGAGAATGTATTGGATGTTTCCACAACAGTTTCCACGGCAGTCTCTTTCTTCTTCATCGTTTCTACCTTTCCATTCGTCTTCTTGATCGTCAACTTCTTTCCCTGCTGTCCAGCCACTGACCAGTTTCCCTTCTTGACCTGAGGACTCAAAACAGGAGGACTACTCCGAATCTTTTTGTTTTCCTCGGTCAGTCGCCGAATTTCCATATTCGCCAACCTCAATTCTTCCTTAAGCTGTTGATAAAGTTGCTCGATGGAGGGCATCTTGCTTCAATTCTAGAGAGCGCGCAAACAGGTCTTCACAGAGCCAAGTACACGTCAACACTGCGCAAAAGCCAACTCAATCAGAAGCTACTGCGCAGCACGTCCGCACGGCCCAATAGAGATGCGAACACACCTTTAGCGATGCGAACACTGGTGAAACTCTTCTCCAACCAGTGACTTTTTTTTCAGGGCGATACAGAAAATATATTGTGGAGACAGTAGATGTGGAGAGGGAGTACTGAGGTGTTCAGTCTCTCAGTCATGATAGAAGGTGTTCAGTCTCTCAGGCATGATAGAAGGTGTTCAGTCTCTCAGTCGTGATAGAAGGTGTTCAGTCTCTCAGTCATGATAGAAGGTGTTCAGTCTCTCAGTCATGATAGAAGGTGTTCAGTCCTTCAGTCACGATAGAAGGTGTTCAGTCCTTCAGTCATGATAGAAGGTGTTCAGTCTCTCAGTCATGATAGAAGGTGTTCAGTCTCTCAGTCATGATAGAAGGTGTTCAGTCCTTCAGTCACGATAGAAGGTGTTCAGTCATTCAGTCATGATAGAAGGTGTTCAGTCTCTCAGTCATGATAGAAGGTGTTCAGTCTCTCAGTCATGATAGAAAGTGTTCAGTCTCTCAGTCATGATAGAAGGTGTTCAGTCTCTCAGTCATAATAGAAGGTGTTCAGTCCTTCAGTCATGAAAGAATGTGTTCAGTCTCTCAGTCATGATAGAATGTGTTCAGTCCTTCAGTCATGATAGAAGGTGTTCAGTCTCTCAGTCATGATAGAAGGTGTTCAGTCTCTCAGTCATGATAGAAGGTGTTCAGTCTCTCAGTCATGATAGAAGGTGTTCAGTCTCTCAGTCATGATAGAAGGTGGTCAGTCTCTCAGTCATGATAGAAGGTGTTCAGTTTCTCAGTCATGATAGAAGGTGTTCAGTCCTTCAGTCATGATAGAAGGTGTTCAGTCTCTCAGTCATGATAGAAGGTGTTCAGTCTCTCAGTCATGATAGAATGTCTTCAGTCCTTCAGTCATGATAGAAGGTGTTCAGTCTCTCAGTCATGATAGAAGGTGTTCAGTCTCTCAGTCATGACAGAAGGTGTTCAGTCTCTCAGTCATGATAGAAGGTGTTCAGTCTCTCAGTCATGATAGAAGGTGTTCAGTCCTTCAGTCATGATAGAAGGTGTTCAGTCCCTCAGTCATGATAGAAGGTGTTCAGTCTCTCAGTCATGATAGAAGGTGTTCAGTCTCTCAGTCATGATAGAAGGTGTTCAGTCCTTCAGTCATGATAGAAGGTGTTCAGTCTCTCAGTCATGATAGAAGGTGTTCAGTCTCTCAGTCATGATAGAAGGTGTTCAGTCTCTCAGTCTTGATAGAAGGTGTTCAGTCTCTCAGTCATGATAGAAGGTGTTCAGTACTTCAGTCATGATAGAAGGCGTTCAGTCCTTCAGTCATGATAGAAGGTGTTCAGTCTCTCAGTCTTGATAGAAGGTGTTCAGTCCTTCAGTCATGATAGAAGGTGTTCAGTCTCTCAGTCATGATAGAAGGTGTTCAGTCTCTCAGTCATGATAGAAGGTTTTCAGTCTCTCAGTCATGATAGAAGGTGTTCAGTCTCTCAGTCATGATAGAAGGTGTTCAGTCTCTCAGTCATGATAGAAGGTGTTCAGTCTCTCAGTCTTGATAGAAGGTGTTCAGTCCTTCAGTCATGATAGAAGGTGTTCAGTCTCTCAGTCATGATAGAAGGTGTTCAGTCTCTCAGTCATGATAGAAGGTGTTCAGTCTCTCAGTCATAATAGAAGGTGTTCAGTCTCTCAGTCATGATAAAAAGTGTTCAGTCCCTCAGCCTTGATAGAAGGTGTTCAGTCCTTCAGTCATGATAGAAGGTGTTCAGTCTCTCAGTCATGATAGAAGGTGTTCAGTCTCTCAGTCATGATAGAAGGTGTTCAGTCCCTCAGCCTTGATAGGTGTTCAGTCCTTCAGTCATGATAGAAGGTGTTCAGTCCTTCAGTCATGATAGAAGGTGTTCAGTCTCTCAGCCATGATAGAAGGTGTTCAGTCTCTCAGTCATGATAGAAGGTGTTCAGTCTCTCAGTCATGATAGAAGGTGTTCAGTCCTTCAGTCATGATAGAAGGTGTTCAGTCTCTTAGTCATGATAGAAGGTGTTCAGTCTCTCAGTCATGATAGAAGGTGTTCAGTCTCTCAGTCATGATAGAAGGTGTTCAGTCTCTCAGTCATGATAGAAGGTGTTCAGTCTCTCAGCCTTGATAGAAAGTTTTCAGTCCTTCAGTCATAATAGAAGGTGTTCAGTCCTTCAGTCATGATAGAAGGTGTTCAGTCTCTCAGTCATGATGGAATGTGTTCAGTCTCTCAGTCATGATAGAAGGTGTTCAGTCCTTCAGTCATGATAGAAGGTGTTCAGTCTCTCAGTCATGATAGAAGGTGTTCAGTCTCTCAGTCATGATAGAAGGTGTTCAGTCTCTCAGTCATGATAGCAGGTGTTCAGTCTCTCAGCCTTGATAAAAGGTGTTCAGTCCTTCAGTCATGATAGAAGATGTTCAGTCTCTCAGTCATGATAGAAGGTGTTCAGTCTCTCAGTCATGGTAGAAGGTGTTCAGTCCTTCAGTCATGACAGAAGCTGTTCAGTCTCTCAGTCATGATAGAAGGTGTTCAGTCTCTCAGTCATGATAGAAGGTGTTCAGTCTCTCAGTCATGATAGAAGGTGTTCAGTCTCTCAGTCATGATAGAAGGTGTTCAGTCTCTCAGTCATGACAGAAGGTGTTCAGTCCTTCAGTCATGATAGAAGGTGTTCAGTCCTTCAGTCATGATATAAGGTGTTCAGTCTCTCAGTCATGATGGAAGGTGTTCAGTCTCTCAGTCATGATAGAAGGTGTTCAGTCCCTCAGCCTTGATAGAAGGTGTTCAGTCCCTCAGCCTTGATAGAAGGTGCTCAGTCTCTCAGTCATGATAGAAGGTGTTCAGTCCTTCAGTCATGATAGAAGGTGTTCAGTCCTTCAGTCATGATAGAAGGTGTTCAGTCTCTCAGTCATGATAGAAGGTGTTCAGTCTCTCAGTCATGATAGGTGTTCAGTCTCTCAGTCATGATAGAAGGTGTTCAGTCCTTCAGTCATGATAGAAGGTGTTCAGTCTCTCAGTCATGATAGAAGGTGTTCAGTCCTTCAGTCATGATAGAAGGTGTTCAGTCTCTCAGTCATGATAGAAGGTGTTCAGTCCCTCAGCCTTGATAGAAGGTGTTCAGTCCTTCAGTCATGATAGAAGGTGTTCAGTCCTTCAGTCATGATAGAAGGTGTTCAGTCTCTCAGTCATGATAGAAGGTGTTCAGTCTATCAGTCATGATAGAAGGTGTTCAGTCTCTCAGTCATGATAGAAGGTGTTCAGTCCTTCAGTCATGATAGAAGGTGTTCAGTCTCTCAGTCATGATAGAAAGTGTTCAGTCTCTCAGTCATGATAGAAGGTGTTCAGTCTCTCAGCCATGATAGAAGGTGTTCAGTCTCTCAGTCATGATAGAAGGTGTTCAGTCTCTCAGTCTTGATAGAAGGTGTTCAGTCTCTCAGTCATGATAGAAGGTGTTCAGTCCTTCAGTCATGATAGAAGGTGTTCAGTCTCTCAGTCATGATAGAAGGTGTTCAGTCTCTCAGTCATGATAGAAGGTGTTCAGTCTCTCAGTCATGATAGAAGGTGTTCAGTCTCTCAGTCATGATAGAAGGTGTTCAGTCTCTCAGTCATGATAGAAGGTGTTCAGTCCTTCAGTCATGATAGAAGGTGTTCAGTCTCTCAGTCATGATAGAAGGTGTTCAGTCTCTCAGCCTTGATAGAAGGTGTTCAGTCCTTCAGTCATGATAGAAGGTGTTCATTCCTTCAGTCATAATAGAAGGTGTTCAGTCTCTCAGTCATGATAGAAGGTGTTCAGTCTCTCAGTCATGATAGAAGGTGTTCAGTCTCTCAGTCATGATAGAAGGTGTTCAGTCCTTCAGTCATGATAGAAGGTGTTCAGTCTCTCAGTCATGATAAAAGGTGTTCAGTCTCTCAGTCATGATAGAAGGTGTTCAGTCTCTCAGTCATGATAGAAGGTGTTCAGTCTCTCAGTCATGATAGAAGGTGTTCAGTCTCTCAGCCTTGATAGAAGGTGTTCATTCTCTCAGTCTTGATAGAAGGCGTTCAGTCTCTCAGTCATGATAGAAGGTGTTCAGTCTATCAGTCATGATAGAAGGTGTTCAGTCCTTCAGTCATGATAGAAGGTGTTCAGTCTCTCACTCCTGATAGAAGGTGTTCAGTCTCTCAGTCATGATAGAAGGTGTTCAGTCTCTCAGTCATGATAGAAGGTGTTCAGTCTCTCAGTCATGATAGAAGGTGTTCAGTCCTTCAGTCATGATAGAAGGTGTTCAGTCTCTCAGTCATGATAGAAGGTGTTCAGTCTCTCAGTCATGATAGAAGGTGTTCAGTCTCTCAGTCATGATAAAAGGTGTTCAGTCTCTCAGTCATGATAGAAGGTGTTCAATCTCTCAGTCATGATAGAAGGTGTTCAGTCTCTCAGTCATGATAGAAGGTGTTCAGTCTCTCAGTCATGATAGAAGGTGTTCAGTCCTTCAGTCATGATTGAAGGTGTTCAGTCTCTCAGTCATGATAGAAGGTGTTCAGTCTCTCAGTCATGATAGAAGGTGTTCAGTCTCTCAGTCATGATAAAAGGTGTTCAGTCTCTCAGTCATGATAGAAGGTGTTCAGTCCTTCAGTCATGATAGAAGGTGTTCAGTCTCTCAGTCATGATAGAAGGTGTTCAGTCTCTCAGTCATGATAGAAGGTGTTCAGTCTCTCAGTCTTGATAGAAGGTGTTCAGTCTCTCAGTCATGATAGAAGGTGTTCAGTCTCTCAGTCATGATAGAAGGTGTTCAGTCTCTCAGTCATGATAGAAGGTGTTCAGTCCTTCAGTCATGATAGAAGGTGTTCAGTCTCTCAGTCATGATAGAAGGTGTTCAGTCTCTCAGCCTTGATAGAAGGTGTTCAGTCCTTCAGTCATGATAGAAGGTGTTCAGTCTCTCAGTCATGATAGAAGGTGTTCAGTCTCTCAGTCATGATAGGTGTTCAGTCTCTCAGTCATGATAGAAGGTGTTCAGTCTCTCAGTCATGATAGAAGGTGTTCAGTCCTTCAGTCATGACAGAAGGTGTTCAGTCCTTCAGTCATGATAGAAGGTGTTCAATCTCTCAGTCATGATAGAAGGTGTTCAGTCTCTCAGTCATGATAGAAGGTGTTCAGTCCTTCAGTCATGACAGAAGGTGTTCAGTCCTTCAGTCATGATAGAAGGTGTTCAATCTCTCAGTCATGATAGAAGGTGTTCAGTCTCTCAGTCATGACAGAAGGTGTTCAGTCCTTCAGTCATGATAGAAGGTGTTCAATCTCTCAGTCATGATAGAAGGTGTTCAGTCTCTCAGTCATGATAGAAGGTGTTCAGTCTCTCAGTCATGATAGAAGGTGTTCAGTCCTTCAGTCATGATAGAAGGTGTTCAGTCTCTCAGTCATGATAGAAGGTATTCAGTCTCTCAGTCATGATAGAAGGTGTTCAGTCTCTCAGTCATGATAGAAGGTGTTCAGTCCTTCAGTCATGATAGAAGGTGTTCAATCTCTCAGTCATGATAGAAGGTGTACAGTCTCTCAGTCATGATAGAAGGTGTTCAGTCTCTCAGTCATGATAGAAGGTGTTCAGTCCTTCAGTCATGATAGAAGGTGTTCAGTCTCTCAGTCATGATAGAAGGTGTTCAGTCTCTCAGTCATGATAGAAGGTGTTCAGTCTCTCAGTCATGATAAAAGGTGTTCAGTTTCTCAGTCATGATAGAAGGTGTTCAGTCATTCAGTCATGATAGAAGGTGTTCAGTCTCTCAGTCATGATAGAAGGTGTTCAGTCTCTCAGTCATGATAGAAGGTGTTCAGTCTCTCAGTCATGATAGAAGGTGTTCAGTCTCTCAGTCATGATAGAAGGTGTTCAGTCTCTCAGTCATGATAGAAGGTGTTCAGTCTCTCAGTCATGATAGAAGGTGTTCAGTCCTTCAGTCATGATAGAAGGTGTTCAGTCTCTCAGTCATGATAGAAGGTGTTCAGTCTCTCAGCCTTGATAGAAGGTGTTCAGTCCTTCAGTCATGATAGAAGGTGTTCAGTCTCTCAGTCATGATAGAAGGTGTTCAGTCTCTCAGTCATGATAGGTGTTCAGTCTCTCAGTCATGATAGAAGGTGTTCAGTCTCTCAGTCATGATAGAAGGTGTTCGGTCCTTCAGTCATGATAGAAGGTGTTCAGTCTCTCAGTCATGATAGAAGGTGTTCAGTCTCTCAGTCATGATAGAAGGTGTTCAGTCTCTCAGTCATGATAGAAGGTGTTCAGTCTCTCAGTCATGATAGAAGGTGTTCAGTCTCTCAGTCATGATATAAGTGTTCAGTCCTCTGACTCTGACAAAAGTAAAGCAGATGTTTAGTCCTTTAGACCTTCAGATGTTCAGTCCCTCAGAGCTGACGGACTAAAACTCGCAAAATTACCTCTTCACCTCTACTATGGGCGAAACATCACCAAGATGAAGATACCCAAGTGATGTTTTTCTTATCAACTTGAAGGTATTTTGTACCTTATACATATTGATATTTATCAATTCATCATATAAATGCAACCAAGTCCCAAATTTTGTAGCATATATTTTATAAATAAATTTTAAATAAACAGTGTGTTGAGTTCGTTATCCTGAAGTTGTGAGATACTAGCCAGGATTCTGACAGTTTTACTTATTTCTTTTTGACGCACCAACCGTCTCCCACCGAGGCAATGTGACCTAAAAAATTGAAAGAAAGGCTTTCTGTTTCCATTTATGGGGAGTTACTAGCCACAGTTTGTTTCCTCTGTTTATTCTGCTAGTCCCAAGGTAGCTTCCGTTCTTTGATACTCTCTGTTAACAGGGATCAACATCGATGTTTTAGAAAGATGAGCTGGTTTTCTCCCCGACATATGTGACTGATTCCCCTGAATGTGGTTTAGACAGGCAAATATTTCAGTCAATCCTGATTGCCTCTCTATTCCCCCAGGTATTATGTGACCCCGTAGAGGTCAGACAGCCCATCCTGACGCACCCCTGAGACTCACCTGGCTGAAGAGTGATATACCTCTCTCGGTGACCTGGCCAAGACGTGCCCCGGAGAAGTGTAGGACGTCCTGCATTGTAGGGTACAGGTCGAAGGGCGTGGTGAGGCGGTGCACGTTCATCCTGAAAGTGCAGTGTTGGGGTTTAATGGTGCACCACTCAGCTCATCTCAGCTATTTCAGGTACTAACACAGACACACTTACATAGGCGATATATATATATATATATATATATATATATATATATATATATATATATATATATATATATATATATATATATATATATATATATATATATATATATATATATATATGTCGTGCCGAATATGTAAAACTGGTCAACTAGCAAGAACTCATTTAAAATTAAGTTCTTTCTGAAATTTTCTCTTATTCGTTTAAAGATATATTTTTTTCATTAATGTTAATGTAAAAATTCTTAATTTTGCACCAAAAGAATCTTAGAAAACTTACCTAACCTTATTATAAAAAGAGCAATTTATTTTAGCCTAACCCAACTAAATATATTTTAAATACGTTTACAATAATTTATTACTAAACAAACACAATCAAATGTATTTTTTTTGTTAGGTTCATAATGATTTTGGCGAAATTATTGCATACACAAATTTTCACTTGTCCTATATGGCAAGATGAGCGTTGCTATTTAAGCCAAGATCGCAAGTTCTGCCTATTCGGCACGACATATATATATATATATATATATATATATATATATATATATATATATATATATATATATATATATATATATATATATATATATATATATATATATATATATTAGATCTTCTAAGACCATGTCTCTAAAACTTACATTTACTCAGTATACAACCTCATCTATAATGAGAGTGACTACAGTGACATCACGTACCTCTGTCCAGATTTAACTACACTGGGAAACACACCTTTCCTTCCCTACAGACTCTCAAGCTACATTCTTATATCAGGCTTTTGTTTATAGCTTTCATAGAAGTATATACACCGTGAGTTGTATGTCTCTCAGCGCATGCATGCTGAGAGCTTAATCCCTGTGTCAGTATGGCAGGGATCACAGTATTCTTGATTGGTGGTGAGTAGGTAATATGCAGCCTTAATGATTCTTGTGTAATCGATAGGTTTTAAACCTCCATTAGTCAAGCAACCAACATCATTTAATGTCAACATCTGCAACATCTGCCATATAGCTTACCTATTGAAGCCATATATGCACATCACAAGAAGAGAGGATGCTAGCTATAGATCAAAGTGTAATTATAGAAAGAAACTTTGCACCTTGCTAATCAATCACTTTCAGCTACTTTTTTTTATAGCAAAATAAGATACATGTGCAATATGTTGGTACTATGTTCTATATAACAGTTAAATAGTAGGAACAGAAGCTAGCTATATTTCTCTGTCATATTTCATCACATGGAATCTGATAGGAAATACCATTGTACGTATGATGAACACTGATGGATGTGAGAGGACGACCCACATGAGACAAAAAAACGACTTCCAGCTGATGCCTTGTTTAGCAGATACTCTAAATGGATATCAAATGAAAAAACTTTTCGATTCATTTCTCGTGTGATGTGGGTTGTCCTCTCTCAAGGCTTCCATTCTTAAGTGTCTTGACGCTGACCCACCTGACGTTGTCAGCGGCTGACGGGTATGTGTCCTTGAGCACCTTGGGCAGCACCAGTGCCATGAAGGGGAGGCGCTCCTCCTGCTTGCCCTGCTGAGTGCCTCTGATGGTAGTGAACCTGTCAACATCACAAGCAGGTCCGTGGTTGTTACAAACATGATCGAATCAACTTTCATAAAAAATTAGTTTGGATTTAAATATGAATATACCTCAAGGTTCTATAAATCTGATTTATTTATAATTAATAAAATTTATGAGGAATTTAAACTATGTCTGACATGTTACTCATGCAATGTACTTGATTTGTGTTCTGACCAAATTTTTGTTGCTCTCCTACGCTCAGCGTGCTGGGTCATGTCACATTGTTGCTCTCCTACACTCAGCGTGCTAGGTCATGTCACATTGTTGCTCTCCTACGCTCAGCGTGCTAGGTCATGTCACATTGTTGCTCTCCTACGCTCAGCGTGCTAGGTCATGTCACATAGTTGCTCTCCTACACTCAGCGTGCTAGGTCATGTCACATTGTTGCTCTCCTACGCTCAGCGTGCTGGGTCATGTCACATTGTTGCTCTCCTACGCTCAGCGTGCTGGGTCATGTCACATTGTTGCTCTCCTACGCTCAGCGTGCTAGGTCATGTCACATTGTTGCTCTCCTACGCTCAGCGTGCTAGGTCATGTCACATTGTTGCTCTCCTACGCTCAGCGTGCTAGGTCATGTCACATAGTTGCTCTCCTACGCTCAGCGTGCTAGGTCATGTCACATTGTTGCTCTCCTACGCTCAGCGTGCTAGGTCATGTCACATTGTTGCTCTCCTACGCTCAGCGTGCTGGGTCATGTCACATTGTTGCTCTCCTACGCTCAGCGTGCTGGGTCATGTCACATTGTTGCTCTCCTACGCTCAGCGTGCTAGGTCATGTCACATAGTTGCTCTCCTACGCTCAGCGTGCTAGGTCATGTCACATTGTTGCTCTCCTACGCTCAGCGTGCTAGGTCATGTCACATTGTTGCTCTCCTACGCTCAGCGTGCTGGGTCATGTCACATTGTTGCTCTCCTACGCTCAGCGTGCTGGGTCATGTCACATTGTTGCTCTCCTACGCTCAGCGTGCTGGGTCATGTCACATTGTTGCTCTCCTACGCTCAGCGTGCTGGGTCATGTCACATGTTAGCCTTAAAATTCTGTTTTTCACAGTGGTTATTCTTCACACACACACGCACACGCACACACACACACACACACACACACACACGCACACACACACACACACACACACACACACACACACACACGCACGCACACGCACACACACACACAAATGCAAAGTCATGAATACCGGGGAAGGGCGAAGAAAACCTCAGACAGAGTATAGTCTAGGTGGCCAAACACTGCAAACCTCACTCAAGAAAAAGATCTTGGGGTGAGTATAACACCGAGCACATCTCCGGAAGCGCACAACAACCAGATAGCTGCTACAGCTTATGGGCTCCTGGCAAACTTGAGAATAGCGTTCCGATACCTCAGCAAGGAATCGTTCAAGATTCTGTATATCGTGTACGTCAGGCCCATACTTGAGTACGCAGCACCAGTTTGAAATCCACACCTGGTCAAGCACGTCAAGAAATTAGAGAAAGTGCAAAGGTTTGCAACAAGGCTAGTCCCAGAGCTAAGGGGAATGTCATACGAAGAAAGGTTAAGGGAAATCGGCCTAACGACACTGGAGGACAGGAGGGTCAGGGGAGACAGGATAACGACATACAAAATACTGAGAGGAATATATAAAGTGGACAGAGACAGGATGTTCCAGAGATGGGTCACAGAAACAAGGGGTCACAATTAGAAGTTGAAGACTCAGATGAGTCAAAGAGATGTTAGGAAGTATTTCTTTGATCATAGAGTTGTCAGGAAGTGGAATAGTCTAGAAAGTGAGGTAGTGGAGGCAAGAACCATACATAGTTTTAAGACGAGGTATGATAAAGCTCATGGAGCAGGAAGAGAGAGAAGATCTAGTGTGTGTGAATACACACACACACACACACACACACACACACACACACACACACACACACACACACACACACACACACACACACACACACACACACACACACACACACACACACACACACACACACACACACACAAGCCACCTACCTTTCAGTACATAATAAACCCACACATAATTTCACACAAAATTACACACACACACTCGTTCACCCTCCCCCTCCCCACTCCTCTCCCACATAGCCACAGTTCCTCCACTACCTCCCCCCCCCCCACACTCTGACATACACACTACTAACATAACATACAGAACTACATAGGTTTCCCACTCTGAGGCAATCAGGATAAAACAAAAATGGGTTGCCAGAGAGCAACAAGAAAAACCAAGGGACAGGAGGAGGAAGCTGCAAAGGAAGATTGGGCAGCAGAGCTCACAAAAAGGGATCATGAATGGGAAAAGAAACTAGAAGAACTTAGCATGAGAATGGAAGAGAGGATAGATATGGAAAGCAGGAAGTGGGAGGTGCATGTCAAAGCAGCAGAGGCTAGGATACAGAGTTTAGAAGAGGAACTGAAAAATCTGAAACAGCCTAAAGAACTAAAGAACATTTTGGGATTGACAACAGAGACTGCTACCTCAGCCACAAATAAGGGAACAGTAGGGAAAGAAGGAGCACAACTGCATGGAGAGGCTCTATCAGAGGAGACTCTAGTAAATGAAAGAGCTAAGCTTTATGTGGAGGCCCTAACAGACAACAACAGAGCCCAAGGAAAGCCGAGAAGGGAAAAATGACAGGCCACTGAGCCCAAGTACATTAGCCAGTGAAACTGAAGAAAGGAAAGCTGCAGTGGAGGAAACCAAATTAAATGAGGGGATACACAGGGATATGCAGTGGGAGAATGAAAGGGTGAGGTCAGTCTTTGTGTATGGGCTCCAGGAAGTTGAAGGGGAAACATATGAAGCAAGAAAACAAGGGGAAAAAAAAGCAATTGAAAGCATCATGAAAGCAATAGGAGAAGACGACATGACCCAGCTGGAAAATTTTCGGAGAATAGGGGGGTTTGTAAAAAAAAGAACCTGGCCAGTGAAAGTGACCTTCAAGGCAGAAGCAACTCAGAACAGGATCCTGCAGGAGAAAGAACGATTAAGGGACATGCCGGCATACAGGAAGGTGTATCTCGACCGCGACAGAACACAAGAAGAAAGGCAGAAACTGAGAGAGATAGTACAAAGGCGAAAAGAGGAAAGAGAGGGGATGGAGAAGACAGACAGGAGATCCCAGACCCAGGAAGAAGATCAAATACAGCCTCCCTCACAACTTCCTATAGAAGCCTCCCAACCAGGTCAACCCCAGTGCAACCAAACATTCTAAATCAAAACAACCCATGCCACATACAATGCCCCCACCCACTACATTACAAACTCCACCCCCACATCAACAACCCATAGTTCCTACCAGGTCTCCCACTTCCCCAACCCCAATACACCTCCCAGACCACAGTCTTAGAAAAGAAGTTGAAGGTGTGGTATACAAATGCAGATGGAATAACAAACAAGTATGAGGAGTGGCACGAAAGAATCAAGGAGACATCCCCAGACATAATAGCACTCACAGAAACAAAACTCACCAGAATAATAACAGATTCAATCTTTCCATCCGGATATCAGATCCTCAGGAAAGATAGAGGGAGGAGAGGGGGAGGAGGAGTTGCACTGCTCATTAAAAACCAGTGGGGTTTTGAGAAAATGGAAGGAATGGATGGCACGGGCGAAAGGGACTACTTAGTAGGAACAATCCAGTCTGAGGGACACAAGGTGATAATTGCAGTAATGTACAACCCACCACAGAACTGCAAGAGGTCAAGAGAAGAATATGATGAAAGCAACAGAGCAATGATCGACACACTAGCCGAGGTGGCCAGGAGAGCACACATGAGGGGAGCAAAGTTACTAGTTATGGGTGATTTCAATCACAAGGAGATTGACTGGGAAAACCTGGAGCCCCATGGGGGTCCCGAAACGTGGAGAGCCAAGATGATGGATGTGGTACTGGAAAACCTCATGCATCAACATGTTAGAGACACTACCAGAGAGACAGGAGAGGATGAACCAGCAAGACTGGACCTTGTATTCACTTTGAGTAGTTCGGACATCGAGGGTATCATGTATGAAAGGCCCCTGGGAGCTAGTGATCATGTGGTTCTGTGCTTTGACTACATAGTTGAGCTCCAAGTAGAGAGAGTAGCAGGAATAGGCTGGGAAAAAACAAACTACAAAAGGGGGAACTACTCAGGCATGAGGAACTTCCTTCAAGACATTCAGTGGGAGAGGGAACTGACAGGAAAACCAGTGCAAGAAATTATGGACTATGTGGCAACAAAATGCAAGGAGGCAGAGGAGAGGTTTGTTCCCAAGGGAAACAGAAATAATGGGAAGAACAGAACGAGTCCTTGGTTCACCCAAAGGTGTAGGGAGGCAAAAACTAGGTGTACTAGAGAATGGAAAAGGTACAGAAGACAGAGAACTCAGGAAAATAAAGAGATTAGCCGAAGAGCCAGAAACGAATATGCACAGATAAGAAGGGAGGCTCAGAGACAATATGAAAATGACATAGCATCAAAAGTAAAGACTGACCCGAAGCTGTTGTACAGCCACATCAGGAGGAAAACAACAGTCAAGGACCAGGTAATCAGACTGAGGAAGGGTGATGGGGAATTCACAAGAAACGACCGAGAGGTATGTCGGGAGCTCAACACAAGATTTAAAGAGGTATTTACAGTGGAAACCAGTAGGACTCCAGAAAATCAGAACAGGGGGGCACACCAGCAAGTGCTGGATGAGGTACATATAACCAAGGAGGAGGTGAAGAAGCTGCTATGCGAACTTGACACCTCAAAGGCGGTGGGACCAGACAACATCTCTCCATGGGTCCTTAAAGAGGGAGCAGAGATATTGTGTGAGCCATTAACAAAGATCTTCAACACATCATTTGAAACTGGGCAACTCCCTGAAGTATGGAAAATGGCAAATGTAGTCCCAGTTTTTAAAAAGGGAGACAGACATGAGGCACTAAACTACAGACCTGTATCACTAACGTGTATAGTATGCAAGGTCATGGAGAAGATCATCAGGAGGAGAGTGGTAGAGCACCTGGAAAGAAACAAGTGTATAAATGACAACCAGCACGGTTTCAGGGAAGGAAAATCCTGTGTCACAAACCTACTTGAGTTTTATGACAAGGTGACAGAAGTAAGACAAGAGAGAGAGGGGTGGATGGACTGCATATTTTTGGACTGCAAGAAGGCCTTCGACACAGATCCTCACAAGAGGTTACTGCAAAAGCTAGAGGATCAGGTACACATAACAGGAAAGGCACTGCAATGGATCAGAGAATACCTGACAGGGAGGCAACAACGAGTCATGGTACGCGACTAGGTGTCAGAGTGGGCGCCTGTGACAAGCGGGGTTCCACAGGGGTCAGTCCTAGGACCTGTACTGTTCTTGGTATATGTGAACGACATAACGGAAGGGATAGACTCAGAAGTGTCCTTGTTTGCAGATGATGCGAAGTTAATGAGAATAATCAAATCGGATGAGGATCAGGCAGGACTACAAAGAGACCTGGACAGGCTACAATGTAGACAGCCTGTACTGTGCACAGACAGCCCATGCTGTCTGCCAGCTTAGTTCATATTTCGCGCCATGCTGGTGCTGCCACCTATAGGCGTTGCCACTTCAGCCTACCTGCCCTTGCCTCACTCTCACTCTCACAGCGGCCTAACAGCAAGACACAAGGCCTATTAGTAGCTCTCTCTCATGGGATGGCCCTCCCGGGCCATGGGCACAACACACAAGCCTGTGTACCCACCACGACTTAACAATAAAGTAAGAAGCCTCCGATGACGTATAATTCACACCCCGCTTTCAGTCCTACCAAATAATCCGTTATAAATGGTGGAAAGCGGTGGTCGCAGCAGTTGTTTGCCCAGAGAGAGGAAGGAAGAGGTATGAAGTCATCTTCACTTCATCACCCTACACAACAAGCATCCGTCTCTCAACGAGTTATCCTGATGTCGTGTCTGCACATTTGAGCATCCAGACACAGGTACGCTCCACGCTCGCCGGCAGTGACAGCCCAGCGACAGTACCAGTCGAGAAGTGTCCTCCTGAGTCGCTTGCCAGAAGTCCTGCCCAGTTGCCGAGTTTTGTCGACGCCACACTCGAGGGCACCAGCATGTCGTGCCCCAGGTTGAGTGAAAACCTGCAGCGACTCCTACGATGACTGCTTCACCGTTCCAGAGGAGACCGTACCCTATTACATCACAGCTCAGCAGCAGCGATGTCTCCCGTGTTGCAGTATCTGTCCAGACGCAGGAAGGCGTGCAGTGATGCCCTTCGACGCTCACTGCCTATGACCACGATATTTAGCACACCCCACATGTTTTACTCTTCCCTCCCTGTAGGAAGTTTTTTTTCCATGTTCATATGTATATATATATTTTTATTTTGTGTTCTGTGCCCCGTTCCTACGAGAGAGAGACCGAGTTTCTTTTACCACCATTATTGTCGCGTCGGGACGATGAGCGGTAGGTGGCCGAGCGTATGTAGACAGCCTGTACTGTATACAGACAGCCCATGCTGTCTGCCAGCTTAGTTCATATTTCGCGCCATGCTGGTGCTGCCACCTATAGGCGTTGCCACTTCAGCCTGCCTGCCCTTACCTCACTCTCACTCTCACAGCGGCCTAGCAGCAAGACACAAGGCCTACTAGTAGCTCTCTCTCGTGGGATGGCCCTCCCGGGCCATAGGCACAACACACAAGCCTGTGTACCCACCACGACTAAACAATAAAGTAAGAAGCCTCCGAAGACGTATAATTCACACCCCGCTTTCAGCCCTACCAAATAATCCGTTATAACAAGCCTGGTCCAGCAACTGGCTCCTTGAATTTAGCACTGTCAAATGCAAAGTCATGAAGATTGGGGAAGGGCAAAGAAGACCGCAGACACAATATAGTTTAGATGGCCAAAGACTGCAAACCTCACTCAAGGAAAAGATCTGGGGGTGAGTATAACACCGAGCATATCTCCTGAGGCGCACATCAATCAGATAACTGCTGCAGCATACGGGCGCCTGGCAAACCTACGGATAGCGTTCCAATACCTCAGTAAGGATTCGTTTAAGACTCTGTATACCTTTTACGTCAGGCCCATACTGGAGTATGCAGCACCAGTTTGGAACCCACACCTAGTCAAGCACGTCAAGAAATTAGAGAAAGTGCAAAGGTTTGCAACAAGACTAGTCCCAGAGCTACGGGGATTGTCCTACGAAGAAAGGTTGAGGGAAATCGGCCTGATGACACTGGAGGACAGGAGGGTCAGGGGAGACATGATAACGACATATAAAATACTGCACGGAATAGACAAGGTGGACAAAGACGGGATGTTCCAGAGAAGGTACACAAACACAAGAGGTCATAATTGGAAGTTGAAGACTCAGATGAATCAAAGGGATGTTAGGAAGTATTTCTTCAGTCATAGAGTAGTCAGGCCGTGGAATAGCCTAGAAAGTGACATAGTGGAGGCGGGAACCATACATAGTTTTATGGCGAGGTATGATAGAGCTCATGGGGCAGGGAGAGAGAGGACCTAGTAGCAATCAGCGAAGAGGCGGGGCCAGGAGCTGTGACTCGACCCCTGCAACCACAAATAGGTGAGTACACACACACACACACACACACATATATATATATATATATATATATATATATATATATATATATATATATATATATATATATATATATATATATATATATATATATATATATATATATATATATAACAAGCCACACAGGGATGAAAATCTTTAACTCAAGATCTTTCTCATTCCGTGGGTTGTCAGGAGCTGTACAATGTTGCAAGACTAGCAACAGATAGTAGGGAGAAAATTGTCTCTGTGAGCCAAGGCAGAAGCGTGCAGCGTTGGGCCACGTCACATACTGCATAACCCCAACCTTCTATGCTTCAGTCCACGAGATATGAATAGTGCAGAGTGCGGCATAAGATTGTAATGCGGGTGGAAATTGACGTTGTAGATGTGAAGCAGTCCAGAAGAGGCTTACGAAAGTCCTCAGGTGGAAAGTAAGAGAATGAATTAAGTGATTAAGAGAGAACTAGATCATAGAAGAGGAAAAAAAACGATTGATTTCTTTCCTCTGAGAGACGAGACAATGAGAAAATGTTTATGTCGAGAGAAGAAAGTGTAAAACACTGAAGGCTCGATCCTCCGTGAGGGTATTGACCCTCAGACCTCACAGAGGAGACTGAGAGAGTTGTCACCCAGATGCTGTTTGTGCGAGACTCCTACGTGGCAAAGTTTGTGGATTAGGAAAACTAATGAAGAGAAGAACAAAAGAGGAGATAAAAGCGTAATGCTAGCGTGTTTATAAAATAAAACAGGGACAGAAAGAAACTCTGTTGAGATGTTTCGCCCGTGGAACAAGCTTCTTCACTGACTGAATAAGACTTTTCCAGAGGCGAAACGTCATATTAAAATCTCTAGCTGTGTCTTCTCAAAGGAGAGAAGAGGCAAGCTCTATCTCCTGATCCCTCCTGCGGGTTGATAAACAAAACACTTATGCAACATTTGGGCATCTATATTATGGAAACGTATCGCCACACAGTGGCTTCATCAGTCCAGTGCAGAGAAAATCTGAGATAATCAGTCCCTCAGCCTGGAGTCGATGTGTTCAGTATATCAGTTTTGACTTATCAAGACTGATAGACTGAACACATCGACTCCAGGCTAAGGGACTGATCACCCCAAACTCCTCTTCATTTCCCATCTTTCTCTACACTGACTTAAGATTTCCAGAATAAAGATACTAAATGTTAAACAAATATTACACAGGTGTCTTATTTATCAACTTGTCGGGTTTCTAAACCGACGAGTAAGCCCACAACTGCGGGTGAAGGAACCAAAGGTTAGGGTCGGCGATGGCGCACCTGTGTCCGTGGTCGCTCATCACCACCAGGATGGTGTTGTTGAGGTGTCCGTCGCGTCGGAGGGACGTCAGCAGCTGCAGGAGGTCGTTGTCGGCCACGGACACCAGGTTGTAGTCGTCGTGCGACAACTCTGCGTGGAACGCGAAGCCGAACTTGGGAGAGTTCTTGTACTCACTCATGAAGGCGTGAACGTAGTTGAAGAACACCTGGAGGAGGATGTAGCAGTGAACACTTGACGGGGAGGAGGATGTAGCAGTGAACACTTGACGGGGGAGGAGGATGTAGCAGCGAACACTTGACGGGGGAGGACGATGTAGCAGTGAACACTTGACAGGGAGGAGGATGTAGCAATGAACACTTGACGGGGGAGGAGGATGTAGCAGCGAACACTTGACGGGGGAGGAGGATGTAGCAGTGAACACTTGACAGGGAGGAGGATGTAGCAGTGAACACTTGACGGGGGAGGAGGATGTAGCAGCGAACACTTGACGGGGGAGGAGGATGTAGCAGTGAACACTTGACGGGGAGGAGGATGTAGCAGTGAACACTTGACGGGGAGGAGGATGTAGCAGTAAACACTTAACGGGGAGGAGGATGTAGCAGCGAACACTTGACGGGGGAGGAGGATGTAGCAGTGAACACTTGACAGGGAGGAGGTTGTAGCAGTGAACACTTGACGGGGGAGGAGGATGTAGCAGCGAACACTTGACGGGGGAGGAGGATGTAGCAGTGAACACTTGACGGGGAGGAGGATGTAGCAGTGAACACTTGACAGGGAGGAGGATGTAGCAGTGAACACTTGACGGGGGAGGAGGATGTAGCAGCGAACACTTGACGGGGGAGGAGGATGTAGCAGTGAACACTTGACGGGGAGGAGGATGTAGCAGTGAACACTTGACGGGGAGGAGGATGTAGCAGTAAACACTTAACGGGGAGGAGGATGTAGCAGTGAACACTTGACGGGGGAGGAGGATGTGGCAGTGAACACTTGACGGGGGAGGAGGATGTAGCAGTAAACACTTAACGGGGAGGAGGATGTAGCAGTGAACACTTGACGGGGAGGAGGATGTAGCAGTGAACACTTGACGGGGAGGAGGATGTAGCAGTGAACACTTGACGGGGAGGAGGATGTAGCAGTGAACAATTGACGGGGAGGAGGATGTAGCAGTGAACACTTGACGGGGAGGAGGATGTAGCAGTGAACACTTGACGGGGAGGAGGATGTAGCAGTGAACACTTGACGGGGAGGAGGATGTAGCAGTGAACACTTGACGGGGAGGAAGATGTAGCAGTGAACACTTGACGGGGAGGAGGATGTAGCAGTGAACACTTGACGGGGAGGAGGATGTAGCAGTGCACACTTGACGGGGAGGAGGATGTAGCAGTGAACACTTGACGGGGAGGAGGATGTAGCAATGAACACTTGACGGGGGAGCAGGATGTAGCAGTGAACACTTGACAGGGGAGGAGGATGTAACAGTGCACACTTGACGGGGAGGAGGATGTAGCAGTGAACACTTGACGGGGAGGAGGATGTAGCAGTGAACACTTGACGGAGGAGGAGGATGTAGCAGTGAACACTTGACAGGGATGAGGATGTAACAGTTAACACTTGTCGGGGAAGAAGGATGTAGCAGTGAACACTTGACGGGGAGGAGGATGTAGCAGTGAACACTTGACGGGGGAGGAGGATGTAGCAGTGAACACTTGACGGGGGAGGAGGATGTAGTAGTGACCACTTGACGGGGAGGAGGATGTAACAGTGAACGCTTGACGGGGGAGGAGGATGTAGTAGTGAACACTTGACGGGGAGGAGGATGTAGCAGTAAGCACTTGACGGGGGAGGAGGATGTAGCAGTGAACACTTGACAGGGAGGAGGATGTAGCAGTGAACACTTGACGGGGGAGGAGGATGTAGCAGTGAACACTTGACGGGGAGGAGGATGTGGCAGTGAATACTTGACAGGAGAGGAGGATGTAGCAGTGAACACTTGACGGGGAGGAGGATGTAGCAGTGAACACTTGACGGGGAAGGAGGATGTAGCAGTAAACACTTGACGGGGGAGGAGGATGTAGCAGTGAACACTTGACGGGGAGGAGGATGTAGCAGTAAACACTTGACGGGGGAGGAGGATGTAGCAGTGAACACTTGACGGGGGAGGAGGATGTAGCAGTGAACACTTAACGGGGGAGGAGGATGTAGCAGTGAACACTTGACGGGGAGGAGGATGTAGCAGTGAACACTTGACGGAGAGGAGGATGTAGCAGTGAACACTTGACGGGGGAGGAGGATGTAGCAGTGAACACTTGACGGGGGAGGAGGATGTAGCAGTGAACACTTGACGGGGAGGAGGATGTAGCAGTGAACACTTGACGGGGGAGGAGGATGTAGCAGTGAACACTTGACGGGGGAGGAGGATGTAGCAGTGAACACTTGACGGGGAGGAGGATGTAGCAGTGAATACTTGACGGGGGAGGAGGATGTAGCAGTGAACACTTGACGGGGGAGGAGATGGAGTGTAAATAAAGACGTTTACAGAAAGGACAGCCTTTATCAATGTAGCATCTCGCCTGTCAGCCATCCCAGGATACAAAACTTTTTTCTGGACTGAGCCTATAAATAATGTAACTTTAGTGACCTATTCTTGCATTTTGTGTATTATATGGAAAATCCATAACTAGAGAGTACAAAAAGCAAATTCCTACACACACACACACACACACACACACACACGGCTCCAGCTGCTGGGCCAGAGAACTAACCTTGTGTCGAGGCGTAGCCCTGAGACACAGCTTGGGATGGTTCTTGTACTCCGGGTAGGTGGCCACGAAGAAGGGCCTCATATAATGGTCCGTGGGAGAGGCATCAAACCCACGGAGGCGGTACTGGAAGGTGCCAATATGGGGCTGGTCCTCCGCGAACACTGCCAATCATACACTACCTTAGTAATAACGAAATCATACGCACATCTGCTGTAGATATGTATATCGTTCACATTAACTCCCCCGTGGCCTGGTGTCTAAAGCTTTCGCTTCACACGGCGAGTGTCCGGGTTCGATTCCCGGCGAGGGTAGAAACATTGGGCGTCTATGATCCCCATCAGTAAAATGGGTAGCTGGGTGATAGTCGACAGGTATGGGTCGCATCCTGGGACAAAATTAAGGGATTCACCCAGTTCGTGAAACCTAGCTCTCACAGCAGGCTCCAGGCACGTAAAAACTGATGTATGTACATACTTCTGAATGTATGTGGTAGCATATGGGTGTATGAAGGATGTATGTTAATACTTCTGAGTGTCTGTGTAAGCAGGTGGGTGTATGAAGGAGGCAGGCAGATGCTTCTGAGTGTCTGTGTAAGCAGGTGGGTGTATGAAGGAGGCAGGCAGATGCTTCTGAGTGTCTGTGTAAGCAGGTGGGTGTATGAAGGAGGCATGAAGATGCTTCTGAGTGTCTGTGTAAGCAGGTGGGTGTATGAAGGAGGCAGGCAGATGCTTCTGAGTGTCTGTGTAAGCAGGTGGGTGTATGAAGGAGGCATGCAGATGCTTCTGAGTGTCTGTGTAAGCAGGTGGGTGTATGAAGAAGGCAGGCAGATGCTTCTGAGTGTCTATGTAAGCAGGTGGGTGTATGAAGGAGGCATGCAGATGCTTCTGAGTGTATGTGTAAGCAGGTGGGTGTATGAAGGAGGCATGCAGATGCTTCTGAGTGTATGTGTAAGCAGGTGGGTGTATGAAGGAGGCATGCAGATGCTTCTGAGTGTCTGTGTAAGCAGGTGGGTGTATGAAGGAGGCAGGCAGATGCTTCTGAGTGTATGTGTAAGCAGGTGGGTGTATGAAGGAGGCAGGCAGATGCTTCTGAGTGTCTGTGTAAGCAGGTGGGTGTATGAAGGAGGCAGGCAGATGCTTCTGAGTGTCTGTGTAAGCATGTAGATGTATGAAGGAGGCATGCAGATGCTTCTGAGTGTCTGTGTAAGCAGGTGGATGTATGAAGGAGGCAGGCAGATGCTTCTGAGTGTATGTGTAAGCAGGTGGGTGTATGAAGGAGGCATGCAGATGCTTCTGAGTGTATGTGTAAGCAGGTGGGTGTATGAAGGAGGCATGCAGATGCTTCTGAGTGTCTGTGTAAGCAGGTGGATGTATGAAGGAGGCATGCAGATGCTTGTGAGTGTCTGTGTAAGCAGGTGGGTGTATGAAGGAGGCATGCAGAAGCTTCTGAGTGTCTGTGTAAGCAGGTGGGTGTATGAAGGAGGCAGGCAGATGCTTGTGAGTGTCTCTGTAAGCAGGTGGGTGTATGAAGGAGGCAGGCAGATGCTTCTGAGTGTCTGTGTAAGCAAGTGGGTGTATGAAGGAGGCATGCAGAAGCTTCTGAGTGTCTGTGTAAGCAGGTGGGTGTATGAAGGAGGCATGCAGATGCTTGTGAGTGTCTGTGTAAGCAGGTGGGTGTATGAAGGAGGGAGGCAGATGCTTCTGAGTGTATGTGTAAGCAGGTGGGTGTATGAAGGAGGCATTCAGATGCTTCTGAGTGTATGTGTAAGCAGGTGGGTGTATGAAGGAGGCATGCAGATGCTTCTGAGTGTATGTGTAAGCAGGTGGGTGTATGAAGGAGGCAGGCAGATGCTTCTGAGTGTATGTGTAAGCAGGTGGGTGTATGAAGGAGGCATGCAGATGCTTCTGAGTGTATGTGTAAGCAGGTGGGTGTATGAAGGAGGCATGCAGATGCTTCTGAGTGTATGTGTAAGCAGGTGGGTGTATGAAGGAGGCAGGCAGATGCTTCTGAGTGTATGTGTAAGCAGGTGGGTGTATGAAGGAGGCATGCAGATGCTTCTGAGTGTATGTGTAAGCAGGTGGATGTATGAAGGAGGCAGGCAGATGCTTCTGAGTGTATGTGTAAGCAGGTGGGTGTATGAAGGAGGCATGCAGATGCTTCTGAGTGTATGTGTAAGCAGGTGGGTGTATGAAGGAGGCATGCAGATGCTTCTGAGTGTCTGTGTAAGCAGGTGGATGTATGAAGGAGGCATGCAGATGCTTGTGAGTGTCTGTGTAAGCAGGTGGGTGTATGAAGGAGGCATGCAGAAGCTTCTGAGTGTCTGTGTAAGCAGGTGGGTGTATGAAGGAGGCAGGCAGATGCTTGTGAGTGTCTCTGTAAGCAGGTGGGTGTATGAAGGAGGCAGGCAGATGCTTCTGAGTGTCTGTGTAAGCAAGTGGGTGTATGAAGGAGGCATGCAGAAGCTTCTGAGTGTCTGTGTAAGCAGGTGGGTGTATGAAGGAGGCATGCAGATGCTTGTGAGTGTCTGTGTAAGCAGGTGGGTGTATGAAGGAGGGAGGCAGATGCTTCTGAGTGTATGTGTAAGCAGGTGGGTGTATGAAGGAGGCATGCAGATGCTTCTGAGTGTATGTGTAAGCAGGTGGGTGTATGAAGGAGGCATGCAGATGCTTCTGAGTGTATGTGTAAGCAGGTGGGTGTATGAAGGAGGCAGGCAGATGCTTCTGAGTGTATGTGTAAGCAGGTGGGTGTATGAAGGAGGCATGCAGATGCTTCTGAGTGTATGTGTAAGCAGGTGGGTGTATGAAGGAGGCATGCAGATGCTTCTGAGTGTATGTGTAAGCAGGTGGGTGTATGAAGGAGGCAGGCAGATGCTTCTGAGTGTATGTGTAAGCAGGTGGGTGTATGAAGGAGGCATGCAGATGCTTCTGAGTGTATGTGTAAGTAGGTGGGTGTATGAAGGAGGCATGCAGATGCTTCTGAGTGTATGTGTAAGCAGGTGGGTGTATGAAGGAGGCAGGCAGATGCTTCTGAGTGTATGTGTAAGCAGGTGGGTGTATGAAGGAGGCATGCAGATGCTTCTGAGTGTATGTGTAAGCAGGTGGGTGTATGAAGGAGACAGGCAGATGCTTCTGAGTGTATGTGTAAGCAGGTGGGTGTATGAAGGAGGCAGGCAGATGCTTCTGAGTGTCTGTGTAAGCAGGTGGGTGTATGAAGGAGGCAGGCAGATGCTTCTGAGTGTCTGTGTAAGCAGGTGGGTGTATGAAGGAGGCAGGCAGATGCTTCTGAGTGTCTGTGTAAGCAGGTGGGTGTATGAAGGAGGCAGGCAGATGCTTCTGAGTGTCTGTGTAAGCAGGTGGGTGTATGAAGGAGGCAGGCAGATGCTTCTGAGTGTCTGTGTAAGCAGGTGGGTGTATGAAGGAGGCAGGCAGATGCTTCTGAGTGTCTGTGTAAGCAGGTGGGTGTATGAAGGAGGCAGGCAGATGCTTCTGAGTGTCTGTGTAAGCAGGTGGGTGTATGAAGGAGGCAGGCAGATGCTTCTGAGTGTCTGTGTAAGCAGGTGGGTGTATGAAGGAGGCATGCAGATGCTTCTGAGTGTCTGTGTAAGCAGGTGGGTGTATGAAGGAGGCAGGCAGATGCTTCTGAGTGTCTGTGTAAGCAGGTGGGTGCATGAAGGAGACAGGCAGATGCTTCTGAGTGTATGTGTAAGCAGGTGGGTGTATGAAGGAGGCATGCAGATGCTTCTGAGTGTATGTGTAAGCAGGTGGGTGTATGAAGGAGGCATGCAGATGCTTCTGAGTGTATGTGTAAGCAGGTGGGTGTATGAAGGAGGCAGGCAGATGCTTCTGAGTGTATGTGTAAGCAGGTGGGTGTATGAAGGAGGCAGGCAGATGCTTCTGAGTGTCTCTGTAAGCAGGTGGGTGTATGAAGGAGGCATGCAGATGCTTCTGAGTGTATGTGTAAGCAGGTGGGTGTATGAAGGAGGCATGCAGATGCTTCTGAGTGTCTGTGTAAGCAGGTGGATGTATGAAGGAGGCATGCAGATGCTTGTGAGTGTCTGTGTAAGCAGGTGGGTGTATGAAGGAGGCATGCAGAAGCTTCTGAGTGTCTGTGTAAGCAGGTGGGTGTATGAAGGAGGCAGGCAGATGCTTGTGAGTGTCTCTGTAAGCAGGTGGGTGTATGAAGGAGGCAGGCAGATGCTTCTGAGTGTCTGTGTAAGCAAGTGGGTGTATGAAGGAGGCATGCAGAAGCTTCTGAGTGTCTGTGTAAGCAGGTGGGTGTATGAAGGAGGCATGCAGATGCTTGTGAGTGTCTGTGTAAGCAGGTGGGTGTATGAAGGAGGGAGGCAGATGCTTCTGAGTGTATGTGTAAGCAGGTGGGTGTATGAAGGAGGCATGCAGATGCTTGTGAGTGTCTGTGTAAGCAGGTGGGTGTATGAAGGAGGCAGGCAGATGCTTCTGAGTGTCTGTGTAAGCAGGTGGGTGTATGAAGGAGGCATGCAGATGCTTCTGAGTGTCTGTGTAAGCAGGTGGGTGTATGAAGGAGGCAGGCAGATGCTTCTGAGTGTCTGTGTAAGCAGGTGGGTGCATGAAGGAGGCAGGCAGATGCTTCTGAGTGTATGTGTAAGCAGGTGGGTGTATGAAGGAGGCATGCAGATGCTTCTGAGTGTATGTGTAAGCAGGTGGGTGTATGAAGGAGGCATGCAGATGCTTCTGAGTGTATGTGTAAGCAGGTGGGTGTATGAAGGAGGCAGGCAGATGCTTCTGAGTGTATGTGTAAGCAGGTGGGTGTATGAAGGAGGCAGGCAGATGCTTCTGAGTGTCTCTGTAAGCAGGTGGGTGTATGAAGGAGGCATGCAGATGCTTCTGAGTGTATGTGTAAGCAGGTGGGTGTATGAAGGAGGCATGCAGATGCTTCTGAGTGTCTGTGTAAGCAGGTGGATGTATGAAGGAGGCATGCAGATGCTTGTGAGTGTCTGTGTAAGCAGGTGGGTGTATGAAGGAGGCATGCAGAAGCTTCTGAGTGTCTGTGTAAGCAGGTGGGTGTATGAAGGAGGCAGGCAGATGCTTGTGAGTGTCTCTGTAAGCAGGTGGGTGTATGAAGGAGGCAGGCAGATGCTTCTGAGTGTCTGTGTAAGCAAGTGGGTGTATGAAGGAGGCATGCAGAAGCTTCTGAGTGTCTGTGTAAGCAGGTGGGTGTATGAAGGAGGCATGCAGATGCTTGTGAGTGTCTGTGTAAGCAGGTGGGTGTATGAAGGAGGGAGGCAGATGCTTCTGAGTGTATGTGTAAGCAGGTGGGTGTATGAAGGAGGCATGCAGATGCTTCTGAGTGTATGTGTAAGCAGGTGGGTGTATGAAGGAGGCATGCAGATGCTTCTGAGTGTATGTGTAAGCAGGTGGGTGTATGAAGGAGGCAGGCAGATGCTTCTGAGTGTATGTGTAAGCAGGTGGGTGTATGAAGGAGGCATGCAGATGCTTCTGAGTGTATGTGTAAGCAGGTGGGTGTATGAAGGAGGCATGCAGATGCTTCTGAGTGTATGTGTAAGCAGGTGGGTGTATGAAGGAGGCAGGCAGATGCTTCTGAGTGTATGTGTAAGCAGGTGGGTGTATGAAGGAGGCATGCAGATGCTTCTGAGTGTATGTGTAAGTAGGTGGGTGTATGAAGGAGGCATGCAGATGCTTCTGAGTGTATGTGTAAGCAGGTGGGTGTATGAAGGAGGCAGGCAGATGCTTCTGAGTGTATGTGTAAGCAGGTGGGTGTATGAAGGAGGCATGCAGATGCTTCTGAGTGTATGTGTAAGCAGGTGGGTGTATGAAGGAGACAGGCAGATGCTTCTGAGTGTATGTGTAAGCAGGTGGGTGTATGAAGGAGGCAGGCAGATGCTTCTGAGTGTCTGTGTAAGCAGGTGGGTGTATGAAGGAGGCAGGCAGATGCTTCTGAGTGTCTGTGTAAGCAGGTGGGTGTATGAAGGAGGCAGGCAGATGCTTCTGAGTGTCTGTGTAAGCAGGTGGGTGTATGAAGGAGGCAGGCAGATGCTTCTGAGTGTCTGTGTAAGCAGGTGGGTGTATGAAGGAGGCAGGCAGATGCTTCTGAGTGTCTGTGTAAGCAGGTGGGTGTATGAAGGAGGCAGGCAGATGCTTCTGAGTGTCTGTGTAAGCAGGTGGGTGTATGAAGGAGGCAGGCAGATGCTTCTGAGTGTCTGTGTAAGCAGGTGGGTGTATGAAGGAGGCAGGCAGATGCTTCTGAGTGTCTGTGTAAGCAGGTGGGTGTATGAAGGAGGCATGCAGATGCTTCTGAGTGTCTGTGTAAGCAGGTGGGTGTATGAAGGAGGCAGGCAGATGCTTCTGAGTGTCTGTGTAAGCAGGTGGGTGCATGAAGGAGGCAGGCAGATGCTTCTGAGTGTATGTGTAAGCAGGTGGGTGTATGAAGGAGGCATGCAGATGCTTCTGAGTGTATGTGTAAGCAGGTGGGTGTATGAAGGAGGCATGCAGATGCTTCTGAGTGTATGTGTAAGCAGGTGGGTGTATGAAGGAGGCAGGCAGATGCTTCTGAGTGTATGTGTAAGCAGGTGGGTGTATGAAGGAGGCAGGCAGATGCTTCTGAGTGTCTGTGTAAGCAGGTGGGTGTATGAAGGAGGCAGGCAGATGCTTCTGAGTGTATGTGTAAGCAGGTGGGTGTATGAAGGAGGCATGCAGATGCTTCTGAGTGTATGTGTAAGCAGGTGGGTGTATGAAGGAGACAGGCAGATGCTTCTGAGTGTATGTGTAAGCAGGTGGGTGTATGAAGGAGGCAGGCAGATGCTTCTGAGTGTCTGTGTAAGCAGGTGGGTGTATGAAGGAGGCAGGCAGATGCTTCTGAGTGTATGTGTAAGCAGGTGGGTGTATGAAGGAGGCAGGCAGATGCTTCTAAGTGTCTGTGTAAGCAGGTGGGTGTATGAAGGAGGCATGCAGATGCTTCTGAGTGTCTGTGTAAGCAGGTGGGTGTATGAAGGAGGGAGGCAGATGCTTCTGAGTGTCTGTGTAAGCAGGTGGGTGTATGAAGGAGGCAGGCAGATGCTTCTGAGTATCTGTGTAAGCAGGTGGGTGTATGAAGGAGGCAGGCAGATGCTTCTGAGTGTCTGTGTAAGCAGGTGGGTGTATGAATGAGGCAGGCAGATGCTTCTGAGTGTCTGTGTAAGCAGGTGGGTGTATGAAGGAGGCATGCAGATGCTTCTGAGTGTCTGTGTGAGCAGGTGGATGTATGAAGGAGGCAGGCAGATGCTTCTGAGTGTCTGTGTAAGCAGGTGGATGTATGAAGGAGGCAGGCAGATGCTTCTGAGTGTCTGTGTAAGCAGGTGGGTGTATGAAGGAGGCATGCAGATGCTTCTGAGTGTCTGTGTAAGCAGGTGGGTGTATGAAGGAGGCATGCAGATGCTTCTGAGTGTCTGTGTGAGCAGGTGGATGTATGAAGGAGGCAGGCAGATGCTTCTGAGTGTCTGTGTAAGCAGGTGGATGTATGAAGGAGGCAGGCAGATGCTTCTGAGTGTCTGTGTAAGCAGGTGGGTGTATGAAGGAGGCATGCAGATGCTTCTGAGTGTCTGTGTAAGCAGGTGGATGTATGAAGGAGGCAGGCAGATGCTTCTGAGTGTCTGTGTAAGCAGGTGGGTGTATGAAGGAGGCAGGCAGATGCTTCTGAGTGTATGTGTAAGCAGGTGGGTGTATGAAGGAGGCATGCAGATGCTTCTGAGTGTCTGTGTAAGCAGGTGGGTGTATGAAGGAGGCAGGCAGATGCTTCTGAGTGTCTGTGTAAGCAGGTGGATGTATGAAGGAGGCAGGCAGATGCTTCTGAGTGTCTGTGTAAGCAGGTGGGTGTATGAAGGAGGCAGGCAGATGCTTCTGAGTGTCTGTGTAAGCAGGTGGGTGTATGAAGGAGGCAGGCAGATGCTTCTGAGTGTATGTGTAAGCAGGTGGGTGCATGAAGGAGGCAGGCAGATGCTTCTGAGTGTATGTGTAAGCAGGTGGGTGTATGAAGGAGGGAGGCAGATGCTTCTGAGTGTCTGTGTAAGCAGGTGGGTGTATGAAGGAGGCAGGCAGATGCTTCTGAGTGTATGTGTAAGCAGGTGGGTGCATGAAGAATGAAATGAGCCACAGACTTTATTCTGGTTATCAAAGCTTACGTACCCTTATACATCTCTTAACTACAACATTATCCTAATTACTGAAGCTTACCATACCCTTGAAACTTACCATATCCTTGAAGCTTACCATACCCTTGAAGCTTACCATACCCTTGAAGTTTACCATACCCTTGAAGCTTACCATACCCTTGAAGCTTACCATACCCTTGAAGCTTACCATACCCTTGAACCTTACCATACCCTTGAAGCTTACCATACCATGGAAGCTTACCATACCCTTGAAGTTTACCATACCCTTAAAACTTACCATACCCTTGAAGCTTACCATACCCTTGAAGCTTACCATACCCTTGAAGCTTACCATACCCTTGAAGCTTACCATACCCTTGAACCTTACCATACCCTTGAACCTTACCATACCCTTGAAGCTTACCATACCATGGAAGCTTACCATACCCTTGAAGCTTACCATACCCCTGAAGCTTACCATACCCTTGAAGCTTACCATACCCCTAAAGCTTACCATACCCTCTGAAATACGTTACTATTAGAGGCCTTTACATTATACATGTACAAACTCTAAAATACAACGTTAATCTCAACACACAGAAACTTCTCAATAAAACTGAAGGCTCTTCATCGATTCCACAAGGACATAACTGGAAAATCTACAACGCTACATACACTGTGTGCATTTCCTTACTGTCTTCCCACGACACTGATTAAGAATCTTCCGCATCATAATTATTGAAAGGGCCACTGAAATGCGTTTGTCAAGTATTCCTTTCCTGGTTTGTGGAAGGTGTTGTGAAGTCAGTGCTGAGCCAAGCACTGGACGCTCTAACCTGCAGGGGTTCTTAACCTTTTTAAGATTACAGAACCCCATTGGATTGCCCATATGTCGCCATATCTCTTCAACAGACTGTGGTATCATCACCAGTCCTATTAGATACCAGTATGGATAACTAGCAATAGAACATCTGATAGTTTATTCTAATCTAGCAACAACGTTTTTTAAACTCTTCAGAGATCGAGTTCCATACCCCCATTATTTGGCTCCCATACCCCTAATGGGTATGTGTACTCCGGGTTAAGAACCCTCTGTTCTAAGGACTCACTGGTGATATAGCCGTTCTTCTTGAAGTCGTTCCAGATGAATGGGTAACTGTTGACATACTGAGCTCTCTCTCCCATCCTTCTCCGCGTCTCAGGTAACTCCAGCTCAGTTTTACCTGGCGTAGTAAACAGCATATATATATATATATATATATATATATATATATATATATATATATATATATATATATATATATATATATATATATATCCTCAAGAAAGACACACCCAGCCAAGCTAAGTGTTTTACCCGTCATCAGAGGACATACGGTGGTGTGGATGATTCTGAGGTAATTTCATTCTACTCCCTGTTTGGTGTACTAGCCCAACGAGCAGTATTTTATATTCTTGTTCCCACGAACGAGTGGTATTGATCAATAACAACACTACGACTAGCCAAGGAGTCGAACCCATGCTGCTTTGGCCCACCTCATGGTAAGCCAAAACACATGGCGCTCTAGTCCACGGGACCACTGGCTAATCGCAGTGTTGTTATTGATCAATACCACTCGTTCGTGGGTACAATAATATAAAATGCTACTCGTTGGGCTAGTACACCAAACAGGGAGTAGAAATTACCTCAGAATCATCCACACCACCGTATGTATATATATGTATATGTATATATGTATATACCGAGAGGTGTCCAGATTATTTTTATGTAGCAATATAAATGCTTATATATGATGCAAAACAAGGTCTCACCCACACCACCCACCTGTCAGTATAGGAATCAGCTGTTGCGGTGTCCCATCCCCGACTATATTATACCCCTCCATCACGTGACCCCCTAACGTATCCGTCAGGAAGGCGTAAGTCTTGGGCAGAGTGCGTATAAACGTGTTACGGGAGAGGGAATCGAAGCCAAGCATCAGGAAATTAAGTTTTAAAGCATCTACGGGCACCTTAACCCATGATGTCTGCGATCGTAGATCCTCGTCCCTCCGGATTCCAGCTATCGTATTCTCCCATCTTCAAAAAACGCACAAATAATCATTAATATATATTAGTTTTAAGGACGTTATCACTCGAAATTAGTGATTTTTAAAGCATATAAATTTAGATTTTACCGTCGTAATGTCTAGTTGATTGTGCATCCCATATCCTTCCAGTGGAGGGATATGGGATGCTCATATGTATCCATATGAGGATATGTTTCCATATGCTCATATGTATCCATATGTATCCATATGTGCAAGAGCATATGGATACATAAAAGGCCTAGGAAAAATGCCCCAATAGGGTTAACAGGAGAACATCTGGATTTATATCTACAGTTCACTTATCTGTTACAAGCAAATTTACGAAATTTGCTTAATATATCTGCTATCTTATTTTCATTAATAAGATATCTTGACATGTTAAACAGGTTATTATATTGTCTATATATTCCTCAAACACTAAATGGAAAAATATACTTAAAAACCTTAATTTTTTAAGGGATGGACCGGTAAGCCAGCGTAAGGCCTCGGTCAGATAACCAAAAACTCCAACGGCGGGTCATCATCTAAGACCCGCGTCAGGAAACACTTGTCCTGTTTCCTGACGAACCTTACCTAACTGAACGGGAAAAATGCTTTCTCTGGGAAAGAAAGCATTCTGAATGCTTTCTCTGGGAAAGAAAGCATTCTGAATGCTTTCTCTGGCACCGTAAAGGAGGTGCCAGAGAAAACACACAGGCTGCAGAACGAGCTTTCTTTATGGCAACGTTTCACTCTGTGTAGCACTTGATGAAGCTCTTGATAAGTTTCTGCGCTGGGCGAAACGTGAGTACGAAGGCGAATCGCCGTCGGTACTGAAGAAACGGAAGAGGTGCAGATCAAGACTGTGACAACGTTACGCCTTGTGGAGAGATGTGATGAAGCTCTTGAAGCTCTACACTGAGCGAAACGTTGCCATAAAAACGTGCCCAGATCTTTTCATTACTAATAAAGACAAACTAAAAAAAATGTTTTATTCGCTATTATTATTATTATTATTATTATTATTATTGTTATTATTATTATTATTATTATTCTTAGTGGTAGTATCGACATTATTATTATTATTAGTAATAGTAGTAATATTATAATAATTATTATTATTATTATTGTCATTATTATTATTATTATTCATAGTGGTAGTATCGACATTATTATTATTATTAGTAATAGTAGTAACATTATAATAATTATTATTATTATTATTGTCATTATTATTATTATTATTCATAGAAAAGCGCTAAACCCGTTGGGGCCACACAGCGCCTGGGAGCCTGGCAGGCCAAGAACTCTTCAGCCAGAGTGTGTGTGTAGAGGGAAGGGGGAGACAGAAAAGAGGAGCTCCACTTCCTCGAAAGAAGAGCCCTTCACCGCCAGAACGACTTACGTCTTGCCGTTCTTGGCCGTGCAGGAGACGACGTAGAAGTCGCTGTTGGTGAAGACAAAGGTGTCGTGGGTGGTGGTGGTGAGGCCACGACGCACGGCGTCGTCTCCGTCCCTCACCAGCTCTGAGCAGGAGGAAAAAAACGACAAGTTGATAAATTAGACAGAAGTGCAACACTTGGGTATCTTTACTGAGGAAACGTTTCGCCACACAGTGGCTTCATCAGTCCATACAAAGGAGAATAGTGAAGATCAGAAGGAGTTTGAGGTAATCAATCCCTCTGTCTGGAGTCGATGTAATCAGTCCATCAATCTTGAAAAGATTGGGGGACTGATTACCTCAAACTTCTTCTGATCTTCACCATTCTTCTTTGTATTGGACTGATGAAGCCACTGTGTGGTGAAATGTCTCCTCAGTAAAGATACCTAAGTATTGCCCATGTGAAAAAAAAGGATTATTTAGAGCCTGAACCGGCTCTAACATGTTACATTATCCAGGTTACATACCCTTGTAAAAGATCCGAAAGGCATTAAATTGGCTAACAAAACTTTATATATATATATATATATATATATATATATATATATATATATATATATATATATATATATATATATATATATATATATATATATATATATATATATATATATATATATATATTAATGAAATCACGAACCCCAGTGGAAATAAGTCACTCTGTCTGACTTTTTTGGGTTATCCCAGGTTCTCTACACATATGCTGCTATGTATGATAATTCTATGTAACTGTATTTGTGTATACCTGAATAAACTTACTTACTAAATAAGTGATTTTGTATATATGTAAGCAGACTCGCCTGTGAAGGAACACTCCACGTCGCCATGTTCCTTCCGAGTTCGCCCGGTAATTGTCGCTACTGAACCCGATACCGACACCCATTCCGGCTCCTCGCTGCAGCGGATCGGGTCCACGTTGTGGAAGAATCGGTAGATCTCCGGGTTCTTCACGTCCAGAATGGGGTGTTGACACGCTAGGTGGGCTGGGCTGGAGAAAAAACGCGAAAGATTTACAATTAAAAAAAAAAATCACAATACTGTCAATGAAGCAATTTCAAATGAATCAGGAAAGTGAAATTAGCAGGAATTCCAAAATATTAGACACTTGCACTCTAAATTGAATTTTTTTGTAACCAAAATATCCGAATTTTAGTAGATAATTTAGAATTTTCTTATGTTTTGCATAAATTATCATGACTGTCAATGACGTTCAGTAGCTGAACCGCCTTTTAAAAGGGAAGGACTGATGGAAATCTCAGTATTTCACACTTAACTGCAAATCATGGTATGATAGTAACAAAAATTATATACACGAGAGGTGTATTTCTATTAGTGTGTATACAATGAGAGTTTAATCTCTAATTTAGGTATTAAAGTGCTCTTGTAGGGTGGGGAAGAGGCTATGAGCAGCTGTAACGACAATAGTGTAGTCAATAGCCTTTATACCCCCAATAACAAACCAACACCATTTGAAGTCCAACTCACTGAACTGCATCTGCAGGTGAAAACTAACAAAAATTCCATCATTCCAAATTTAACTTCGCTTCATTGTGGGATATTCAGGAAGATAACACACATACATACACACACAAGGCACGCTAATACACACCATGACAGAAAATCAATTATAACCACCCAAAGAAAAGGTTAGTAAGGTTTCAATATATATTACAAGTACCTGGCAATAGCGTTGTCTCCGTGGTACACATTACGGCGTACGAAAGCTCTGTAGACATACATGCAGGGGTCATTGTCCGGTACTTCGACTCAAATATAACTACTACAAAAATAGATACTGTAAAATCCGTAAATAATTATAAATAAATAACATGAAGCATGCAACACTTAAAAACATCCACACATGCAACTGTAAATCAAAGGTAAGTATTATTTACACTGAATAGAAATGTAAAAATACAGTTAATTTTCTCGGAGGTTAGTACATTTAGAAACTGGCTAACGACAAAGGAAATTTTTTTTATCGGTTAATAAGATGCGTGTGTATCTTCATGAAGGCACCTAGGCACTGCACATGTGTCTTCATGAAGGCACCTAGGCACTGCATATGTGTCTTCATGAAGGCACCTAGGCACTGCACATGTGTCTTCACGAAGGCACCTAGGCACTGCACATGTGTCTTCATGAAGGCACCTAGGCACTGCACATGTGTCTTCATGAAGGCACCTAGGCGTTGCGCATATGCCTTCACGAAGACACCTAGGTGTTGCACATGTGTCTTATCCATCAACTTGTCGGCACTATCCATCGGTGAATAAGACACATATGTATCGCCCCTGCATCTTCATGAAGACACCTACGTGTCACACATGTGTCTTCACGAAGACACCTAGGTATTACATGCTGCGTCCTCAGAAAAGGATGCAATAAATATTTTGTTTATATTGATTTTTCATATAATTTTATATTGCTGATGTTTTCATGAATAACTAAAATAAAGATTTTATATTTTATATTATTATTTGACATATTATTAGCTTATGTTTGTAGGTGGGATGTAACAACTGCATCTCTCATTGTGCTTGTTGTTGGAGAGTTCTGATTAGCTGCCAACGCTGCTAACTACCTGACTGCTTGTTTCACAGTTCGTGCGGGCCCTACTTTTCTCTGTCTTTCGCTGCTGCTGGTAGAGGGAGCACCTCTCTCAGTTCTGTCTGAGAGAACGCTGTTTTCCTCAGCTCATGTTATTTAGAGTGTTTTTGATAGAGTATGTCTGCGATGGTGAGCCGAGACATACATCATGTAACTAACTGTTCATAGGGTATTATTTAGATTTAGTGATTAACGTTTTCAGAGGTTGTGTCGGGAGATGCTCTCTATATCTCTGGTCCCGAGTTCAACTCTTGGCTTACTTTGTTTTGGCATCTACACACTGTCGTAGTCGGAAAACTGGAATTGCTGAAATCAGTTTCAGTAATAAGAGAATTTAGCCTATACAGAGGAGATTTTCTGGTCTTCCAGTTAGGATCGTTTCTGCCTCCTTGTTCCTTGCTTGATGCTGTGCTATTCATGCTGCTTCCAGCATTACTGTTGTTTGGCGAATGGGTTGTCATATTGTTCAAGCAAGCTGTTTGATTGCCCTAATAGTCAAGAAATTACCTTATTTGGGGACTTGTTTTGTCAGTCACATTCTAAGTGGAGTCTTACTGAGTCATACCTAGTATTACCAAGTACACACACATACTTTATTCTTGTACTAATGAGTGTACCTCGTAGCAACGTACCTGAATGTATATATTAAAAGCATTATAGAGTACAGTATATTATCCACAAGTGCCCATAGCACCATATCTGCTACAGAATAAGTATGACGTATAAATATAATGCGTTGTACTCCAAGATTTGTATAGGCGCTAATCACCTGTAAAGATTGCCACCTAGAAACCTTTCTTATTAAAGATTTCATTATTTATTTAGTTGACCTGTATTCACCCATTAGTAATCGAAAAACGCTATTGAGAAGTCACCTAATTTTACAGGATAACTCGACTAGGATACCCTGACAAACTGTTACAAAGCCAGAAACTGGCTAGGTGCTAGAGGGGGATCAATAACTTTACCTTCTAGTATTCTCTGGAGAGGTCTATACATAATAGATGTCGCATTTTGTAACATTTCACATGTGTCTTATCCATCAGCACGTCAGCAATGCTTCTTATTGAGGTTATAAAGGTGTTAAACTCGCGAGCCGTCCAGCCCAGTGTGAAAGGTGGCATATTGATGACAATGTATTGATGTATCATCGAGTGATGCACATCAATGGAAGTGGACGGGGGACTTGTGTAGCATACTGTAGAGGGTAAACGGCGGGCCGTAGAACTTTTGTAGAGTACTAGATACAGCTTCTGTAGCATACTGTAGTCAGTAGATTTTCCATAGCGCACTGTAGAGCTTCTGTAGCGCACTGTAGAGCTTCTGTAGCATACTGTAGAGTCTCTGTAGCATACTGTAGAGCCTCTGCATCGTACTGTAGAACTTCTGTAGCATACTGTAGAATCTGTAGATTTTCCATAGCGTACTGTTGAGCTTCTTTAGAGCTTCTATACATACTGTAGAGCCTCTCTAGAGCTGTAGCATGTTATAGAGTCTCTTTAGAGCTGTAGTATGCTTTAGAGTCTCCGCACAGTTTCCGTAGAGTACTGTGCAGCCTCTTTAGAGCTTCTGTAGCGTACCCTAGACTTTCTCCAGTACTTCTCTAGAGCTTTTGTAGTTGGCCGTAGAGCTACAGTGGAGCTCTACGGCCAACTACAACTATGGCGATTCAGAGCTTCTGTGGGATGGGGGGGGGGAGAGCGTAGAACATACTTCCTTAGCTTGCTGTAGAGCTTCTGTAGACAGCCGTAGAGCTTTTGGTAGCGTGCCGTAGAGCATAACTACTTCTCTTTGGCCCGCAATCGATCGCTCTCTCGTTTTCCAAGCTAGAATCCGGCATAAAAATGCAATACCTCTGGAATGCGGATACGCCCGCATTCTCTCACGAACGCCTCGAGAACCCAAAACAAATCCTTTGAAGAGCCTTGAAGAGCTTTAAAGAGCCTTGAAGAGCCTCATCGCCTAAAATTCCCTAAAGGAACTGTGTTCACGGCGCAATTCCAGCACCCGTGACCAGCGGTTTTGTGTACATATGGGAGATAGGAGTTAGGTGAGGAGAGAGTCGGAAAATAGGTATCCAGGCAGTTCCCTACGCTCACTTAAAGAGCACCAACACACACACAAGGAGCACCAGCGGTTACCTGGGCACCCCAGACTCAGGTGAAAAGACACTTATTTAACACCTGGAGTTATTACGCAAAGGTTTACCCGAAGAGAACCTACTCACCTGAGCACCTACTTATTTGAGCATATATTTATCTGCGGACCTACCTAACTTGACAACTATTCATCTGAGCAAGTACTTATCTGAGCATGTACATACCTACCTGTGCACCTACTTACCTAGGCAAGTACTCAACTAATCACGTATTCATCAAAGCACCATCTCACCACACCTACTCACCTGGGCATTTACTAACCAGTTCACCGACTCACCACACCACCTACTCACCTCAGGAGGACTCGGTCTGGAATATCCACGAGAGAGTTGAGAGTAAACAGGTGATAGACTCCCATCCCAGCCAAGAGGAGCAGGAGGCAGGCAACCAGCCTCCGACCATGGAACCTAACTGTCAGCATCACCTGCAGGAAGAACAGGCACCTATCAATACACCTGAACCTGAAGGAGGCACCTATTGCCCCTCCTCAGAGCCCAGCCTTCTTTAAAATAATAATAATAATAATAATAATAATAATAATAATAATAATAATAATAAAAACACTACTAATTGACGAAAATAAAATAAATAATAACAATGAAAATAATAATAATAATAATGATAATAATAATAATAATAATAATAATAATAATAATAATAATAATAATTAATAATAATAATAATAATGATAATTATAATAACAGTAACAATAAAAGCAATAATTACAATGATAACGCTAATAATAATAAAATATTAGTAATAATACTAATAATACTAATAATAATAATAATGACAGTAAATTACTTTAATTATTATTATTGTTATTACTGTGGTTATGGGAAGCGCTAAACAAGTAAGGGTTATACAGCGCCTGGGTAAATGAGGTCAGCCAATTTTGATCCAGGAAAGGAGAGTGTAACTCCAATTCCTCGCATCAAGAGTCCGTCAGCAGAATCCAGGCATATTTTCCCCAATAAAGAATTAGTTACTGTTAGGTGAACAGGGGCACCTATTTACAGCAAAGGGAATAGAAGCACCTATTTACTGCAAGGAAACAGATGCACCTATTTATTGCTAGGTGAACAGGCGCACCTATTTACTGCTGGGTGAACAGGGTCAGCTATTTACTGCTGGGTGAATAGGGGCACCTATTTACTGCTAGAACAGGGGTACCTATTTCCTTTTAGGTAAACAGGGGCACCTAGTTACTGCTAGGTGAACAGGGGAACCTATTTCCTGCTAGGTGAACAGGTGCATCCATTTACTGCTAGATTAACAATGTACCTATTTGCTACTAGATGAACACAAACACATATTTACTGCTAGGCGAACAAGGGCACCTATTTACTACTAAGAGAATAAGGGCACCTATTTACTGCTAAGAGAACAAGTGCATCTATTTACTGTTAAATGAACAGATGCACCTATTTACTGCTAGGTGAAAAAGGGAGCCTATTTACTGCTAGGTGAACAAAGCACCTATTTATTAATAAGTAAACAAGGGCACCTATTTACTAATAAGTGAACAATGGCCCCTATTTACTGCTTGGTGAACAAGGGCACCTGTTTACTGCTAGATAAAAGCACATATATTTACTTCTATGTGAACAGGTGTACCTATTTACTACTAGGTGAGAGAAGCACCTGTTTACTGCTAGGTTAGCAAATACCTATTTACTGCTAGGGAAAAAACTATTTGCTGCTAGGTGAACAAAGCACCTATTTTCTGCTAGATGACTAGAGTACCCATTTGAACAAGGGCATCTGTTTCCTGCTGGGTGAATAATGGCACCTATTTACTGCTAGGTGAACAAGGGCACCTATTTATTGCTAGATGAACAAAGCACTCATTTACTGCTGGGTGAACAATGGTACCTGTTTACTGATATGTGAAAAGGGCACCTATTTACTGTTAGGTGAACAAAAATACCTATTTACTGCTAGGCGAACAAAAACACCTATTTACTACTAGGTGAACAAGGGTACCTGTTTACTGCTATGTGAACAATAGCATCTATTTACTGTTAGGTGAAAAAAATACCTATTTGCTGCTGGGTGAACAAGGGTACCTGTTTACTATGTGAACAAGGGCACCTATTTACTGTTATGTGAACAAAAATACCTATTTACTGCTAGGTGAACAAGGGCACCTATTTACTGCTGGGTGAACGAGGGAAGTAGGGGCTAGGAAACTTGTCCCATACATCTGTACCCGCCTCGGGAATCGAACCTGACCTTTTTCGATTGTGACTCCAAAGCTCTCGTATGTGCTACCAACACCTCACAACACAAGACCTAGGTGCTACTAGTACCTCACAACACAAGACCTAGGTGCTACCAGCTCCTCACAACACAAGACCTAGGTGCTACCAGCACCCCACAAGACCTAGGTGCTACTAGCACCTCACAAGATCTAGGTGCTACCAGCACCTCACAATACAAAGTCTAGGTGCTAATAGCACTTTACAAGACCTAGGTACTACCAGCACCTCACAATACCAAGGTGCTTCCAGCACCTCACAAGACCTAGGTGCTACTAGCACCACGCTATACTGGGCGTAGGTACACTAGCATCAGTCACCTTATTATCTTATCACCTGGGTCTCGACAGTGATAACCTATCAGTGTGTCGGTAGTGAAGCGCTCTAGTTCCAAGGAATTAGAGCTTCTCTTCCTCGGATCTAACTTGATTATCTCTTATTTCTCCACGAATGCAATAATAATAATAATAATAATAATAATAATAATAATAATAATAATAATAATAATAATAATAATATAGCAATAATAATAATAATAATAATAATAATAATAATAATAATAATAATAATAATAATAATAATAAAATGATAATAATAATAATAATAATAATAATAATAATAATATAGCAATAATAATAATAATAATAATAATAATAATAATAATAATAATAATAATAATAATAATAATAATAATATAGCAATAATAATAATAATAATAATAATAATAATAATAATAATAATAATAATAATAATAATAATAATAAAAGGCACAATCCACCATTACTAGCAATTCTCTGTTACTTTAATGTAATTAGCGTCATTAAAGGTAATAGAAATAGTTTTTTACGTTAATTGTGCCATAGTCATCTATACTAACCCAGACTATCGCAGCTGTTACTATTGTTGATAGGGAGTGAATCATCATTGTGAGAGCCTCCAGAGACTCAAGCGTCTTATATTTCGACACTTGAGCGTAATTGCGTTGTAATAAAGATCTATGCTATTTGTTGTATGTATGTTTTCTGTGTTCTTGTAGTGTTCAGTGGCTCTCCTACCTTCTACTGCTGGGGTCTCTTGTAGACATCCAGACACGGTAGTGTTGATAATGCAACTGATACTACTACCCCTACTACAACTACTTCCACAACAACTACTATTACTACTACTACTAATAATAATAATTAATAATAATACTTACCTCTCCTATTTTGTGGTATTATCAACAACTGTTCTCTCTACTACCTTTCTTTGTGTTATCCCTCTTTCACACCTGTTTTCTGCCCTACTCCCTAATTTCTCACTCGTGTTTTGATTAAGGCCCGAGACCGAAACCACTTGATAATGGTCTAGGACTGGCCAAAACGTCGCTTAGGGTTTCCAAAGTGTGGGCTTTACGTGGGGCAGGAACAGTTCAAGTGAAGCCCGTGGCTATAAGGACGAGTGGAAGCCGAGAAACGTAAACGTCTATACACGAGCTGGTCCAGTTGACAGCCTGGGTTGAAAACACCTGTGGTGGTGATAGTCACCGGAGATGGGGACTGGAGGGGAGGGTGGGGCGGTTGTAAGAAAGCACATGTATGCACAAGGGGCCTCACCTGTGTGTGTATGTGTGTGTGTGTGTGTGTGTATGTGTGTGTGTGTGTGTGGAGCACCACGGGCAGTGGACGCCGAAGCTACTGACGCTAGCACCAAGCTCTTGCCTTCTATCAGAATCAATACCAGACTGAGGGGCCGCTAGCGTCCCCACCCAGAAGCAGCAGCAGCAGCAGCAGCAGCAGCAGCAGCAGTAGCAGCGCAGTAGCAGCGCAGTAGCAGCGCAACAGCAGCGCAATAGCAGCAGCACCAGCAGAAACAGTAGCAAAAGCAGTAGTTGCGATAGCAGCAGCCTCCCTCCCGACTCCTAATAATGGAACGTTTCTGGGAGAGGAAGGGGTGGTAGGCACCTTGATGCTAGTGAGGGTTCTTGATGCGGGGAGCTGATGCTACCCTGCCAACCCTTGGGCACCACGTCAGGGTACCTTGTGTCCTAACCATAAACCGAAGATCGACTGATAACTTCCATAATCCATTTGCAACCATAAACAATCTGAATACGCAGCCTTTGTTCCTCACGTCCACAATATTTGGTTGACAGAAGCAAGAGTCTCCATAGAAGACATAGTAATAATAATAATAATAATAATAATAATAATAATAATAATAATAATAATAATAATAATAATAATAATAATAATAATCTTTATTTCTACAAGTAGATGTACGACGTATACACGACTACCTGACATACTATATAGAAAGCCCCTTGTTATGTAGAGCATTTCGGGGAAATTAGGTTAATTTTGTCTCCAGTAGCTCGATCACCAGCAGTTCGACCCGGAGTTCGAATCTCCTATACGTCTGGATAACATTAGGACGCGTTTCCATAAGACACCTGCTGTCCATGTTTACCAATCAGTAAAATAGGTAACTGGGTGTTAGTAGACTGGTGTGGGTCGCATCCTGGGACAAAACTGACCTAATTTGCCCGGAATGCTCAGCATAACAAGGGACTTTCTATATAGTAGTACGTCATTGATGTCAGCTAGACCTGTATACCTTGTACATGTACTTGTAGAAATATATTATTATTATTGGAATGCGATCCACAGCAGTCAACTAACACCCAAGTACCTATTTACTACTAAGTGAACAGTGACAGCAGGTGTCTTAAGTAAACACGCCCTAATGTTTCCACCTGTACCGAGGATCGAACCACGGGCTTTAATGTGTGAGTTGAGTGCGCTACCAACCCAGCTACGGGACACATAGCAACCAAGAATTAAGTCTTGGTGATGCATCAATGCTCGGCGTCAGTTTTTGAAGGGGTGATGGCGGCGGGACGTGCTGCCACAGTCATCAATATTTGACAAGTGACAGTCGGTCTTGTCGGAGGTTTGACGGACTTTTTAGCTTGGAGACATGACGGCCCAGGCTTTACATACATCAGTGTCTTGTATCAACTTAAGCTACATCAACGTGGACCATATCAACTTACATCAACTTAAACTATATCAGCTTAAACTACATCAATTTGGACTACATCAACTTAAACTATATCAGCTTAAACTACATCAACTTGGACTACATCAACTTATACTACATCAACTTGGATTACATCAACTTATATACTACATCACATGACGAGTCTGCTTATGTATATACAAAATCACTTGTTTCTTGATTTCATATATATATATATATATATATATATATATATATATATATATATATATATATATATATATATATATATATATATATATATATATATATATATATATATATATATATATATATATATATGTATATATATAGAATGTGTATGTGTGTGTGTGTGTGTGTGTGTGTGTGTGTGTGTGTGTGTGTGTGTGTGTGTGTGTGTGTGTGTGTGTGTGTGTGTGTGTGTGTGTGTGCCTGTGTGTGCATGTGTGCATGTACTCACCTATATGTGATTGCAGGGATCGATTCATAGCTCCTGTCCCTGTATCATCGCTGATCGCTCCTAGGTCCACTCTCTCCCTGCTCCAGTAGCTTTATCACACCTCTTCTTAAAGCTATGTATGGATCCTTCCTCCACCACACCACTCTCCAGATTGTTCCACTTACTGACAACTCTAAGACTGAAGAAATACTTCCTAAAATCTGAGTTTTCAGTTTCCAGTTGTGACCCTCGTTACTGTGTCACATCTGAGTTTTCAGTTTCCAGTTGTGACCCTCGTTACTGTGTCACATCTGAGTTTTCAGTTTCCAGTTGTGACCCTCGTTACTGTGTCACATCTGAGTTTTCAGTTTCCAGTTGTGACCCTCGTTACTGTGTCACATCTGAGTTTTCAGTTTCCAGTTGTGACCCTCGTTACTGTGTCACATCTGAGTTTTCAGTTTCCAGTTGTGACCCTCGTTACTGTGTTACATCTGAGTTTTCAGTTTCTAGTTGTGACCCTCGTTACTGTGTCACATCTGAGTTTTCAGTTTCCAGTTGTGACCCTCGTTACTGTGTCACATCTGAGTTTTCAGTTTCCAGTTGTGACCCTCGTTACTGTGTTACATCTGAGTTTTCAGTTTCCAGTTGTGACCCTCGTTACTGTGTCACATCTGAGTTTTCAGTTTCCAGTTGTGACCCTCGTTACTGTGTCACATCTGTATAAAACATTTCGTCATTATCCTACTTTTCGATTAGTCTCAGTATTTCATATATCGTTAACATGTCCCCTCTATCATTCCTCTCCTCCAATTTCGTCAAGTTGATTTCCCTTAACCTGTCATCGTATGACATAGCCCTTCTCTCCGGGACTAGTCTTGTTGCAAACCTTTGCATTTTCTCTAAATTCTTAACGTGCTTGACGAGGTGTGGGTTCCATGCTGGTGCTGCTTATCCCAATATGGGTCTGAAGTACACGGTGTATAGTGTCTTGAATGAGTCCTTATTTAGGAGTCGAAACGCTGTTCTTAGGTTTGCCAGGCACCCATATGCTGCAGCAGTTATTTTGTGCGCCTAAGAAGTGCTCGGTTGGATATTCACCCCACAATCCTTTTCCTGAGTGAGGTTTGCAGCCTTTGGCCCCCTAGACTGCGTTCCGTCTGCAGTCTTTTTTGACCTTCCCAATCTCCATGACTGTTCTTGGTGGGATTAAACCCCAGGAGCCAGTTGCTGGACGAAGATTACAGCCTGTACAGGCCCCTACCTAATGCTCGTCTGTTTGAATTCTCCGAAATTGGCTTCACATCGTCTACAAACAAGGCCACTCTGAATCTGTACCGTCCGTCATGTCATTCACATATATCAGAAACAGCACCAGCCCAAAGACTGACCCTTGTGGAACCCCGATAGTCACAGGCGCAAACTCTGACACCTCGTCACGCAACATCACTCATTTTTTTTCCTTCCTGACAGGTACTCTCTGATCTACTGCAGTACCTTTCCTGTTATTCCTGCCTGCTCCTCTAACTTTGCAGTAAGGCACAAAAGATTAGTGCAAACTTTGCACTAATATCTTGTGCCTTCTTACAGTCCAAGAAAATGCAGTCTACCCATCCCTCTCTCACCTGTTTTACTTCTCTTACCTTGTCCTAAAACTCCATTAGGTTTGTGACACAGGATTTCTCCTTCCCTGAAACCGTGCTGGTTATCGTGGATAAGCTCATTCCATTCTATGTACTCCACCACTCTTCTGATAATCTTCTCCACGACTTTGCATACATTTGGGACTACATTTGCTGTCTTCCATACCTCAGGTAGTCGCCCTGTTTCGATAGATGTGTTGAAGATTGTTGTTAGTTGCACACATAGCACCTCTGCTCAGTCTCTCACGATCCACGGTGAAATGTTGTCCGGTCCCGCTGCCTTTGAGGTATTTAGTGTGTGTGTGTGTGTGTGTGTGTGTGTGTGTGTGTGTGTGTGTGTGTGTTTATGTGTGTGTGTGTATGTGTGTGTGTGTGTGTGTGTGTGTGTGTGTGTGTGTGTGCGTGCGTGCATGTGTTTGTGTGTGTGTGTGTGTGTATGTGTGTGTACTCACCTATTTGTACTCACCTATTTGTGGTTGCAGGGGTCGAGTCACAGCTCCTGGCCCCCGCCTCTACGCTGATTGCTACTAGGTCCTCTCTCTCCCTGCCCCATGAGCTCTATCATACCTCGCCTTAAAACTATGTATGGTTCCCGCCTCCACTACGTCACTTTCTAGGCTATTCCACGGCCTGACTACTCTATGACTGAAGAAATACTTCCTAACATCCCTTTGATTCATCTGAGTCTTCAACTTCCAATTGTGACCTCTTGTGTCTGTGTCCCTTCTCTGGAACATCCCGTCTTTGTCCACCTTGTCTATTCCGCGCAGTATTTTATATGTCGTTATCATGTCTCCCCTGACCCTCCTGTCCTCCAGTGTCGTCAGGCCGATTTCCCTCAACCTTTCTTCGTAGGACAATCCCCGTAGCTCTGGGACTAGTCTTGTTGCAAACCTTTGCACTTTCTCTAATTTCTTGTCGTGCTTGACTAGGTGTGTGTGTGTGTGTGTGTGTGTGTGTGTGTGTGTGTGTGTACTCACCTAATTATACTCACCTAATTGTGGTTTCAGGGGTCGAGACTCGGCTCCTGGCCCCGCCTCTTAACTGAGTGCTACTAGGTCCTCTCTCTCCCTGCTCCATGAGCTTTATCATACCTCGTCTTAAAGCTATGTATGGTTCCTGCCTCCACTACCTCACTTGCTAGGCTATTCCACTTCCTGACTACTCTATGACTGAAGAAATACTTCCTAACATCCTTTTGACTCATCTGGGTCTTCAACTTCCAATTGTGACCCCTTGTTTCTGTGTCTCCTCTCTGGAACATCTTGTCTCTGTCCACCTTGTCTATTCCACTCAGTATTTTGTAGGTTGTTATCATGTCTCCCCTAACCCTCCTGTCCTCTAGTGTCGTCAGGCCTATTTCCCTTAACCTTTCTTCGTAGGACATTCCCCTTAGCTCTGGCACTAACCTTGTCACAAACCTTTGCACTTTCTCTAAGTTCTTGACGTGCTTGATCAAGTGTGGGTTCCAAACAGGTGCTGCATACCCCAGCATGGGCCTAACGTACACAGTGTACAGTGTCTCGAACGATTCCTTACTAAGGTATCGGAACGCTATTTTCAGGTTTGCCAGGCGCCCATACGCTGCAGCAGTTATCTGGTTGATATGTGTTTCCGGAGATGTGCTCGGTGTTATACTCACCCCAAGATCTTTCTCCTTGAGTGAGGTTTGTAGTCTTTGGCCACCTAGCCTATATTCCGTCTGCGGTCTTCTTTGCCCTTCCCGAATCTTCATGACTTTGCATTTGGCGGGGTTAAATTCGAGAAGCCAGTTGCTGGCCCAGGTGTCCAGCCTGTCCAGGTCTCTTTGAAGTCCTACCTGATCCTCATCTGATTTAATTCTCCTCATTAACTTCACATCATCTGCGAAGAGGGACACTTCTGAGTCTAACCCTTCCATCATGTCATTCACATATACCAGAAATAGCACTGTTCCTGTGTGTGTGTGTGTGTGTGTGTGTGCGTGTGCGTGTGCGTGTGCGTGTGTGTGTGTGTGTGTGTGTGTGTGTGTGTGTGTGTGTGTGTGTGTGTCTGCGTGTGTGTGTACGCACCAAGTTATACTCACCTAGTTGAGGTTGCAGGGGTCGAGTCCAAGCTCCTGGCCCCGCCTCTTCACTGGTCGCTACTAGGTAACTCTCCCTGAACCGTGAGCTTTATCATACCTCTGCTTAAAGCTATGTATGGATCCTGCTTCCACTACATCGCTTCCCAAACTGTTCCACTTCCTTACTACTCTGTGGCTGAAGAAGTACTTCCTAACATCCCTGTGATTCGTCTGTGTCTTCAACTTCTAACTGTGTCCCCCTGTTGCTGTGTCCTATCTCTGGAACATCCTGTCTTCGTCCACCTTGTCAATTCCTCTCAGTATTTTGTATGCCGTTATCATGTCCCCCCTGTCTTTCCTGTCCTCCAGTGTCGTCAGGTTGATTTCCCGTAACCTCTCCTCGTAGGACATACCTCTTAGCTCTGGGACTAGGCTTGTTGCAAACCTCTGCACTTTCTCTAGTTTCTTTACGTGCTTGGCTAGGTGTGGGTTCCAAACTGGTGCCGCATACTCCAATATGGGCCTAACGTACACGGTGTACAGGGTCCTGAACGATTCCTTATTAAGATGTCGGAATGCTGTTCTGAGGTTTGCTAGGCACCCATATGCTGCAGCAGTTATTTGGTTGATGTGCGCTTCAGAAGATGTGCCTGGTGTTATACTCACCCCAAGATATTTTTTCTTGAGTGAGGTTTGTAGTCTCTGGCCCCCTAGACTGTATTCCGTCTGCGGTCTTCTTTGCCCTTCCCCAATATTCATGACTTTGCACTTGGTGGGGTTGAACTCCAGGAGCCAATTGCTTTACCAGGTCTGCAGCCTGTCCAGATCCCTTTGTAGTTCTGCCTGGTCTTCGATCTAATGAATTCTTCTCATCAACTTCACGTCATCTGCAAACAGGGACACCTCAGAGTCTATTCCTTCCGTCATGTCCACAAATACCAGAAACAGCACTGGTGTGTGTGTGTGTGTGTGTGTGTGTGTGTGTGTGTGTGTGTGTGTGTGTGTGTGTGTGTGTGTGTGTGTGTGTGTGTGTGTGTGTGTGTGTGTGTGTATGTGCGTGTGTGTATGTATGTGTGTGTGTGTACTCACCTAGTTGTGGCTGCAGGGGTTGAGTCACAGCTCCTGGCTCCACCTCGTCACTGTTTGCTACTAGGTCACTCTTCCTGCTCCATAAGCTTTATCATACCTCTTCTTAAAGCTATGTATGGATCCTGCCTCCACTACGTCACTTTCCAGACTATTCAACTTCCTGACAAGTCTGTAACTGAAGAAATACTTCCTAACATCCCTGTGATTCATCTGAGTCTTCAGCTTCGAACTGTGACCCCTTGTTGCTGTGTCCCATCTCTGGAACATCCTGTCTCTGTCCACCTTGTCGATTCCTCTTATTATTTTATATATCGTTATCATATCCCCCCTATCTCTCCTGTCTTGCAGTGTCTCCTCGTAGGACATGCACCTTAGCTCCGGGACTAATCTTGTTGCAAACTTTTGCACTTTCTCTAGTTTCCTTACGTGCTTGGCTAGGTGTGGGTTCCAAACTGATGCTGCATACTCCAATATAGGCCTAACATACACGGTGTACAGGGTCCTGAAGGATTCCTTATTGAGATGTCGGAATGCTGTTCTGAGGTTTGCTAGGCGCCCATATGCTGCAGCAGTTATTTGGTTGATGTGCGCCTCAGGAGATGTGCCTGGTGTTATACTCACCCCAAGATCCTTTTCCATGAGTGAGGTCTGTAGTCTCTGGCCCACTTAAACTGTACTCATTCTGCGGTCTTCTTTGCCCTTTTCCAATTTTCATGACTTTGCACTTGGTGGGGTTGAACTCCAGGAGCCAGTTGATGGATCAGGCCTCCAGTCTGTCCAGATCACTTTCTAGTTCTGCCTGGTCCTCGTCCGATTGAATTCTTCTCATCAACTTCACATCAGGGACACTTCTGAGTCTATTTCTTCCGTCATGTCGTTCAAAAGTACCAGAAACAGCACCGGTCCTAGGACTGACCCCTGTGGAACCCTGCTTGTCAGCGCCCACTCTGACACCTCGCAACGTACCATGACTCTCTGTTGTCTTCCTGACAGGTATTCCCTGATCCATTGTAGTGCCTTCCCTGTTATCCCTGCCTGGTCCTCCAGCTTTCGCACTCTTTTGTGTGGAACTGGGTCAGACGCCTTCTTACAGTCCAAGAAAACGTGATCTACCCACCACTCTCTCTCTCTTGTCTTACTGCTGTCACCCTGTCATAGAACTCCAGTAGGCTTGTGACACAGGATTTCCCGTGCCTGAAACAGTACTGGCTGTCCTTAATGTGTGTGTAAGTGTGTGTATGTACTCACCTAGTTGAGGTTGCAGGGGTCGAGTCCTAGCTCCTGGCCCTAGCCTCTTCACCGGTTGCTACTAGGTCACTCTCCCTGAACCGTGAGCTTTATCATACCTCTGCTTAAAGCTATGTATGGATCCTGTGTACTCACCTAGTTGTACTCACCTAGTTGAGGTTGCAGGGGTCGAGTCCAAGCTCCTGGCCCCGCCTCTTCACTGGTCGCTACTAGGTCACTCTCCCTGAACCATGAGCTTTATCGTACCTCTGCTTAAAGCTATGTATGGATCCTGACTCCACTACATCGCTTCCCAAACTATTCCACTTCCTGACTACTCTGTGGCTGAAGAAATACTTCCTAACATCCCTTTGATTCATCTGTGTCTTCAGCTTCCAACTGTGTCCCCTTGTTACTGTGTCCAGTCTCTGGAACATCCTGTCTTTGTCCACCTTGTCAATTCCTCTCAGTATTTTGTAAGTCGTTATCATGTCCCCCCTATCTCTCCTGTCCTCCAGTGTCGTCAGGTTGATTTCCCTTAACCTCTCCTCATAGGACATACCTCTTAGCTCTGGGACTAGTCTTGTTGCAAACCTTTGCACTTTCTCTAGTTTCTTTACATGCTTGGCTAGGTGTGGGTTCCAAACTGGTGCCGCATTCTCCAATATGGGCCTAACGTACACGGTGTATAGGGTCCTGAACGATTCCTTATTAAGATGTCGGAATGCTGTTCTGAGGTTTGCCAGGCGCCCATATGCTGCAGCAGTTATTTGGTTGATGTGCGCTTCAGGAGATGTGCCTAGACTGTACTCCATCTGCGGTCTTCTTTGCCCTTCCCCAATCCTCATGACTTTGCACTTGGTGGGATTGAACTCCAGGAGCCAGTTGCTGGACCAGGTCTGCAGCCTGTCCAGATCCCTTTGTATTTCTGCCTGGTCTTCGATCTAATGAACTCTTCTCATCAACTTCACGTCATCTGCAAACAGTGACACCTCGGAGTTTATTCCTTCCGTCATGTCGTTCACAAATACCAGAAACAGCACTGGTCCTAGGACTGACCCCTGTGGGACCCCACTTGTCACAGGTGCCCACTCTGACACCTCGCCTCGTACCATTACTCGCTGCTGTCTTCCTGACAAGTATTCCCTGATCCATTGCAGTGCCTTACCTGTTATTCCTGCTTGGTCCTCCAGTTTTTGCACTAATCTCTTGTGTGGTACTGTGTCAAACGCCTTCTTGCAGTCGAAGAAAATGCAATCCACCCACCCCTCTCTCTCTTCTCTTACTGCTGTCACCATGTCATAGAACTCCAGTAGGTTTGTGACACAGGATTTCCCGTCTCTGAAACCATGTTGTCTGCTGGTGATGAGATCATTCCTTTCTAGATGTTCCACCATTCTTCTCCTGACAATCTTTTCCATGATTTTGCATACTATACATGTCAGTGACACTGGTCTGTAGTTTAATGCTTCATGTCTGTCTCCTTTTTTTAAAGATTGGGACTACATTTGCTGTCTTCCATGCCTCAGCCAATCTCCCTGTTTCGATAGATGTATTGAATATTGTTGTTAGGGGTACACATAGCGCCTCTGCTCCCTCTCTCAATACCCATGGAGAGATGTTATCTGGCCCCATTGCCTTTGAGGTATCTAGCTCACTCAGAAGCCTCTTCACTTCTTCCTCGGTTGTGTGCACTGTGTCCAGCACTTGGTGGTGTGCCCCACCTCTCCGTCTTTCTGGAGCCCCTTCTGTCTCCTCTGTGAACACTTCTTTGAATCTCTTGTTGAGTTCCTCACATACTTCACTGTGTGTGTGTGTGTGTGTGTGTGTGTGTGTGTGTGTGTGTGTGTGTGTGTGTGTGTGTGTGTGTGTGTGTGTGTGTGTGTGTGTGTGTGTGTGTGTATGTGTGTGTGTGTGTACTCACCTAGTTGAGGTTGCGGGGGTCGAGTCCGAGTGTGTGTGTATGTGTGTGTGTGTCATTACCTATTTGTGGTTTCAGTGGTCGACTCATAGCTCCTGGCCCCGCCTCTTTACTGTTTGCTACTAGGTCCTCTCTCTCCCTGCTCCATGAGCTTTATCAATCCTCGTCTTAAAACTTTGTATGGTTCTACTCTAGGAAAATTCATACTGGGTGTCGTTTCCAGGAAGACTAACACTTCATGACACCCATAATTGCTTTCAATCATATATATATATATATATATATATATATATATATATATATATATATATATATATATATATATATATATATATATATATATATATATATATATATATATATATATATATATTATACAAGTATTTGACCCCTGTATCTACATATAGCTAAATGTAAGTGAGCACACACACACTGGTGAGATAAATGTACTGTTTACGTTCAATTTATTACCTAGGAATACTCATTAGGTTCACATTGCTTTATACACACAGCTCTATGCTGCTCTGTACGTCTCAAATACCAGTACACCTATCCTGTGCAATGATCAAACTAATATTTATACCTGTTTACCTATAGTGTTGTGAAAACAATGCCAGGGTGACACAACACATTGCCAGGGTGACACAACTCATTGCCAGGGTGACACAACTCATTGCCAGGGTGACACAACTCATTGCCAGGGTGACAAAACACATTGCCAGGGTGACACAACACATTGCCAGGGTGACACAACTCATTGCCAGGGTGACACAACTCATTGCCAGGGTGACAAAACACATTGCCAGGGTGACACAACACATTGCCAGGGTGACACAACACATTCCTAGGGTGACACAACACATTGTCAGGGTGACACAACACATTGCCAGGGTGACACAACACATTGCTACGGTGACACAACACATTGCTAGAGTTACACAACACTTTGCCAGGGTGACACAACACATTGCCAGGGTGACACAACACATTGCCAGGGTGACACAACACATTGCCAGGGTGACACAACACATTGCCAGGGTGACACAACACATTGCCAGGGTGACACAACACATTGCCAGGGTGACACAACACATTGCCAGGGTGACACAACACATTGCCAGGGTGACACAACACATTGCTAGGGTGACACAACACATTGCCAGGGTGACACAACTCATTGCCAGGGTGACACAACTCATTGCCAGGGTGACAAAACACATTGCCAGGGTGACACAACACATTGCCAGGGTGACACAACACATTCCTAGGGTGACACAACACATTGTCAGGGTGACACAACACATTGCCAGGGTGACACAACACATTGCTACGGTGACACAACACATTGCTAGAGTTACACAACACTTTGCCAGGGTGACACAACACATTGCCAGGGTGACACAACACATTGCCAGGGTGACACAACACATTGCCAGGGTGACACAACACATTGCCAGGGTGACACAACACATTGCCAGGGTGACACAACACATTGCCAGGGTGACACAACACATTGCCAGGGTGACACAACACATTGCCAGGGTGACACAACACATTGCCAGGGTGACACAACACATTGCCAGGGTGACACAACACATTGCCAGGGTGACACAACACATTGCTAGGGTGACACAACACATTGCCAGGGTGACACAACACATTGCTAGGGTGACACAACACATTGCTAGGGTGACACAACACATTGCCAGGGTGACACAACACATTGCCAGGGTGACACAACACATTGCCAGGGTGACACAACACATTGCCAGGGTGACACAACACATTGCTAGGGTGACACAACACATTGCCAGGGTGACACAACACATTGCTAGGGTGACACAACACATTGCCAGGGTGACACAACACATTGCTACGGTGACACAACACATTGCTAGAGTTACACAACACTTTGCCAGGGTAACACAACACATTGCCAGGGTAACACAACACATTGCTAGGGTGACACAGCACATTGCTAGGGTGACACAACACATTGCTAGGGTGACACAACACATTGCCAGGGTAGCACAACATATTGCTAGGGTAACACAGCACATTGCCAGGGTGACACAACACATTGCCAGGGTGACACAACACATTGCTAGGGTGACACAACACATTGCCAGGGTAGCACAACATATTGCTAGGGTAACACAGCACATTGCCAGGGTGACACAACACATTGCCAGGGTGACACAACACATTGCTAGGGTGACACAACACATTGCCAGGGTGACACAACACATTGCTAGGGTGACACAACACATTGCTAGGGTGACACAACACATTGCCAGGGTAGCACAACATATTGCTAGGGTAACACAGCACATTGCCAGGGTGACACAACACATTGCCAGGGTGACACAACACATTGCTAGGGTGACACAACACATTGCCAGGGTGACACAACACATTGCCAGGGTAGCACAACATATTGCTAGGGTAACACAGCACATTGCCAGGGTGACACAACACATTGCCAGGGTGACACAGCACATTGCTAGGGTAACACAACACATTGCCAGGGTGACACAACACATTGCCAGGGTGACACAGCACATTGCTAGGGTAACACAGCACATTGCCAGGGTGACACAACACATTGCCAGGGTAACACAGCACATTGCCAGGGTGCCACAACACGTTGCTAGGGTGACACAGCTCATTGCTAGGGTGACACAACACATTGCTAGGGTAACACAGCACATTGCCAGGGTGACACAACACATTGCCAGGGTGACACAGCACATTGCTAGGGTGACACAACACATTGCCAGGGTGACACAGCACATTGCTAGGGTGACACAACACATTGCCAGGGTGCCACAACACGTTGCTAGGGTGACACAACACATTGCTAGGGTGACACAGCTCATTGCCAGGGTGACACAACACATTGCCAGGGTGACACAGCACATTGCTAGGGTTACACAACACATTGCCAGGGTGACACAACACATTGCCAGGGTGACACAACACATTGCTTGGGTGACACAACACATTGCTTGGGTGACAACACATTGCCAGCGTGCCACAACACATTGCTAGGGTAACATAACACATTGCCAGGGTAACACAACACATTGACAGGGTGACACAACACATTGCTAGGGTGACACAACACATTGCCAAGGTAACACAACGCATTGCCAGGGTAACACAACACATTGACAGGGTGACACAACACATTGCCAGGGTGACACAACACATTGCCAGGGTGACACAGCACATTGCTAGGGTGACACAACACATTGCCAGGGTGACACAACACATTGCTAGGGTGACACAGCACATTGCTAGGGTGACACAACACATTGCTAGGGTGACACAACACATTGCCAGGGTAGCACAACACATTGCTAGGGTAACACAGCACATTGCCAGGGTGACACAACACATTGCCAGGGTGACACAACACATTGCCAGGGTGACACAACACATTGCTAGGGTGACACAACACATTGCCAGGGTGCCACAACACATTGCTAGGGTTACACAACACATTGCCAGGGTAACACAACACATTGCCAGGGTGACACAACACATTGCTTGGGTGACACAACACATTGCCAGCGTGCCACAACACATTGCTAGGGTTACACAACACATTGCCAGGGTGACACAACACATTGCCAGGGTGACACAACACATTGCTTGGGTGACACAACACATTGCTTGGGTGACACAACACATTGCCAGCGTGCCACAACACATTGCTAGGGTTACACAACACATTGCCAGTGTGACACAACACATTGCCAGCGTGCCACAACACATTGCTAGGGTAACATAACACATTGCCAGGGTGACACAACACATTGACAGGGTGACACAACACATTGCTAGGATGACACAACACATTGCCAAGGTAACACAACGCATTGCCAGGGTAACACAACACATTGACAGGGTGACACAACACATTGCCAGGGTGACACAACACATTGCCAGGGTGACACAACACATTGCCAGGGTGACACAACACATTGCCAGGGTGACACAACACATTGCCAGGGTGACACAACACATTGTCAGGGTAACACAACACATTGCCAGGGTAACACAACACATTGCCAGGGTAACACAACACATTGCCAGGGTAACACAACACATTGCCAGGGTAACACAACACATTGTCAGGGTGACACAACACATTGTCAGGGTAACACAACACATTGCCAGGGTAACACAACACGTTGCTATGGTAACACAACACATTGCTATGATAACACAACACATTGCTATGATAACACAACACATTGCTATGGTAACACAACACATTGCTATGATAACACAACACATTGCTATGATAACACAACACATTGCTATGATAACACAACACATTGCTATGATAACACAACACATTGCTATGATAACACAACACATTGCTATGATAACACAACACATTGCTATGATAACACAACACATTGTTATGGTAACACAACACATTGTTGAACTCTCTGGTGAAAGTTGAAATATGAATTCTGATAAATATTTGTTAATTCAACCCGCCGAGTAAGATGCCTCGACACCAGTGAAGGTTTCTCGCGGATTCACAGCTCCTTAATTAAAGTGTATTGGTGGTTTTAGCTTTGAACATGTTGCTTTACACCTGTTTCCCTTGTTCACCTAACAGTAAGTAGGTACCTGAGCGTTAGCCGATTATTGTGGGTCGCGGAATAATCGGCTAACAACATTTAAGGACTAGAATAGAAATAAGACAGACAGTCTCCTATGACACACTGATTTTCTTGGGTTATCCTCAGAGGTTAAAAATCCGACCAAATCTTATCTTTACGATGTCGCAAGAACTACGGGAGGAAGAAATTTGATTTTTATTATAATTTACTGGTTTATGTATGTGTTGTGTTACCCTGACAATGTGTTGTGTTACCCTGACAATGTGTTGTGTTACCCTGACAATGTGTTGTGTTACCCTGACAATGTGTTGTGTTACCCTGACAATGTGTTGTGTTACCCTGACAATGTGTTGTGTTACCCTGACAATGTGTTGTGTCACCCTGACAATGTGTTGTGTTACCCTGGCAATGTGTTGTGTTACCCTGACAATGTGTTGTGTCACCCTGACAATGTGTTGTGGTACCCTGACAATGTGTTGTGTTACCCTGACAATGTGTTGTGTCACCCTGACAATGTGTTGTTTTACCCTGACAATGTGTTGTGTTACCCTGACAATGTGTTGTGTTACCCTGACAATGTGTTGTGTTACCCTGACAATGTGTTGTGTTACCCTGACAATGTGTTGTGTTACCCTGACAATGTGTTGTGTCACCCTGACAATGTGTTGTGTCACCCTGACAATGTGTTGTGTCACCCTGACAATGTGTTGTGTCACCCTGACAATGTGTTGTGTTACCCTGACAATGTGTTGTGTCACCCTGACAATGTGTTGTGTCACCCTGACAATGTGTTGTGTTACCCTGACAATGTGTTGTGGTACCCTGACAATGTGTTGTGTCACCCTGACAATGTGTTGTGTCACCCTGACAATGTGTTGTGTCACCCTGACAATGTGTTGTGTCACCCTGACAATGTGTTGTGTCACCCTGACAATGTGTTGTGTTACCCTGACAATGTGTTGTGTCACCCTGACAATGTGTTGTGTCACCCTGACAATGTGTTGTGTCACCCTGACAATGTGTTGTGTTACCCTGACAATGTGTTGTGTCACCCTGACAATGTGTTGTGTCACCCTGACAATGTGTTGTGTTACCCTGGCAATGTGTTGTGTCACCCTGACAATGTGTTGTGTTACCCTGACAATGTGTTGTGTCACCCTGGCAATGTGTTGTGTCACCCTGACAATGTGTTGTGTCACCCTGGCAATGTGTTGTGTCACCCTGGCAATGTGTTGTGTCACCCTGGCAATGTGTTGTGTTACCCTGACAATGTGTTGTGTCACCCTGGCAATGTGTTGTGTCACCCTGGCAATGTGTTGTGTCACCCTGACAAAGTGTTGTGTCTCCCTGACAAAGTGTTGTGTCACCCTGACAAAGTGCTGTGTCTCCCTGACAAAGTGTTGTGTCTCCCTGACAAAGTGTTGTGTCTCCCTGACAATGTGTTGTGTCACCCTGGCAATGTGTTGTGTCACCCTGACAAAGTGTTGTGTCACCCTGACAATGTGTTGTGTCACCCTGGCAATGTGTTGTGTCACCCTGACAAAGTGTTGTGTCTCCCTGACAAAGTGCTGTGTCTCCCTGACAAAGTGTTGTGTCACCCTGACAAAGTGCTGTGTCTCCCTGACAAAGTGTTGTGTCTCCCTGACAATGTGTTGTGTCACCCTGACAATGTGTTGTGTTACCCTGACAAAGTGTTGTGTCTCCCTGACAATGTGTTGTGTCACCCTGACAATGTGTTGTGTCACCCTGACAATGTGTTGTGTCTCCCTGACAAAGTGCTGTGTCTCCCTGACAAAGTGTTGTGTCTCCCTGACAATGTGTTGTGTCACCCTGACAATGTGTTGTGTCACCCTGACAATGTGTTGTGTCACCCTGACAATGTGTTGTGTCACCCTGACAATGTGTTGTGTCACCCTGACAATGTGTTGTGTCTCCCTGACAAAGTGCTGTGTCTCCCTGACAAAGTGCTGTGTCTCCCTGACAAAGTGCTGTGTCTCCCTGACAAAGTGTTGTGTCACCCTGACAATGTGTTGTGTCACCCTGACAAAGTGTTGTGTCTCCCTGACAATGTGTTGTGTTACCCTGACAATGTGTTGTGTCACCCTGGCAATGTGTTGTGTCTCCCTGACAATGTGTTGTGTCTCCCTGGCAATGTGTTGTGTCTCCCTGACAATGTGTTGTGTCACCCTGACAATGTGTTGTGTCACCCTGGCAATGTGTTGTGTCTCCCTGACAAAGTGTTGTGTCTCCCTGACAATGTGTTGTGTCACCCTGACAATGTGTTGTGTCACCCTGGCAATGTGTTGTGTCTCCCTGACAAAGTGTTGTGTCTCCCTGACAATGTGTTGTGTCACCCTGACAATGTGTTGTGTCACCCTGGCAATGTGTTGTGTCTCCCTGACAATGTGTTGTGTCTCCCTGGCAATGTGTTGTGTCACCCTGACAATGTGTTGTGTCACCCTGACAATGTGTTGTGTCACCCTGACAATGTGTTGTGTCACCCTGACAATGTGTTGTGTCTCCCTGACAATGTGTTGTGTCACCCTGGCAATGTGTTGTGTCACCCTGACAATGTGTTGTGTCTCCCTGACAATGTGTTGTGTCACCCTGGCAATGTGTTGTGTCACCCTGACAAAGTGTTGTGTCTCCCTGACAATGTGTTGTGTCACCCTGACAATGTGTTGTGTCACCCTGACAATGTGTTGTGTCACCCTGGCAATGTGTTGTGTCACCCTGGCAATGTGTTGTGTCACCCTGACAAAGTGTTGTGTTACCCTGACAATGTGTTGTGTCACCCTGACAAAGTGTTGTGTCACCCTGACAATGTGTTGTGTCACCCTGACAAAGTGTTGTGTCACCCTGACAATGTGTTGTGTCACCCTGGCAATGTGTTGTGTTACCCTGACAATGTGTTGTGTCACCCTGACAATGTGTTGTGTTACCCTGACAATGTGTTGTGTCACCCTGACAAAGTGTTGTGTCTCCCTGACAATGTGTTGTGTCACCCTGGCAATGTGTTGTGTCACCCTGACAAAGTGTTGTGTCACCCTGACAATGTGTTGTGTCACCCTGGCAATGTGTTGTGTCACCCTGACAAAGTGTTGTGTCTCCCTGACAAAGTGTTGTGTCTCCCTGACAAAGTGTTGTGTCACCCTGACAATGTGTTGTGTCACCCTGACAAAGTGTTGTGTCACCCTGGCAATGTGTTGTGTCACCCTGACAAAGTGTTGTGTCTCCCTGACAAAGTGTTGTGTCTCCCTGACAATGTGTTGTGTCACCCTGACAATGTGTTGTGTCACCCTGACAAAGTGTTGTGTCACCCTGACAAAGTGTTGTGTCTCCCTGACAATGTGTTGTGTCACCCTGACAATGTGTTGTGTCACCCTGACAAAGTGTTGTGTCACCCTGACAAAGTGTTGTGTCTCCCTGACAATGTGTTGTGTCACCCTGGCAATGTGTTGTGTCACCCTGGCAATGTGTTGTGTCACCCTGACAAAGTGTTGTGTCACCCTGACAATGTGTTGTGTTAATATAATTTACTGGTTTCTATATGTGCTCTAGATGTGCGTATTAAATACCGCAAACATTAATGTATACTCTCTCACATATGCTAATGTTTTTCGTACATAAAATGAAATTAAATCCAAAACAAACAATAAATATGAATAATGAAGTAAGTTATATAGTTAATTATGTTGCCATTATGTTTATAAATGACGAACGTAAATATTACTTAAAATTATACATGGGATATGTACATAGAGAAGTGTATTTCAGCGTATATCTCTGGCAACGACTTGCAACATTGACCAGTCACACGGAAGCACGAAGGGAAGGAGGTTACTATATATGCGACGGTGGGGAGAGGCCGGGACTAGAACGAGAGGAGGTAGTAGTATAATGGTAGTAGTAGTAGATAGCCCAGGCAGCCGTGCTGACTACTGGCTGAGATAACTTGCAGGATCGTAGTTTTATAAATCACTGAACGGGTGGGGGTTCGAACCCATGGAATGAGTGATGTATCTGAGCGGCTTCGGAAAATAAGTGGAGTTCCTCAAGGATCCATTCTTGGTCTGACATAGATTAAAAATCGCAAAAAATTCTTGAACGATGCAAAATTCCTATGGGAGAAAGAGAACTTGCTTAGGTAAGTGTTATCATCGTTCCGAGGACCCAGGAAAACATAAGTGACACCTTGGAAACGTAAAAGATTATTATTATTATCACTGTGGTATACCTGAATGTAATCTACATCCAAGTACATGTGAGTGCTTGGAGATTGTGCAACTATATGCATTATAACAGACAATATAATTTTCCTACTGACACACAAGACTAGCCAAAAACACAGAAATAAGAAGGAATTTTCAGTCTTAAGGAAAGTGTTGTTACGGCTGATATTAACTTGGCCAGGAGTTAGTACCCCACCCTACATCCTATCCTTCCTTGGCCTGGTGATCGTACCCTCCTACCCCCGTACATTGTCCTCGGACAGGAGCAGGTATCCCCCTTCCTCAACTGGGACTAACTGGTCCAGGACCTCTCCCACATAACCCAGTGTATATAAGCCACAGTTATCGATCAGCACTCACAACTTCTTCAGCTGCAGGTAAGACCTCAACAATTACCTCCAAGATGCTGTAGGACGGACAGCTTCGAGTTCACCACTTCCGGGGAATATAATAATAATAATAATAATAATAATAATAATAATAATAATAATAATAATAATAATAATAATAATAATAATAATAATAATAATAATGAAGGAGGGGTAGGGGTTGTCCTCGAAAAGGTTGGAGAGAGGGGTAAAGGAGGTTTTTTGGGCGAGGGTCTAGGACTTCCAGCAAGCGTGTGTGAGCGTGTTTAGATAGGAGTGAATAGAGACGAATAGTTTTTGGGACCTGACGAGGTGTTGGAGTGTGAACAGGGTAATACTGAGTGAAGGGATTTAGGGAAACCGGTTAGTCGGACTTGAGTCCTGGAAATGGGAAGCACAATGCCTGCACTTTAAAGGAGGAATTTAGGATATTGAAAGTTTGGAAGGACTGCTAAACTGTTGTATCTGGGCGCCTCTGTAAAGACAGTGATTATGTATGAGTGTGGTGAAAATGTTGAAAGATGATGAAAGGATTTTCTTTCTTTTTGAGTCACCCTTTTTGAGTCACAACAACAACAACAACAACAATAATAATAATAATAATAATAATATTAATTAAGTAAAAGTTACTAAAGGCTGGCTGTTTCTGATATTTAAGTAGATCTCATGAAGTGAATATATTTCAGAGTTTGTTAGTAACAAGAGCCAAGATGAAGACTCAGTTAGTGTTGGTGGCAGTTCTGGCCTTCCTGCTGGTGGTGACCCACGCTGCTCCAGCGGTAAGTCTTACTCACTCTTCTCATCTTTGTAATATACCACATATAATCATTGTTTACATCCACACAACAGTATACGTCACTATCCTATCACGGTATATGTCAGTAACCACACTACAAAGAGGGAGAGAGAATGCTTCAGTAACCTTGACTTTCTTCACTGCAGAGTGGCCCCGTCGACCTGTTCTCGTCCTTGGCGGAGTCTCGGGTAGAGAGGGCAGCCCACAGGTGTTGCGCATGCCCAATCATCCGTGAAACAACTAAAATAACCATCATCAGAGAAACGAGATTCCCAACTCGCTCTGGGTTTGGAAGCCAGTGCTGTCCTTGTTGATCCCCTTTCTGAAGTGTCTATGCTGTCTACAACTGACGTGGCCACTTGGTAAGTAGACCCTTTGTGAAACTTATTTTTTACTGGGACAACTTTATGCTATGTTATTACAAACATAGGTACTTATTAAGAGTCTGGCGTACTTAGTTGCAAAGAAAAGAGCACCAGCAAAGTTGGAATAAACAGGGGAGTCAAGAGTTTTGGGATTAAAGTGAACACAAGATTTCTTCTTTTGAGTAACTGTAAATTCTCATCACCAATATTAGTTACAGATACATATAATATTTAAAATAAGTTTGAACAAATGTCATAGTATGAGTAGTTTAAGGAGTGAACATAAGAATGAATACTCTCACTAACTCACCCAGAGTACAAAAACCTGGTATGTACTAATCAGCTGAAAGTGAGTGAGAAATTGATGCTCCAAGTCAGACCCTATTTACAAGGAAGCCTAACCTGTGGCTCCCCTTCTCACTCTGATGGCTGGATTTGGACAAGTGGTAGTTCCCATGTATATGATTAAGATATTTCATTCTCACCAGCTATAAGCCACTCTCCTTCAGAATTATTAATAATGGTATTGAGGATTGTGATACCCGGTGCACACCACACTTTGCCTAGAGAATTAAAAGGTCTTTCAGTAAGACTTGATAAAGCTCCAGTGAAACGACAGATTGTAGCAATATATTTTTCTCCAATGTACGCATTTTTCCAGTATTGTCAGCAGTGTGCACAGTTTTGATAAACCCCGTTGCAAGGCCTACCATCATCCACACATCCTATACACTCGGTACCTCCTTCAACAATCTTCAAAATACTATAATATTTCTCCCATATTCACACAGAGAACTAATAATATGCTCATACTCTCAGGTACTGGACTATGATAATCTATATTGAGACTTGTGAAGAAGATAGACGTAATTTCATCTCACGGAACAGCACGGATGATCGTCTAACTGACAGCCCTCCTGGACCTCTCGTTAATATTTTCTATCAGTTTTGCCCTATTAGTAAACTTGTTAGCTAATCATGTAAAATAAAAATTTAGGTAAACTATATGCTTCATGTTTTTACTTTCCACACTATTCAGAAAATGGTTTATGAAGAGAAATGTGGAGTCTTATCAAACTGATGTCACTCTCGCTCTCATATACGTACATACATTATTATATATATATATATATATATATATATATATATATATATATATATATATATATATATATATATACATATATACATATATATATATATATATATATATATATATATATATATATATATATATATATATATATATATATATATATATATATATATATATATATATATATATATATATATATATATATATATATATGCAAAAAACCACTCTTCGCATCAAGATAGAGTCAAACTGTCTGTTTTCTCATCAATGTTTTTGAGAGCTTTACGAATTTGTAGTCTTGAGTTCATAGATGAGGAAATATCCAAAATTTATGAAAAAGGTAATGATTTAAAATACCCAAGAAATGTAATTGATAAATCTTTTAAAGTTGCCAGAAATACTTTTTACAATCCAAAAAGGGACAACCAGCCTTATTCAACTAAAAATATGTTGGTTCTCCCTTACCATGAAAACTTGGTTGATATGCCTTCTCTTCTTAAGACTTAATATTAAAGTTGTATTCAAAAATCTTGATACAGTAAAAAAACTTTTGATAAAGAATTCCCCCCAAAATGCTGATGGATGTGTCTATAAGATTCCTTGTAAAATTTGCGATAAAGTTTATTACGGTCAAACTGGTAAAAGTCTCGAACTAAGATTAAAACAACATAAATATAGCATTAGAACTGGACAAGATTCCAATGCTCTATTTATTCATGTAAGAGATTTTAACCATCCAATTGATTTTCAAAAAGTTGAGAAAGTAGTATCAAGCAAGTCCATGGTCGACAGGAATATAATTGAATCTTGTTTCATAAAAAGCAGTTTTGACAATAATATGAATATTTCCTTTGGTTTATATAAATTAGATCCATTTATAATTAATAGAATTTGGGAAGAATTTAATAATACACTGGACAAATAATAATTTTAAAAATTTTCTTGGGTAGAATATTTTGTTGGTGGGTTGTGCAAAGGACGTGTCCAGTTGGGCCGGCGCGCGTCAGGTGTTTAACCGTTGTGGGATCTGATAGTGAGGTGTTGGCCAGACCCCTTATATACCTTCCTTGGATGCTTTACTTTCATAGTTCCTTGATAATGTGAGTAGTCACGAAAGCGCTTGGAATTTCTCTATTCTTTCAGAGTAGTTTTTTTGCATATTCTGAAATCACCTGTTTACTGTGATCTTATTGCATATATATATATATATATATATATATATATATATATATATATATATATATATATATATATATATATATATATATATATATATATATATATATATATATATATATATATATGTCGTGCCGAATAAGCAGAACTTGCCATCTTGGCTTTAATAGCAACGCTCATCTTGCCATATAGGACAAGTGAAAATTTGTGTATGCAATAATTTCGCCAAAATCATTCTGAACCTAACGAAAAAAATATATTTCACTGTGTTTGCTTAGTATTAAATTATTGTAAACAAATCTAAAATATATTTAGTTGGGTTAGGCTAAAATAAATTATTCTTGTTATAATAAGGTTAGGTAAGTTTTCTAAGTTCCTTTTGGTGCAAAATTATAAATTTTTACATCAACATTAATGAAAAAAATATATCTTTAAACGTATAAGAGAAAGTTTTAGAAAGGACTTAATTTTAAATGAGTTCTTGCTAATTGACCAGTTTTACATATTCGGCACGACATATACATACATATATATATATATATATATATATATATATATATATATATATATATATATATATATATATATATATATATATATATATATATATATATATATATATATATCTTTTCTTTTAACACACCGGCCATATCCCACCGAGGCGGGGTGGCCCAAAAGGAGAAACGAAAGTTTCTCCTTTTACATTTAGTAATACATGTATATACAAGAGAAGGGGTTACTAGCCCCTTGCTCCCGGCATTTTAGTCGCCTCTTACAACACGCATGGCTTACGGAGGAAGAATTCTGTTCCACTTCCCCATGGAGATAAGAGGAAATAAACAAGAACAAGAACTAGTAAGAAAATAGAAGAAACCCCAGAGGGATGTGTATATATATGCTTGTACATGTATGTGTAGTGTGACCTAAGTGTAAGTAGAAGTAGCAAGACGTACCTGAAACCTTGCGTGTTTGTGACACAGAAAAAAGACATCAGCAATCCTACCATCATGTAAAACAATTACAGGCTTTCGTTTTATATATATATATATATATATATATATATATATATATATATATATATATATATATATATATATATATATATATATATATAATATATATGTCGTGCCGAATAGATAAAACTTACCGAATAAGGCAAGCGAAAATTTGTGTATGCAATAATTTCGCAAAAATCATTCTGAACCTAACGGAAAAAAAATATATTTCATTGTGTTTATGTATTATTAAATTATTTAAACTAAACTAAAATATATTTAGTTGGATTAGGCTAAATTAAATTGCGTTTGTTATAATAAGGTTAGGCAAGTTTTCTAAGGTTCTTTTGGCACAAAATTATTAACTTTTACATTAACATAAATAAAAATATATATCTTTAAACGAATAAGAGAAAATTTAGAAAGGATTTAATTTTAAATGAGTTATTGCTAATTGACCAGTTTTACCTATTCGGTACGACATATATATTAATTTTTTATTAACGCATCGGCTGTTTTCCACTGAAGCAGGGTGCCCCGAGGCAGGGTGACCCGAGGCAGGGTGACCCGAGGCAGGGTGACCCGAGGCAGGGTGACCCGAGGCAGGGTGACCCTAGGCAGGGTGACCCGAGAAAGAGGAAACACTTTCATAATCATTCACTTCAACCCACTGTCTTGGCAGAGGCGTGCCGACACTACAGTAAAAATCTGCAACATATCAACCCTCCTCCTTCAGAGTGCAGGCACTGTACTTCTCACCTCCAGGACTCAAGTCCGACTATCACTGGTCAACAACCAAAATACTTCCGAGACCAGAGTAGCAATTTCCAACTAATTTTAGGTCACTGATAATGAATATCATAGTTAAAATTGCTTGTTATCTTTACTTTTCAATACACACCAACGTGTCGCAACAGGTTCCAACAGTCTTACGGCAGTGCGTTTCTTGCCACACTCACAGTCTCACTGACCTTCATTATTGTTCCAGCAGTCGTAGAAGGTGGTTGTGATGTGCAAATTTATATTTCGAGGTGAAAGGTCGGTGATTTGCTCTTGTGATGGGCTTGCAGGGCAGGTACACCAATTACTGCTGCTTTCTATGTGACTGGTACAGCCGTGCAAGAGGTTCCCACTACATCAGAAGAGACTGGCCACTTCGTCAATCATTGGGACCTGGGATGAAAAATGATCAACGTCCTCATCAAACCGAACAAAATTTTGCTACTACCACTACACATAAAACTGGGGCTAATAAATAACTTTGTAAAAGCTATGGACAACTTCATCTCCACAGAACATGACCTTAAAACATTCCTAAGTGAGGCTGGACTAACAGAATCAGAGTAAAGTGCAGATAATACCCATAGTCCACCGTTAGTGTTATATTGTCATAAATTTGTGCCCCCCTAAAATTCTAATACCCCAACTACTTTTGATTGTCATTGTTGTATTCAACGACCATTCTACCTCATAGTCTTAATTGTATTTAATATCTACAGAATCTATCTCCTTTTTTACAACTTACCACATCACTGTTCCATCTTATTTTATTATAAACTAACCATAACTTGTCTTCAATAATTCTACCTCACTTTAAAAAATAATCAATTGCCCAATTTTATTCTAAATCCCTGTTATTGTCCAATTTTACTTTAAACTATATTGATCAAACTTATTGTAAACTTCTTTTATTGACCATTTTTATTCCATACTTTTTTAAACTAGTATTTTCAACTACAACTTTTATATTATCCTGTCTACCATCTTACTAGCATATTATAACCAAGTCATTGCCATTTTTATTTTTATCATTTTTTTTATTATTATTTTGCTACCTTAATTTGTGTATTTTATCCTGTCAATTTAAATCTAATTATACTCTAATTCTTGTAAACAACTTATATAAGACCTTAGTGCAATTACAATTTAGAGTCTTGTGCCTTTATTATATTATTAGATTAATCACAGTTTTACTCTAGCTCATTCTAGCTCAATACATAGTCAATACCAAATTCACTATACTAGACCATAGTGCAATTACTAGTGAGAGACTGGTGCTATTTGTAATTTGTATTTTTATATTATTAGACTAAACCTAGTTGTACTATAGCTCTTTCTAGCTCAATACATAGTCAATACCAAATTCACTATATTAGACCATAGTGCAATTACTAGTGAGAGACCGGTGCTATTTTTAATTTGTATTTTTATATTATTAGATTAAATTCAGTTGTACCATAGCTCATTCTAACTCAATACATAGTCAATACCAAATTCACTATATTATACCATAGTGCAATTACTAGTGAGAGACTAGTGCTATTTTTAATTTGTATTTTTATATTATTAGATTAAACCTATTGTACTATAGCTCACTCTAGCTCAAAACATAGACTCCACAAAAGTCATTATTAGACCTTAGTGCAATTACAAGTGAGAGTCTTGTTCTATTTTTAATTTGTATTTTTATATTACTAGTTTATACCTAGTTGTACTTTAGTTCATTCCAGCACAACACATAGACAACATCAACTTCATTATGTGTAGTAGTGACTATACCCTACATGACCAAAATACTCTAGCTATATACTTGTCCAAACTTCCCACCACTACAGATATCAGTACTAGAACTCAACACACAACTCAGGATATAAATAACCATAATTTAAACCTAGAAGATGATTGATCACGTTGACCCTGATCTAAACCTCCATAATCTGACACCCAATCAAAACCTATTGGAAAGTAACTGCCTTTATTACACAGCATCACAAGCCAGCACTATCCTAAACAATGCTAAAAGTCTATCAGTACTTAACTACAACATCAGGTCCTTAAGCAAACACTATGATGACCTCCTGGCACTCCTTGAATCACTAAAGACACCCTTCTCCTGCATTATTCTTACTGAGACCTGGCTTAAGCAGGACACAATAGATATCTACCCTCTACCAGGATACACAGCAATTCACAACTGCAGACCAAACCAAGTTGGGGGTGGTATTGCAATCTATTACTCTAACCAATTATCTTGTCTTAGCACCACTTGCTTTAGTGATGAATATGGGGAATACATTTTTGCTAATTTTACTGTAAAAAACCTTAAGACGCCTATAACAATCGGTGCCATTTACCGGATACCCCACACAAACATCCCAAATTTCAGTGAGAAATTAAAGTCACTAATAACAAACAGACAAATGAATAAGCACCACCTTCTCTTAGCTGGAGACTTCAACATCAACCTTGGCTTACTAGATGATCAGCCTGTAACTGATTTCATCAACAATATGAACAACACACTTCTCATACCAACAATAACTAAACCAACCAGGCTCACTGAGACAAGTGCAACCATAATAGACCACATATGGACCAATATACTAGCCCCCCTTAAATCAGGGATAATCACAGATAGCACTACAGACCACTACCCTACCTTCCTCCTGACAAACATTAGTAAACCACCACTTGAATACAACAAAGTCTCATTTAGACTCCATGACGAGGCCTCAGTAAGGAAGTTCACAGCTGACCTAGAGACTGTTGATTGGCCTACAGAATTCTCCAAGGCCAATGGTATTGATGACTGGACAGACATTTTTCTTAACAAATTACTTAGACTATACAACAAACATTGTCCTATAAAAACAAAACAGATCACAAACAAACGGCTTGGTTGCCCATGGCTAACCAGCACCATTCTGAAATCCATTGACAAGAAACACCAATATGAAAAGCAATATAGACATGGCTTAATACACAAAGATATTCTTAAACACTATTCATCAGCTCTCACCAAAGTAATAAAGAAAGCCAAACAACTATACTACTCCAGCAGATTCACAGACACTAGAGGAGATATAAAAAAGACCTGGAAAACACTCTCTCAGATTCTAGGGACCCACAAACTGAGAAAAACCAAGAATATTGTCCTAACTAAACCTAATGAAACACCACTACATCCCACTGACACAGCTAACAAGATAAACGACTTCTTCTCAACCATAGGATCTAATCTCGCCAGTAAAATCCCACATACCAATGCCCATGCCGGGGACTACCTAGATGGGAATTTCCCTAATTCCTTTTATCTTGCACCAACTGAGCCCACGGAAGTCACTGAGATTATAAAGTCACTTAAAAATAACTCGGGGAATCTGTCTCATGTCCCACCATTACTGTACAAGCGAGCGGCCCATGTCCTTTCGCATGCTATTTCATTACTTTTTAACAAGTCACTAGAGACTAGCACCTTCCCGAAACTACTCAAGATGGCAAGGGTTACACCAATACATAAAGGTGGTGACCCTACAGACTTAAACAACTATAGGCCAATATCTAACTTACCATTGCTATCCAAAATCTTTGAGAAACTCGTGCACAGGAGACTGTATTCATTTATAATGGCTCAAAACATACTCAACCCCTGCCAATTTGGATTCAGGAAAAATAAAAGCACTAATGATGCAATCATAAAAATGCTAGATCTGCTTTACACAGCATTGGAAAATAAGGAATATCCACTAGGAATTTTTATTGACCTAAGAAAAGCTTTTGACACAGTAGACCACGACATCCTACTCCACAAACTTGATCATTACGGTATAAGAGGCCATGCGCTTGCTTATTTCAAATCTTACTTTACTAATAGGTATCAGTACGTCACCATTAAAGACACAGCATTGGCAGCGCGGCCGCTTGATACTGGAGTTCCGCAGGGAAGTGTCCTTTGTCCCCTGCTCTTCCTCATATACATCGATGACCTTCCAAACGTATCCCAACACCTGAAACCCATTCTCTTTGCTGATGACACGACTTATGTCATCTCTCACCCTAATCTTGCCACCCTCAACACCATTGTGAATGAGGAGCTGATTAAAATATCGACTTGGATGACAGCCAATAAACTTACGCTTAACACTGACAAAACCTACTATATTATGTTTGGTAGCAGAGCAGGAGATGCACAAATTAACATTAAGATTGACAACACTCTAATTACCAGAAATAATGGGGGCAAATTCCTAGGCTTATACCTTGACAACAAACTGAATTTCAGCACCCATATCCAGCATATAACCAAAAAAGTATCCAAAACGGTTGGGATCCTCTCCAAGATACGATACTACGTGCCGCAAAATGCCCTTCTCACACTATACCACTCACTTATTTATCCATACCTCACCTATGCTATTTGTGCTTGGGGATCAACTGCAGCAACACACCTAAAGCCAATAATAACCCAACAAAAAGCTGCAGTAAGAATAATCACTAAATCCCATCCCTGGCAACACACCCCCCCCCACTCTTCATAGACCTAAACTTACTCCCAGTTCAGTACATCCACACTTACTACTGTGCAATCTACATCTACAGGGCCTTAAACTCTAATATCAACCTTGACCTAAAACGCTTTCTTGATAGTTGTGACAGAACCCACAGGCATAACACCAGACACAAACATCTCTACGACATTCCCCGTGTCCGACTAAACCTTTACAAAAATTCAATATATGTCAAAGGCCCTAAAATCTGGAATACCCTACCTGAGAACTCTAGAACTGCAGACACATTCATCACCTTCAAAACTACCATTAGAAAACATCTTATCTCCCTGATACACCCCGTCAACTAGCTACACGAATACCACCTGGTGGTTCACACTTACACTCACTCATTTGACCATAAACAGAAATATTAATCTCAATCTTAAAATAATGAATCCTGTGATACTCCAATACTGAAACTATGTACTGTGCCAAAACAAAAGCATTCACATTGCTAAACTCACAAACTAGTATTTAGTCACTTAGCCATAATACCAACTTACCTCATAATTTGTAATATTTTACAATTAAGAATAAAACTAAGTCTGCCCGAAATGCCTAGCCATGCTAAACGTTCTAGTGGTACACTCTGTAATCACTATTTTACTACATGTAAACCACACAATAACCAAATTTCTGTAAACTCAGTATTGTAATCCTTATAGAGAATAAACTTTGAATTTGAATTTGAATCAGAGATTCAAATGTTTAACATCAAAATTCCCCCTCACTGAGCGACGCTAAGAGAGGCAGTCTTCAATGGTTATGTTTATCACCTGCTCACAACCAGTCACAAATACTACAATCCCTAAAATAACAATAAATGGTTGGTTAATGGGGTTTAAAGCCTAGTGGCTACATTAAAGTCTCAAATTAAGACTGCAATTAACCTTTTCTCCACTATAATAGGGAGTACACTATACTCTCAGCATATATAAACAGGAATATATATATACGCCGAGAGGTATATATATCTCTCTGTGTATACAAAGATAGATATACTGCTCTTGGTGTATAAATAATGTTGCCTCACGAACGAGGTAAATAATTATTATTATAATCGAAAAGAAGCGCTAAACCACAAGGGCTATACAGCTCGAGGTAGGTAAACCATCAGTCAACCCTCACCTATTAGGTAACACAGCCTATGTACACATGGCTGACCAGACCAACTAGGGTAGTATACTACTACTAGATGGCCCTGACTTTCGTGCTGACTACAGGCCGAGATAACTTGTCGGTTCCTGACCAGCCGGGCTGTGGCTCGTACGTTGGTTTGCGTGCAGCCAGCAGTAACAGCCTGGTTGATCAGGCTCTGATCCACCAGGAGGCCGCGGGGGCGTTGACCCCCGGAACTCTCTCCAGGTAAACTCCAGGATCATAGTTTTAAAAACCACGGAATGGGTGGGGCTTTAAACCCATGAGTTTTGTCAACTGTTTTAGTTAAAATTATTGGTGCACTGTGATCTACACCTGTCACCTCAGCTGGAGTGACAAGACAAACTCTCTCAGAGGGATGTGAAGGAGGACCTTCAACCCTCTTACCCGTTGCCTGACTTATGTACACTAGTGATGTTCCAATTTATATACACTCGTAATGTTACAATTTATATACACTCGTAATGTTGCAATTTATATACACTCGTGATATTACAATTTATATACACTCGTAATGTTGCAATTTATATACACTCGTGATATTACAATTTATATACACTCGTAATGTTGCAATTTATATACACTCGTGATATTACAATTTATATACACTCGTAATGTTGCAATTTATATACACTCGTGATATTACAATTTATATACACTCGTGATATTACAATTTATATACACTCGTAATGTTGCAATTTATATACACTCGTGATATTACAATTTATATACACTCGTGATGTTACAATTTATATACATTCGTATTGTTACAATTTATATACACTCGTGATGTTACAATTTATATACACTCGTATTGTTACAATTTATATACACTCGTGATGTTACAATTTATATACACTCGTATTGTTACAGTTTATATACACTCGTAATGTTACAATTTATATACACTCGTGATGTTACAATTTATATACACTCGTATTGTTACAATTTATATACACTCGTATTGTTACAATTTATATACACTCGTAATGTTACAATTTATATACACTCGTAATGTTACAATTTATATACACTCGTAATGTTACAATTTATATACACTCGTAATGTTACAATTTATATACACTCGTATTGTTACAATTTATATACACTCTTGAAGTTATAATTTCGTGAGACGTAGATTTATATGACATGAGTCGATATAGTTAGGAAGTTCGAGGTGTGTTGTTATGTACACGTGCTGATGCACTCGTGGTATACCATGCTCTGATATAATGAATAAAAAGGCAAAATAACCGTGGCCTTCGTGCACTCCAGGTATACTAAAGGTATACACAGCAACACAAAGGTAAGGGAGCCAGTATATAAAGTGTAGTGGTCATTAAGTGTAGGAATTAGTGTGCATAAGTGTACATAAGTGTACATAAGTGTACTGGTTTAGTGTGTAACATTGTGTACTGAGTTTTTTCTTAGTGGACACATATGTGAAAGGTATATCACTTTAAGTGCAGCACTTGATCCTCATATAGGAGCATTGATCCAAGGATTTGAAGCCACCCTCTCATTTCTCGAATCAAAAATAATGGCATTGTGTATTCAGTAACCACTATGTAATATTCTTTAATGGATTATGTAATGCTGAGGCGAAATGTTCTATATTACTTTTCTCAGTTTGTTCTTCACTAGTGTTCACCATTCTCTTGTTCACTTATCAATATTTTCAGTGATTTTGTCAGTATGTTTGAGAGCCCCATTCTTCGTATATACTCATACATCCCTCGTATACAGTCATACATCCCTCGTATACAGTCATACATCCCTCATATACAGTCATACATCCCTCGTATACAGTCATACATCCCTCGTATACAGTCATACATCCCTCGTATACAGTCACACATCCCTCGTATACAGTCACACATCCCTCATATACAGTCATACATCCCTCGTATACAGTCATACATCCCTCATATACAGTCATACATCCCTCATATACAGTCATACATCCCTCATATACAGTCATACATCCCTCGTATACAGTCATACATCCCTCGTATACAGTCACACATCCCTCATATACAGTCATACATCCCTCGTATACAGTCATACATCCCTCGTATACAGTCATACATCCCTCGTATACAGTCACACATCCCTCATATACAGTCATACATCCCTCGTATACAGTCATACATCCCTCGTATACAGTCATACATCCCTCGTATACAGTCATACATCCCTCGTATACAGTCATACATCCCTCGTATACAGTCACACATCCCTCATATACAGTCATACATCCCTCGTATACAGTCATACATCCCTCGTATACAGTCACACATCCCTCATATACAGTCATACATCCCTCGTATACAGTCACACATCCCTCGTATACAGTCATACATCCCTCGTATACAGTCATACATCCCTCGTATACAGTCATACATCCCTCGTATACAGTCACACATCCCTCATATACAGTCATACATCCCTCGTATACAGTCACACATCCCTCGTATACAGTCACACATCCCTCGTATACAGTCACACATCCCTCGTATACAGTCATACATCCCTCGTATACAGTCATACATCCCTCGTATACAGTCATACATCCCTCGTATACAGTCACACATCCCTCATATACAGTCATATATCCCTCGTATACAGTCATACATCCCTCATATACAGTCATACATCCCTCGTATACAGTCATACATCTTTCGTATACACTCATACATCCCTCGTATAGTCATACATCCCTTATATACAGTCATACATCCCTCGTATAGTCATACATCCCTCGTATAGTCATATATCCCTCGTATACACTCATACATTCCTCGTATACACTCATACATTCCTCTTATACTCATACATCCCTCGTATATACTCATACATCCCTCGTATACAGTCATACATCCCTCGTATACAGTCATACATCCCTCATATACAGTCATACATCCCTCGTATACAGTCATACATCCCTCGTATACAGTCATACATCCATCATATAGTCATACATCCCTCGTATACAGTCATACATCCCTCGTATACAGTCATACATCCATCATATAGTCATACATCCCTCGTATACAGTCATACATCCCTCGTATACAGTCATACATCCCTCATATACAGTCATACATCCCTCGTATACAGTCATACATCCCTCGTATACAGTCATACATCCATCATATAGTCATACATCCCTCGTATACAGTCATACATCCCTCGTATACACTCATATATCCCTCGTATACACTCATACATTCCTCGTATACACTCATACATTCCTCGTATACTCATACATCTCTCGTATACGCTCATACAACCCTCGTATACACTCATGCATCCCTCGTATACACTCATACATTCCTCGTATACACTCATACATCCCTCGTATACATACAACCCTCGTATACACTCATACATCCCTCGTATACACTCATACATCCCTCGTATACACTCATACATCCCTCGTATACACTCATACATCCCTCGCATACACTCATACATCCCTCGCACACTCTCATACATCCCTCGTATAAATTCATACATCCCTCGTACACACTCATACATCCCTCCTATACACTCATACATCCCTTGTATACTCATACACATCACTCAGTTCCTAGAATATACTCTCCCTCATACACACATACACCACCTTATTACTGTAATAACAATTACACAAATATCCCGCACATAGGTGAAACTCACCGCGACGTTCCGGTCCGACTTGGTCTGAGTCGGACCGACTTAGACCAAGTCGGGATATTTGTGTATTGTTCCGGTCTCGGTATTATGTCTTGTGGTCTCTATAGTAACATTTCATCTAACGGAATATGAAAATCCAAATAATTTGACTTTAATCTTTATTTCATGTCCTTAACTTAAATTTTTAACAAGACAACTCAACTAAGTAGGAATATCTATAGGACGACCCGTGAGGCTGCCAGTCAGACGACCGTACACTCTGAAGGACGACCCGTGAGGCTGCCAGACAGACGACTGTACACTCTCAAGTTCATGAGTTGAAATTAACTCTTCTTCGCAAGTCTGGATATCCATCATCCTCATAGTCCATTACCTAAATGTAAGAACACGTCATTAGTTCCCTGTGTGAATAATGGTCAAATATTTGATTTTGACGTCGTATGTGAAGATTGACGTAAGAAATAAGGTAGAGGGTTATAGGGCGCACTTCTCTTTACACTGACGATCAGACACATCTTGTAGTTTTTATCACAAAAAAATATCGAGCGTGAAGCTGCTGTCGCAGTAAAAGCTTTTCCATCAAAATGTATCTACTAAACTTACTAGTTCGTCCAGTGAGTTGTCAAGGTAGGCGCTTCGGAGGAGGCTTCAGCAGGGGCAGCACCGACGACCAAAACCTCCAGCGAGTGAAGGGAATCTCGTTTCTCTGATGATGGTTATAACAGTTGTTTCACGGATGATTGGGCATGCGCAACACCTCTGGGCTGCCCTCTCTACCCGAGACTCCGCCAAGGACGAGAACAGGTCGACGGGGCCGCTCTGCAGTAAAGAAAGTCAAGGTTACTGAAGCATTCTCTCTCCCTCTTTGTAGTGTGGTTACTGACATATACCGTGATAGGATAGTGACGTATACTGTTGTGTGGAGACATACTGTAGCGTGGAGACACACTGTAGTGTGGAGACATACATACTGTAGCGTGGAGACATACTGTAGCGTGGTTACTGACATATACCGTGATAGGATAGTGACATACTGTTGTGCGGAGACATACTGTAGCGTGGTCACTGACATATACCGTGGTAGGATAGTGACGTATACTTTTGTGTGGATGTAAACAATGATTATATGTGGTATATTACAAAGATGAGAAGAGTGAGTAAGACTTACCGCTGGAGCAGCGTGGGTCACCACCAGCAGGAAGGCCAGAACTGCCACCAACACTAACTGAGTCTTCATCTTGGCTCTTGTTACTAACAAACAAACTCTGAAATATATTGTCTTTATGAGAACTACTTTGATCACAGAGGCAGCCTGCCTGTATTAACCATTACAATATTATTATATTAGAGGAGCAGCTTGAAGGTACTAGTTGAGGTCTTACCTGCAGCTGAAGAAGTTGTGAGTGCTGGTCGATGACTGTGGCTTATATATCCCTGGAGTGTGTGGGAGAGGTACTGCGTAGGATACCTGATCCTGGCCCTGGACCAGGTAGTCCCAGCCTAGACAAGGGGTTGCCTGCTCCTGTCCCAGGACTATGTACGGGGGTAGGGGGGTACAGATACCAACTCAAGGGAGGGTAGTAAGTAGGTTGGGGAAGTAGTTCCTGGTCATGGTAATGTGATCTGTACGAAGATCTCACTCAAGACTGAGAATTCTTTCTCATCTATGTGCTCTTGGCCGGTCTTTAGTGTCTGTAGGAAAATTTGTCTACGTTATTTGATATTGTAATGTAATGTTCATAAGACTCTCCAAACATGTTCATATTTAAAAGATTTACGGATGACTGTGGAGTAGGGCTGTGATGGAGGGTTGTGGTGGAGGGATGTGATGGAGGGTTGTGGTGGAGGGCTGAAAGAAGGGTTGTAGTGGAGGGTTGAAAGAATGGCTGTGGTGGAATTTAGATTTATTAACTTTGGTGCGGAATAAAATGAATGACTCTGGAGTAAGTTAGACTGGAGGACTGTAACAGAAAGTTAAGTGGAGGGTCAAAGAGCCAGAAAATAAGTTACATGAAAAGAAACTGTAAATCTGAGGTGGAGAAACGTGTGTACGACGTCCGTCGAGCGCTGCTGGAGGCCCTGACAGCATCCCCGGACACGAACCGGCGAACTGTGAGCGAAGGCTGTTGAAGAATCCTGGTAACTGGAGCTTGTCACCCCTTCCTTGGATCAAACTTAATTGCTTACTATTTCCCATTTTTTAGATCTGCCTCCCGAAAATATACTGCTACTGCTAATTAATAACAATAACATCAATAATAATAATAATAATAATAATAATAATAATAATAATAATAATAATAATAATAATAATAATGAATAGTTTATGACTGGTTTTCCCTTTCCATTTCTGTTTACATGAAATAGTGTATGTGTAGTTACCTATTTGTGGTTGCAAGGGTCGATTCACAGCTCCTGGTCCCTTCTCTTCACTGGTTGCCACTAGGGCCGCTCTCTCCCTGTTCCATGAGCTTTGTCATATCTCTTCTTAAAGCTATGTATGAATCCTGTCTTCACTACGTCACTCTCCAAACTATTCCACTTCCTGACAAATCTATGACTGAAGAAATATTTCCTGACACCCCTGTGACTCACCTCAGTTTTCTGCTTCCAGTTGCAACTCCTTGTTGCTGTGTCCCATCTCTAGAACATCCTGTCTTTGTCCACCATATTGATTTCTTTCAGTATTTTATATGTCGTTATCATGTTCCCCCCTGTTCATCCTGTCCTCCACTGTCGTCAGGTCGATTTCTCTTTACCTCTCTCTCTCCACTTTCTCAAATTTCTTGACGTGCTTGATCATGTGTTGGTTCCAAACTGTTGCTGCACTCTCCAATATGGGCCTGACGTACATTGTGTACAGTCTTGAACGATTCCTAACTAAAGTATCGAAACGCTATTCTTAGGTTTACCAGGCGACCGTATGCTGCAGCAGTTATTTGGCAGGGATTACATTTGCTGCTTTTCACATCTCAGGTAGTCGCCCTGTGCCAATGGATGTGTTGAATATTGTTGTTAGGGGAAACACACAGTGCCTCTGCTCCCTCTCTCAGGACCCTTGGAGAGATGTTATCATGTCCAACTGCCTTTGAGGTATCTAGTTCACTTAGCAGCCTCTTCACCGCCTCCTCGGTTGTGTATATTGTGTCCAGCACTTGTTGGTGTACCCCACAATTCTGGCTTTCTAAAGTAAGATTCTGTCTACATTGAAAATACTTCCTTAAATTTCGTGTTGAGCTCCTCACATACTTCCCTATCGTTTCTTGTGTTCTCTCCTCCTTCCTTCCTCAGCCTGATTACCTGGTTCTTGACTGTTGTTTTCCTTCTGATGTGCCTGTACAACAGCTGTGGAAAATTACATTTATCTGGATGTAACTCATAATGTACATACCAGTAAATGATAACAAAGATAATTATTATTTATCAAAGTTACATAGACAAGTAGGAATTTGGGACACCTAGGTCACAAAAAATGTCCCCCTTCGATACCTACCACTGTCATATCCACAAGTTGCTCTAGATCTATTAATTACAAATGAAATATGCATCACCAGGAATTCTGGTAAATATATAAATTTGTGGACTGTATATTAAAATTAATAAATGATTACATATGCACAGTTATATAACAGAAGGAGAATATATCTTAATATCACTCACCAATTTGACTGGAGATTAATGTATATCATACTAAAAAAAAACTCATTCTAACTAAATTTATGATGATAATACTGGCCAGAATTACAACACAATTTAGATAGCTTATCTGAGGTTCCTGGAGCTGTCTTGTCCAATCGCCTGATATCTCAAGTTATGCAGGAATGCACATCCAACAATTTCGGCTCCTATTTGAGAGGTGTCAGCCCAATTTAACCTCTAGAGCACGAAAATTCCTCCCACTATTCACTAACGTTTGTGTTGACTAGTTCAAACATGGCGAGTCTCTTCTGCGCAGGCGCAGAAATTCCCATTTTTATAACATAACTTTTATTAAATACAATATAGACCATCTATTTACCTATAAATTACAGTATTTCCAGAAAATATACAGTATTTTCCACACTGCGGCCAGGCGGAGTTCGTTGCTAAATGACTCAAATTGCTGATTTGGCAACGGTGGAGGACCTGGGTACATATAGGATCTGGCATCCACACGGCGGCATATTACACAAGATTTAATCACCCTTTTTACACTTTGCCGTCCTTGTGGAATCCAGACAGTTTCCCTAATACAGTTTAAGGTATCTTGTACCCCACCATGCATTACATTTTTATGGGCATTTAGAACAATTAAATTTGTTAGATGATGAGTTTTGGGCATTAAGATAGGGTGCTTAGCATAATCACCCAATTCAGCATTTTGTAACCTACCTCTGCACCTAATTACATTGTTATCTAAATACAGCCCCAACTTCTCTATTATGGAACCTTTCACAATTTTTCTTTCCATCATCAATTTAATCTCATTTTCATAGATTTCTTCTTGTACCCTCTTTATCCAATATTCAAGAGGATGTGAAAACTTATATGAGATATTCATCTTGTTTAGAAATTTAAACACCAACTTAGTTACATTGATTAGTTTGGGTAAAGAAGAATACCTATTTATATCAATGGCTAAGGAAGGACAAACTATTGGAGTGGTGGTCACAGTAATTTCAACAGGAGCAATATACGTCTTTTGTACAGGCCAATTAGGTTTATTTACCAACCAGCGCGGTCCTTTAAACCATGATACAGCTTTTACAAATTTAGCATATGGTAAACCTCGAGACAAGAAATCAGCTGGATTCTCCTCACCAGGTATATGATTAAATGTTAACATATGCTGACCCAAACTATTATACTTCTCTTGCATCTGATTAATTTCAGCGACTCTGTTTTGTACGTACACAATTTTACTGTTTCCATTACGAATCCATTGTAAGGATACCTCATTATCAGACCAAATTACAGTGTCGCTAATATTTATCTCCTGCAACTTATTTCTTATATAATTAGCTAATTTGACACCTCCATAAATGGCTGTTAATTTCAACTGAGGTAAAGTATGTGATTTAATTGGAGACACTTTAGCCTTAGACATAACAAGAGAGATAACACTATTACATTGAAGGTAAGCAACTGCTCCATATGCCAATTTTGAAGCATCACAAAAAATGTGGAGTACATTTTTCCCATTTGGATTGGCCACCTGGCATGGGAACTCCAACATTGGAATTTTTTCATAATCACCAATTAATTCATCCCACCTGTTAATGAATTCTTCAGGTAGAGTTTCATCCCAAGCACATTTAAGTTTCCATTTGGAAACTTCAGCAAGCAAAACTCTCTTAGTTAATTTATTGGGCATACTGTAATTATTAGGTTTTAACATTACCAAATCTCTCTCAGTATCCCAAGTTAATCCCCTACATTTTGGCACTTCATCTCCAGGGTAGTGTTTACTTATCTTGTCCTTTAATTTGGACGAATTACTATTCCATTACCTCAGAGGCATATTTGTGCTTTGCATTATTTTATTAGCCTCTCCGTAAGTCACTAACAGTTCCTCTTCAGTTGACGTCACACCCAGGAAATTGTCCACATAAAATTGTTTGCTCATTACTTTACTCAATGGACTTTCCATACGTTTAAGGTGTGCATTTATCGTCGCTTGAAGTAGGAACAGACTGGATGTAGCACCAAATAATACGCTCCTAAAGCGAAAGGTTTTCAGAGGGCTAAGTGGGTCAATAGGATTCTCAGGCCATAAGAAGCAGGTACAATCCCGGTCAGCCTCTTGTAAACCCACTCTTAGGAAAGCTTTACTTATGTCAGCCGTAAAGGCATAATTCTTCATCCTGAAATTTAATAAGATATCTCCTAATTTTTCCGTCAACGATGGACCTGTCATCAAACAGTCATTTAAACTAGGTACATTTTTGTTACTCCTGGCACTACAATTAAACACAATCCTCAAAGGAGTGGTCTTAGAATCCTTCTTCACTCCGTGATGTGGCAAATAGTGACCATAAATATTGGCTTGCTCAGGAGGTACCTCTTCTATAAATTTATTAATTAATTGTTAAGCATTTATATCATTATAGGCAGTTAACAATTCTGGTGTCTTACTCAGTTCGCGGAGCTGAGCCTTTGTCCATATGCCATTCTGTAATTAGTGGGCAATTCTGGATGGTTCAGTCTCCACGGAAGACTTATCCAGTATTGTCCAGATTCAAATTTTACATCTCTCAGGTATTGCTCCTGAGTAAAAGAATCGTCTGGACTTTCTTCATTTACATTTATTCCAATGCTGTCTAATTCCCACAATTTATGCACTGGCTCAACACCATCCTCTATGGAAGAATTATACTGGGGCACGACTTCATGAGTAAGACACACAGTTATGGTATTTGTAGTTTCCTCTAGTCATGAATTATTATTACGAGGAATCCTACCATACATTACATGGCCTCCTGCAGTCTTTAGAAGGGTGACACCACATTTCTTTACCATACCCTTTACAAAGGAGGCATAATAGTCACTACCTATCAAAATATTTATTGGGCCTACAGAATCATCACTTACACCAGAAGGTGCTAAATTTACATTATGTGAAAGTCTTTCTGTAGCTTTACTAAGCCCTACTGTAGATATTTTCTCTGGAAGTCTATCTACAATAACTGCATTAACACTTTTTTTCTCATTGGCCAACCTGACAGTTACATAAACTGTCATACAATTGAGCTCTTATATCTGCGAGAAAACCAGATAATTTTAGAGTTGTAGGATCTCCCATCTGTACTTTCATACCATCAAGACATTTACGTTTTATGAAAGTACGTTGGGATCCCTGGTCCAATAATGCATTTACATTTTTTCATTTATGCCTTTTATCATCAATTTTTACCTGTAACACAGGTAAGGCTACTTCAGCAAAACCATCATTATTAACATTAGCAGCAATTTTTACATTAGCTACTGTTGTGTCAGGATTGTCAACATTATCATTATTATCAACATTATCATATAGACTCTTACACATGACTATATGGTGTCTTCCTTTGTGACATTGATAACAGAAGTTTAATTTGGCATAACAATCCTTTACATTGTGATTACCTAAACATCTGATACATCTGTCAAGTTCCTCCAATCTTTCAACTTTATCATTCCATGAATTGTATACATTGCAATTCTTAGAAAAATGAGTACCCTTGCAGAAAAGACAATCTCTCCTTTCTTTGACTGGTTTCTTATTAAATGGGCTACTCTTAGGAGGGTACTTATTCTTCTTACCTTGTGGAGAATCATTATTTCTGATTCCTGCTACTTGATATGCACCTATGCAACTCTTTTTAGGAAATGAATTTTGATTATTAACATTGGGATAATTTTTTCCTTTGTGAAACTTGAGAGATACCTCAGAGTTATCATGTGTTGAATCTTTAAAACGAGTTAGTTGGCTGGTCTGCAACTGCACAATTAATTCTTGTAGACCTAGTCTTATTTCCTCCAGTCCAAAATAACCCTTGTGATATTTGTTCGAGAGCCACTGAAGTGTTTTGCAGCTTAATTTATTCTGTACAATGGCACTCAATAACCAGTCTGATTCCGTCAGATTATATTTATTACTTAAAGTTTTGAGAGCGCTCTCCAGTTTAACTCTAAACTGTTGTAAACCTTTGTAAGTGTGATCTGGAGATTTTAAATTAACAATTATATTCACTAGATCCAACCTACTTTGTTCTATATTACCATAAGTGACCTTCAACAAGTCAACTGCTTCCTTGTAAGAGTCATCTGCATTGGGAAAGGCTTGTATGAGTATGTGAGCATCTCCTCTTACCTGTCCTTTGAGGTAAAATAATTTAGTTACACAGGCTAGATAACTCCTGTCATGCACAGCTGCTTTAAAAATTGACCAAAGCTCCTCCCAATTTTCTCCAGGATTAAATACAGGTAAGCATAATTCTGGGAGTTTTGGCTAAGACATCTTATTTGTTGGAGCAGATTGATTAACTGCCTGGTTTACACATTTTAATTTATTCAAGGCCTGACTTTTACAAGAAAGAATCTTTTCTTTTAATTCATAATACTGATTAATCATGAGATCTACTTCAGTCTCATCTACACAGTTTACTAACAAATCTCCTTCATATTTGTTGTAATATAATTTGTATGAATCATATCTATTCCCTAAAGCATCTAAATACAAATTTAAATCATCAGTATTCACAGTTTCTTGATTCATTAATTCCAAGCACTTATTATATGCCTTGGTTACATGACCTTTTCTAGCCTGTAGTGATGATTTTTTTTGCTCTATATTCCATATGTTTGTCTTCTACATTAATTTCCTCATTTTCAGCCATGATGCAATGTATTAAATTCAACTTAATTAATAACACTGATTACAACTTACAACACTGATACAACTTACCTTTGAATAAATCCTAGCTACACTTGAGCTTAGCAATTACATGTAAGAAAATTATAATATAAATTTTAAATGTACATTAATACAAACCTTTAGCCAGACTTGGCTTATCAAAATTAATATTATACAAATTAATATAAATCTTTAGCCATACTTGGCTTATCCAAATTAATATTGTAATAATTATAATCCACTACACATTAAGTAAATTTGTGAACTTAACATCCACCTCATTTTGTCATTTCAAATATAATTATTAAGTAATTAACTAATTAATGACTTCACTAATTACATCCAGTTCGAAGGACCAATGGGCAAATTAAATGTGGAAAATTACATTTATCTGGATGTAACTCATAATGTACATACCAGTAAATGATAACAAATATAATTATTATTTATCAAAGTTACATAGACAAGTAGGAATTTGGCACACCTAGGTCACAAAAAATGTCCCCCTTCAATACCTACCACTGTCATATCCACAAGTTGATCTAGATCTATTAATTACAAATGAAATATGCATCACCAGGAATTATGGTAAATATATAAATTTGTGGACTGTATATTAAAATTACTAAATGATTACATATGCACAGTTATATAAGAGAAGGAGAATATATCTTAATATCACTCACCAATGGAGATTAATGTGTATCATACTCAAAAAACCTCATTCTAACTAAATTTATGATGATAATACTGGCCAGAATTACAACACAATTTAGATAGCTTATCTGAGGTTCCTATCTCAGTAGTAGTACCAGTTCCTAGTAACCAGTTACCAGTAACCAGTGTACCAGTAGATGACTCACTACCAACCGTCTGTGTGAATCATTGACTGTATTCATATTGCTGCTGACCATAGCAGGATTTCAAACACCCTCACCCGTAGGCACTTCTGGGTCAGTCGTAGTAGGCAGCAGAGAGAGACAGGTCGGCCGTTGGCACTTTCCATACTTCCCGTTATATATTATACGTACTACCAGCCTACGTGAGTATTCTTACCCCATCCACGTTATCGAAACCCACATGACAAAAGGTGGCACCGGTGTGGGTGTGGATTTAAGGGTATTTCAGACGTTAGAAGACTGTTTGTGGGTTGCTGGCAGGTCAGAGGTGAACCGTCTCAGCCACCTCCAGCTCCAGCCTGCAAGCCTGTTTCAGCCGTTTTTCAAGCTTCCTGGCTTAGTTCATGTGCTAATTGCTTCAATCTCCGAGGGGTTGACCCGGATTTTGCAATTAAGCCAGTCAGTAAGCCAGACTGTGGAAGTGAACGCTAGTCAGCCTGCCTCAGCCTACCATCCAGCCTGTCTCCTGTCATCCACCTGCTCCTTCATGCTGTGTGCATCGTTACACGTCTTCCAGTCAGCCATTCTCGTGGGTTAAGCCAGTCAGCCAGCCCAGCTTCCTAACCCAGCTGAGAGAGAGAAGTAAGCCACACAAGTTCCTCTGAAGTATTGTCTCATATATCGCTTGTGCTTGGATGCTGGTAAGAGTGGTCTTCATCATCCCTGTGGCATTGTGATTTAGTTAAGCCACCTTGTGCATGGTGAGAAGTGCGTGGCAGTGAGAGCGCACAGGGCCACCTTGTTCCACTGCCCCCACCACCACAACCATCACCACAACCACCACCCACCTCATCTACCTATGGGGTTTTTCTTTTTCCACCCTTGCACCAGGTCCTAGTACTGTTTTGGCTCACATAATTGGTCAAGAGATTGTAGCTGGCGCCAACGATAAAGCCAGTTATGTGAGTTCACCGAGAAAGCGCATTTCTTCCGACGACAGTGTGAGTGTAGGAGGCGTAATCACCCGCAGGACTACCTTCTCCTCATCACTAGTCATCCCGTCTACTACTCCAGACTTCAGTGATAATTTTCTGTTTAGAGACATTTTCCTGCATTTAAAGACATTTGCGTGTGTGAGACATTTATAGTGAATTTCTTGTGTACTCTAAGCCTTGTGTTTTCAGTGTAGACTCTGTGTTTCATTTTTATAATTTTTATCTGTGTTTTTTTATGCTACTCTCTGTCTGTAGTAAATATTATTGTGTAGTGTACCAGTCAGTCACTCCGTGTGAAGTAATTCATTCATTTTTTTTGTATTCTTTCAGCATTGTATTCTCCAGTATTTGTCGTATACCAAATTATCCATTTATTTCTGAGTACCTTTTTTTTTTCGTATGCCAGCAGTGTCTCATTCCTCTAATTCTTTCGCAGACTCGTGTACCATTATTTTTGCCAGCAATTTTTGTCATATCAGTCACAGCAAGATTTTGTTGTAAGAATATACTAAAAAAAAAAAATTAATAAGTGAATATGTTGTGTGCCCCGCCACTTGTAAGTGTTGTGTGCCCTGCCACTTGTAAGTGCTGTGTGCCCCGCAGCTTGTAAGTGTTGTGTGCAACGCCACTTGTAAGTGTTGTGTGCCCCGCCACTTGTAAGTGTTGTGTGCCCCGCCACTTGTAAGTGTTGTGTGCCCCGCCACTTGTAAGTGTTGTGTGCCCCGCCACTTGTAAGTGTTGTGTGCCCCGCCAGTTGTAAGTGTTGTGTGCCCCGCCATTTGTAAGTGTTGTGTGCCCCGCCACTTGTAAGTGTTGTGTGCCCCGCCACTTGTAAGTGTTGTGTGCCCCGTCACTTGTAAGTGTTGTGTGCACCGCCACTTGTAAGTGTTGTGTGCCCCGCCACTTGTAAGTGTTGTGTGCCCCACCACTTGTAAGTGTTGTGTGCCCCGCCACTTGTAAGTGTTGTGTGCCCCGCCACTTGTAAGTGTTGTGTGCCCTGCCACTTGTAAGTGTTGTGTGCCCCGCCACTTGTAAGTGTTGTGTGCCCCGCCACTTGTAAGTGTTGTGTGCCCCGCCACTTGTAAGTGTTGTGTGCCCCGCCACTTGTAAGTGTTGTGTGCCCCGCCACTTGTAAGTGTTGTGTGCCCCGCCACTTGTAAGTGTTGTGTGCCCCGCCACTTGTAAGTGTTGTGTGTGCCCCGCCACTTGTAAGTGTTGTGTGCCCCGCCACTTGTAAGTGTTGTGTGCCCCGCCACTTGTAAGTGTTGTGTGCCCCACCACTTGTAAGTGTTGTGTGCCCCGCCACTTGTAAGTGTTGTGTGCCCCGCCACTTGTAAGTGTTGTGTGCCCCGCCACTTGTAAGTGTTGTGTGCCCCGCCACTTGTAAGTGTTGTGTGCCCCGCCACTTGTAAGTGTTGTGTGCCCCGCCACTTGTAAGTGTTGTGTGCCCCGCCACTTGTAAGTGTTGTGTGCCCCGCCACTTGTAAGTGTTGTGTGCCCTGCCACTTGTAAGTGTTGTGTGCCCCGCCACTTGTAAGTGTTGTGGGCCCCGCCACTTGTAAGTGTTGTGTGCCCCGCCACTTGTAAGTGTTGTGTGTGCCCCGCCACTTGTAAGTGTTGTGTGCCCCGCCACTTGTAAGTGTTGTGTGCCCCGCCACTTGTAAGTGTTGTGTGCCCCGCCACTTGTAAGTGTTGTGTGCCCCGCCACTTGTAAGTGTTGTGTGCCCCGCCACTTGTGAGTGTTGTGTGCCCCGCCACTTGTAAGTGTTGTGTGCCCCGCCACTTGTAAGTGTTGTGTGCCCCGCCACTTGTAAGTGTTGTGTGCCCCGCCACTTGTAAGTGTTGTGTGCCCCGCCACTTGTAAGTGTTGTGTGCCCCGCCACTTTTAAGTGTTGTGTGCCCCACCACTTGTAAGTGTTGTGTGCCCCGCCACTTGTAAGTGTTGTGTGCCCCGCCACTTGTAAGTGTTGTGTGCCCCGCCACTTGTAAGTGTTGTGTGCCCCACCACTTGTAAGTGTTGTGTGCCCCGCCACTTGTAAGTGTTGTGTGCCCCGCCACTTGTAAGTGTTGTGTGCCCCGCCACTTGTAAGTGTTGTGTGCCCCGCCACTTGTAAGTGTTGTGTGCCCCGCCACTTGTAAGTGTTGTGTGCCCCGCCACTTGTAAGTGTTGTGTGCCCCGCCACTTGTAAGTGTTGTGTGCCCCGCCACTTGTAAGTGTTGTGTGCCCCGCCACTTGTAAGTGTTGTGTGCCCCGCAACTTGTAAGTGTTGTGTGCCCCGCCACTTGTAAGTGTTGTGTGTGCCCCGCCACTTGTAAGTGTTGTGTGCCCCGCCACTTGTGAGTGTTGTGTGCCCCGCCACTTGTAAGTGTTGTGTGCCCTGCCACTTGTAAGTGTTGTGTGCCCCGCCACTTGTAAGTGTTGTGTGCCCCGCCACTTGTAAGTGTTGTGTGCCCCGCCACTTGTAAGTGTTGTGTGCCCCGCCACTTGTAAGTGTTGTGTGCCCCGCCACTTGTAAGTGTTGTGTGCCCCGCCACTTGTAAGTGTTGTGTGCCCCGCCACTTGTAAGTGTTGTGTGCCCCGCCACTTGTAAGTGTTGTGTGTGCCCCGCCACTTGTAAGTGTTGTGTGCCCCGGCACTTGTAAGTGTTGTGTGCCCCGGCAGTTGTAAGTGTTGTGTGCCCCGCCACTTGTAAGTGTTGTGTGCCCCGCCACTTGTAAGTGTTGTGTGCCCCGCCACTTGTAAGTGTTGTGTGCCCCGCCACTTGTAAGTGTTGTGTGCCCCGCCACTTGTAAGTGTTGTGTGCCCCGCCACTTGTAAGTGTTGTGTGCCCCACCACTTGTAAGTGTTGTGTGCCCCGCCACTTGTAAGTGTTGTGTGCCCCGCCACTTGTAAGTGTTGTGTGCCCCGCCACTTGTAAGTGTTGTGTGCCCCGCCACTTGTAAGTGTTGTGTGCCCCGCCACTTGTAAGTGTTGTGTGTGCCCCGCCACTTGTAAGTGTTGTGTGCCCCGCCACTTGTGAGTGTTGTGTGCCCCGCCACTTGTAAGTGTTGTGTGCCCTGCCACTTGTAAGTGTTGTGTGCCCCGCCACTTGTAAGTGTTGTGTGCCCCGCCACTTGTAAGTGTTGTGTGCCCCGCCACTTGTAAGTGTTGTGTGCCCCGCCACTTGTAAGTGTTGTGTGCCCCGCCACTTGTAAGTGTTGTGTGCCCCGCCACTTGTAAGTGTTGTGTGCCCCGCCACTTGTAAGTGTTGTGTGCCCCGCCACTTGTAAGTGTTGTGTGTGCCCCGCCACTTGTAAGTGTTGTGTGCCCCGGCACTTGTAAGTGTTGTGTGCCCCGGCAGTTGTAAGTGTTGTGTGCCCAGCCACTTGTAAGTGTTGTGTGCCCCGCCACTTGTAAGTGTTGTGTGTGCCCCACCACTTGTAAGTGTTGTGTGCCCCGCCACTTGTAAGTGTTGTGTGCCCCGCCACTTGTAAGTGTTGTGTGCCCCGCCACTTGTAAGTGTTGTGTGCCCCGCCACTTGTAAGTGTTGTGTGCCCCGCCACTTGTAAGTGTTGTGTGTGCCCCACCACTTGTAAGTGTTGTGTGCCCCGCCACTTGTAAGTGTTGTGTGCCCCGCCACTTGTAAGTGTTGTGTGCCCCGCCACTTGTAAGTGTTGTGTGCCCCGCCACTTGTAAGTGTTTTGTGCCCCGCCACTTGTAAGTGTTGTGTGTGCCCCGCCACTTGTAAGTGTTGTGTGCCCCGCCACTTGTAAGTGTTGTGTGCCCCACCACTTGTAAGTGTTGTGTGCCCCGCCACTTGTAAGTGTTGTGTGCCCCGCCACTTGTAAGTGTTGTGTGCCCCACCACTTGTAAGTGTTGTGTGCCCCGCCACTTGTAAGTGTTGTGTGCCCCACCACTTGTAAGTGTTGTGTGCCCTGCCACTTGTAAGTGTTGTGTGCCCCGCCACTTGTAAGTGTTGTGTGCCCCACCACGTGTAAGTGTTGTGTGCCCCGCCACTTGTAAGTGTTGTGTGCCCCGCCACTTGTAAGTGTTGTGTGCCCCACCACTTGTAAGTGTTGTGTGCCCCGCCACTTGTAAGTGTTGTGTGTGCCCCACCACTTGTAAGTGTTGTGTGCCCCGCCACTTGTAAGTGTTGTGTGCCCCACCACTTGTAAGTGTTGTGTGCCCCGCCACTTGTAAGTGTTGTGTGCCCCACCACTTGTAAGTGTTGTGTGCCCCACCACTTGTAAGTGTTGTGTGCCCCGCCACTTGTAAGTGTTGTGTGTGCCCCACCACTTGTAAGTGTTGTGTGCCCCGCCACTTGTAAGTGTTGTGTGCCCCGCCACTTGTAAGTGTTGTGTGCCCCGCCACTTGTAAGTGTTGTGTGCCCCGCCACTTGTAAGTGTTGTGTGCCCCGCCACTTGTAAGTGTTGTGTGTGCCCCACCACTTGTAAGTGTTGTGTGCCCCACAACTTGTAAGTGTTGTGTGCCCCGCCACTTGTAAGTGTTGTGTGCCCCACCACTTGTAAGTGTTGTGTGTGCCCAACCACTTGAAAGTGTTGTGTGTGCCCCACCACTTGTAAGTGTTGTGTGCTCCGCCATTTGTAAGTGTTGTGTGCCCCGCCACTTGTAAGTGTTGTATGCCCCACAACTTGTAAGTGTTGTGTGCCCCGCCACTTGTAAGCGTTGTGTGCCCCGCCACTTGTAAGTGTTGTGTGTGCCCCACCACTTGTAAGTGTTGTGTGCCCCGCCACTTGTAAGTGTTGTGTGCCCCGCCACTTGTAAGTGTTGTGTGCCCCGCCACTTGTAAGTGTTGTGTGCCCCGCCACTTGTAAGTGTTTTGTGCCCCGCCACTTGTAAGTGTTGTGTGTGCCCCGCCACTTGTAAGTGTTGTGTGCCCCGCCACTTGTAAGTGTTGTGTGCCCCACCACTTGTAAGTGTTGTGTGCCCCGCCACTTGTAAGTGTTGTGTGCCCCGCCACTTGTAAGTGTTGTGTGCCCCACCACTTGTAAGTGTTGTGTGCCCCGCCACTTGTAAGTGTTGTGTGCCCCACGACTTGTAAGTGTTGTGTGCCCTGCCACTTGTAAGTGTTGTGTGCCCCGCCACATGTAAGTGTTGTGTGCCCCACCACTTGTAAGTGTTGTGTGCCCCGCCACTTGTAAGTGTTGTGTGCCCCACCACTTGTAAGTGTTGTGTGCCCCGCCACTTGTAAGTGTTGTGTGTGCCCCACCACTTGTAAGTGTTGTGTGCCCCGCCACTTGTAAGTGTTGTGTGCCCCACCACTTGTAAGTGTTGTGTGCCCCGCCACTTGTAAGTGTTGTGTGCCCCACCACTTGTAAGTGTTGTGTGCCCCACCACTTGTAAGTGTTGTGTGCCCCGCCACTTGTAAGTGTTGTGTGCCCCACCACTTGTAAGTGTTACACTTCCAGTGTAATTTCAATTACTTTTTTAACGTAAAGTGTTTTCTTTACTCTGAGTAAATTGTTTTGTCTAATTTACAATTAAGAGTTAAAGTGTTCAATCAGTTTTTCTTCATATTTTTATTTTATTATTTAACCTATATTTTCCCAGTGTAACTTTTATTGCTGCATTGATTATTTCTGCGCCTTATTTTGTTGCACTTGTTCTGCAGTGAATTATTTTCTTTTATTGACATTATTATTCTCAGTTCATTATTGTTTGAGTCTTGTTTTTCATTTTATTATTTTTTCTTCATGTTGGCTTTGCATTATATTTTAATTTTGTTTATGCATTCTTAGAAAATATTTAAATTTCCCAGTTATCTCTCTTTGCATACAATTTCGTGATTTTATTTTATACTTTTACATTGATTTATAGTTTTATTAATTAATTTCTTTATTACCAAGAGTACAGACAGCTCATTTTGCATTTAATTCAGTCTTACTTGTAAATTTCAATGTAATTTTTTTTATCTTGTCCAGCAGTCCTTTACATTGAGTTGTTCTTCCTCTTGCAGTGTATCCTAGACATTTTTTTTATTATTTCTGCAGAATTAGTTACATCTCTTTTATTTCAATTTTAACATTTTATATCATTTTTATTGTTCATTATTTTTGCCTTATTTGTTCTTGTGCAACTTCTTTGCCATTATGTCTCACATACCGTCAAGTGATACTTTAGTGAATGTCGACACTCAGACCTCTCAGGCTACTGCTGCTGCTGTCATCAGTCCTCATAGTTCCTTATCGACTGACAGACCGACCCAGACACTGAGACACTACAGTTTTACTCGTGATTCCCTTGATGTGTTACCTTTATTCAATGGCCATGCATAGTCTTGAAGCATGGTTTACTGCCATTCGTTCTCGTGTTAATGCTCTAGTTGAAGGTCCTCCTTCAGAGGAAAGTCTTATCAGACTTGCGAAAGAAGCTCTTCATCGATCCTCTGCTGCTGTTCACGTTTTTGATCTCCTTGATATGCGAGACTTCAGGAATCTTACTAAGTGGTCACAATATGAGGAACTGATTCGTTCTTTCCTCGTACGTCCTCGTGTGTGTATGTGCGCGCGCGCGCTAGTGTGGGTGTATGATCCACTTAATATTTGTATTTATAACTCATTACAATTGTGACCAGGTGTGGACGTATCAGTGGTTCATTACTTTGTAATTTGTTCATGACTGTAACCATGTATAGGAGTGAAGCTGATTCATTACCTCTGTAACTTGCCATGATTAGTGACCAGATCTACCTGGAGTTCATTACCTTTGTAACTAGTTCAGCTATCATAACTTTGGGGTCCAGTCACTGGACCCATTATGTACCTTTGTAATCTTTTGACTACCGCCCACAGGATGGGTATGGGGTGCATAAAGATATTAAACTAAAGTGTGTGTGTGTGTGTGTGTGTGTGTGTGTGTGTGTGTGTGTGTGTGTGTGTGTGTGTGTGTGTGTGTGTGGTGTGTGACTCAACAATCAATATTTCCACCAATAACTCATTACAGTTGTGACCGGGTGTGGAAGTGTGAATTGCTCATTACTCTATAATTTGTTCATGATTGTAGCCAAAGTATAAACGTAAGTAACCATTCTACAGAATTCATTACCTTTGTAACTTGTGAGCTCATTACCTTTGTACCTAGTTCAGCTATCAAAACTTTGGAGGCCCAGTCCCTGGACCCATTACGTACCTCTGTAATCTGTAAATACCTTTGTAACTTGTCATGATTGTGACCAGACTTACCTGGAGTTCATTACCTTTGTAAATTGTGAGTTCATTACCTTTGTAAATTGTGAGTTCATTACCTTTGTAAATTGTGAGTTCATTACCTCTGTAACTTGCTCAGCTATCAAAACTTTGGAGTCCAGTCCCTGGACCAATTATGTACCTCTGTAATCTTTTGACTACCGCCCACAGGATGGGTATGGGGTGCATAATAAACATATTAAACTAACTCGTACCAGTAAAAACAGCTGATCCATATGTCGTTCTTAGGGAACTAGTGAATGCTACACCCATAACTAATGAATCGTTGAGTGCATTTGCTGTTAGATTAGACAAACTTTTATCATCATTTATCAATGCTGTCCAGTCCTCAGCTTTTGTCCCTGAAAAGGATAAACCATCCACAGCATCGTTTGCTAAAATAGCAGCTTTTGGAGCAATCAAAGAACTAATGCCGCCTGCTTCCGTGTGTGCTTATGAAGCTAATCCCCCAACTGTGACGATGGAACCCCTTACAGCCCTAAATCATGTACGTTCCTTGTGCCCCCAGGGTACTTTCCCATGTATCAAAAGTAATTTCACACCTATGCCTCAGTCTGCACCACCTCTTGTTTGCGCCACAGCGACAAATCGTGGTCGTCAACCATCTCAGCGATCACCAAGGACCAGTGTACAGAGTCATTATAAACCTCGTAGTATTCATAGTACATTCAGTAACCATAGTCAGCGGACTTGTTACAACTGTGGTTTCCGTGGCCATATTGCAATTAATTGTCCTGATAGTCACCCTAAGAGGCGTCGTGCTGATGATGAGTACCAGTCAGATCTTCCCTACTGTACTTATCATAGAATACATGGACATGACACATCTGAGTGCAATGCTCTCTACAACCTTCAGTACTCTAGGTCTTTCCGTGGCCGTTCCAACCGCAGAACCCGTAGAGGAAACAGACACCGTGGTTCTCAAAATAACAAGAACCAGGCTCATTCTTCCAATTCGGGGGAATTCGAGCGCCCCAGTCAAACCGTCCCATGGTGACAGTAGGTGATAATGAGTACACCATCCCCGTTCACAATTCCTTTGAAGCCTTATCGATGGCATGCCCAAATTGATGACTTGATCGTACCATTTTGGGGTTACTAGCTTGGATCCGAGATCTGCCATACTGCCGCAGAGTACGACATTCGAATTAAGTCCTTACAGGCCAGTGCATTTTCCAGTAGCGTACCCAAGCGGTCAGGCACTGATGATCCTGTCATTCCTGTCTGTGTTCCTGCAACTTCAGACTTGCAAGATAGTGTCCAGTTACCTCAAGTGTCCAAGGACGCTCTGACTACCTTGAGTGCTGAGCCTATCCCTGCTAGTTCAAGTAGTAGTTTTTCCACAGGGGATGCCTTGTCGGAAAATGATTACTTGCAACTAGTAATGCAATCTCTTGTTGATGTCACATGCCGTCTGCAGAAAGACGTTTCTGTCGCAGCTAGTGCCCTCACTAGAGTGTCTGTTGTTGTTCCTAGTGTTCCAGATGGTGATAACGTCCTAGTTGACAGTGATTCCTTCAAAGTAAAAGGTCTATTTGTTGAACCATCCTTACACGTTGTAAGAGATAGTAAGATCCATTTCTTCCTAGCTAACACTTCTGGTCACAGTGTTCATCTCAGAGCAAATACCAATCTTGTTGACCTTGTTCACTATCCTTACCCTGTTCAGGTAGAGGATGAGTTGTCACCTGACCAGTGGGTCGGTGCTATTTCTACCGGGGAGACCTCATCCATTTCACTGGATCAATCTGTTCCACCAGTTGAGGAGAAAGACATAGCTCCCACTGACTTCCCAGATGAAGTCAAGCGTTTGTTGACTCTGTTGAACAAACGTCGTAAAGCCATTGCCTTACCAGGTGAGAAGATGGGTATAACGAACTTATTGTCCCATCGTATTCCACTTGAACCTGGTACTAGACCTATCTTTATACATGTGTACAGAATGCCTCATTCACAAGTTGCTGTCGCAGAAGAATTGATCAATCAAATGCTTGATGATGGAGTTATTGCACCTAGCAATTCACCTTGAAATACGCCCTTGATCCTAGTACCTAAGAAGGATGGTACTTGGCGCCCAGTGATTGACTTTAGGAAGTTAAATGCGAAAACTATCCCAGATCGCTTCCCACTTCCTGTACTGGGTGATCTTTTACGTAACATCGGAGATAACAAAGTCTTTTCAACCCTGGATTTGTTACAAGGGTTTTGGCAAGTCCCTCTTCACGAGGACAGCCAAGAGCTAACTGCATTCTCCACTCCTACAGGTCATTATCACTTCCTCCGTATGGCGTTTGGATTACGATCCTCCCCTATCACGTTCTCAAGGCTCATGACTAATATCTTTAGAGGTCTCATAGGTAATGCACTTATGGTGTACTTAGATGACGTAATCGTCATGTCTAAAGACGTGGATACACACTTGAAAAGACTTGATGTAGTACTTGGTAAGCTTGAAGAAGCCAATTTAAAGATCAAACTGTCTAAATGTCAATTTTTCAGATCAGAAATTAAGTTTCTTGGTCAAGTAGTCACTCCTAGAGGGGTTACGACTGACCAAAGTAAAGTAACTGCAGTGCTAAATTTTCCAACTCCCAAAACTGCTGATGCCGTAAGATCCTTTGTGTTCTTAGCAGGTTTTTATAGATCTTTCATTGCCAATTTTTCTTCCATAGCTGCTCCTCTAACTGAGTTGCTTAAGAAAGATGCTCCTTTTGTTTGGACCTTCCGTCAAGAAAGAGCATTCCAAACTTTAAAAGAAAAGCTAACATCTGCTCCAATTTTGAAATTTCCAGATTTTTCTAAGCCCTTCTATCTGACTACTGATGCTAGTTCTATTTGCATAGGTGCCGTACTAGCTCAGAAGACTGATGGCAAGTACAACGCAGTTGCATTTGCTAGCCGAGTCCTTACAAAGGCTGAACGTAATTATACAGTAACTGAGCAAGAAGCTTTAGCAATAGTATGGTCTTTAAAGCACTTCCGAGACATTATTTATCAGTACTCTGTTCATGTCTTGACAGACCATGCTCCACTGATACCTTTATTCCAGAACAAACAACCTACTGGAAGGTTAGCCAGATGGACCTTGACTATCCAAGAGTTCAATCCCACCTTTGAACACTTACCTGGCAAGTCAAATGTAGTCGCAGATGCCTTATCGCGACGTGTTAGTATAGTAACTGCAGACCCTCCATTTAGTGCTGAAGATGTAAAGAATGCTCAACGAACAGATCCCATGTGGTCTGGTGTGATTCGATTCCTGCTCCAGGAAGATCTTATTCTGACTGTGAAGCCACCAGCACCCATCAGTGACTTTGTCATGAACCAAGAATTACTGTATCGAACAGCCGAGTTGGGTACTCCTAGCAGAAGAGTATACCAGTTAGTAATTCCACAGTCACTAGTGAATGTAGCCTTACAGCTAGTTCACGATGTACAAGGTGTTGAACACCCTGGTATGGATCGTTCAGTAAAACAAGCCAGATTGAAATACTTTTGGCCTCGTATGGCAACTGATATTTCTGAGTATGTTAAGAAATGTAGTGTCTGCATGCAACATAAAGGTAATGCTAATGGTCCTAATCCAATCCAAGTGTATCCAACCACTAACGAACCTTGGGAAAGAGTTGCGCTAGATTTGTTAACTAATTTCCAATGTTCCCTCCAGGGCAACAAACATCTATGTGTTATGGTAGACCATTTCACCAGATATTATGAGTTAGTTCCTATTGCAGATAAGACTGCCGAGACAGTAGCTAAAGCGTTTAAAGAACGCATTATCTGCAGGCATACCACCCCTAAGTCCCTAGTAACAGATAATGGAGGTGAATTCTGTAATGAGATTCTTGAAAATTTGTGCACCTTGTACAAGATCTCTAAATCCACCATTGTTCCTCATCATCCTGCCAGCAATGGGTTAGCGGAACGTACCAATAAGAAAGTACTTGATGTCTTGAGAGCCACTATCAATCCCAACAGTGAAACTTGGGATGAAGTTATACCTGATGTGCAGTGTGCTATAAATTCTGCTTACAATGTTTCTATAGGTGACACTCCACTTTATGCATTGTATGGTGTAGATAAACGTTTGCCTTATGAGTTGCTATATTCTAATCCGAAACCAAATTACAACCCTGATGATTTCATAGCAACTCGTACCAGTTTAGCTCAAAGTGTTTTTAGAAGAATCCGTGAAACACTTCATAAATCAACAGCAGAATTTACAAGAGTCGCAAACACTCGAGCAAAACCATCCAAAATCAAAGTAGGTTCGAGAGTTATGCTGACTAACTTTAACAAAACGTCTGCAATGCCTAAGCTTGATCAAAAGTTTGTTGGTCCTTATCGAGTAATTGAACATATCACTGGTAATAAGTATAAGGTTAGAGAAATTAGTACTGGTCAGTATAAAGAATCGCATTTAGATCATATGAAGTTAGTATGTGATGATAATGATGCTCCAACCCAGACTAATGTGACAGACTCTGACAATCCTCCTGATCCTGTACTCTCTACCTCTGATACTCAGTCAGACGATCAACCTGAATGTCGTTATTCCCTACGTACACGACAGGTATTGAGAAATCCTCAAGTATCATTTGTTACTTCCAATTCAGATTTGCCTCAAATACAGCATGAGTTAGCCAGTGCAACAGAGTTTGATCCTCCCAGAGATGACACCCATTCTGCATATGTCAATCTCACCCTAGCAGAGTTGGGGTTAAATGTAAATAACCTGTATAGATGAATAATTACAGTATCAACTTATCAGTATTCAAGAATTTTTTTTTTTGTGTTCACGTTCTCTCCGAATTCTGAGAGTTAACAGTATCGATTTGAGTGCACCGAATCTGCCTTTCTGTTAAACACTTCTTTCTTTGTATATATTCCTTCCTCAGAATCTGTAGATCACATGAATACAGATCGATCGATCAAATTTTTTTTATCACTTCTATTGTGTAATCCCAACGTTGAGTTTCATTCGATGAGTTGAGCTATATTATACCTTGTATTGCATTACAGTTTTATTACAGTTTCAATTATGTAAGCTTCCATTCCAATATTCTACTTATGTATGTTATAATGTTCAATTGTTGTGTACTTTGACATTGTATAGAATCAGCCCAAGCCGTACACCTGCCATCTCTAGTTTGTATTAGTTGTATGTCGGGACAACATACGTTAGCATCGCCGAGCTCTCAGTAGTAGTACCAGTTCCTAGTAACCAGTTACCAGTAACCAGTGTACCAGTAGATGACTCACTACCAACCGTCTGTATGAATCATTGACTGTATTCATATTGCTGCTGACCATAGCAGGATTTCAAACACCCTCACCCGTAGGCACTTCTGGGTCAGTCGTAGTAGGCAGCAGAGAGAGACAGGTCGGCTGTTGGCGCTTTCCATACTTCCCGTTATATATTATACATACAACCAGCCTACGTGAGTATTCTTACCCCATCCACGTTATCGAAACCCACATGACACCTGGAGCTGTCTTGTCCAGTCGCCTGATATCTCAAGTTATGCAGGAATGCACATCCAACAATTCCGACTCCTATTTGAGAGGTGTCAACCCAATTTACCCTCTAGAGCACGAAAATTCTTCCCATTATTCACTAACATTTGTGTTAACTAGTTCAAACATGGCGAGTCTCTTCTGGTCAGGTGCAGAAATTCCCATTTTTTATAACATAATTTTTTATTAAATACAATATAGGCCATCTATTTACCTATAAATTACCGTATTTCCAGAAAATATACAGTATTTTCCACAACAGCTTTGGATCAGATTTGGATTTCGATGCTACGTCATTTTCGTATTCCTGCTGTGTCTCCCTATTATATGTATGTATTCACTTCTGACTCTTCGATTAATCTCCTTATTTTCCTGGGTTCTATATCTTCTATACATTATTCCATTCTGTAGGGCACTTAGTTTAGACTTTCTACACTTCTGGGTGAACTGGTATGTACGTGAGTGTGTGTGTGTGTGTGTGTGTGTGTGTGTGTGTGTGTGTGAGTGTGTGTGTGTGTGTGTGTGTGTGTGTGTGTGTGTGTGTGTGTGTGTGTGTGTGTGTGTGTGTGTGTGTGTGTGTGTGTGTGTGTGTGTGAGTGAGTGTGTGTGTGTGTGTGTGTGTGTGTGAGTGTGTGTGTGTGTGTGTGTGTGTGTGTGTGTGTGTGTGTGTGTGTGTGTGTGTGTGTGTGTGTGTGTGTGAGTGTGTGTGTGTGTGTGTGAGTGTGTGAGTGTGTGTGTGTGTGTGTGTGTGTGTGTGTGTGTGTGTGTGTGTGTGTGTGTGAGTGTGTGTGTGTGAGTGTGTACTCACCTATTTGTACTCACCTATTTGTGGTTGCAGGGGTCGATTCACAGCTCCTGGCCCCGCCTCTTCGCTGATTGCTACTAGGTCCTCTCTCTCCCTGCCCCATGAGCTCTATCATACCTCGCCTTAAAACTATGTATGGTTCCCGCCTCCACTACGTCACTTTCTAGGCTATTCCACGGCCTGACTACTCTATGACTGAAGAAATACTTCCTAACATCCCTTTGATTCATCTGAGTCTTCAACTTCCAATTGTGACCTCTTGTGTCCGTGTCCCTTCTCTGGAACATCCCGTCTTTGTCCTCCTTGTCTATTCCGCGCAGTATTTTATATATCGTTATCATGTCTCCCCTGACCCTCCTGTCCTCCAGTGTCGTCAGGCCGATTTCCCTCAACCTTTCTTCGTAGGACAATCCCCGTAGCTTTGGGACTAGTCTTGTTGCAAACCTTTGCACTTTCTCTAATTTCTTGACGTGCTTGACTAGGTGTGGATTCCAAACTGGTGCTGCATACTCCAGTATGGGCCTGACGTAAATGGTATACAGAGTCTTAAACGAATCCTTACTGAGGTATCGGAACGCTATCCGTAGGTTTGCCAGGCGCCCGTATGCTGCAGCAGTTATCTGATTGATGTGCGCCTCAGGAGATATGCTCGGTGTTATACTCACCCCCAGATCTTTTTCCTTGAGTGAGGTTTGCAGACTTTGGGTATCTAAACTATATTGTGTGTGCGGTCTTCTTTGCCCTTCCCCAATCTTCATGACTTTGCATTTGGCAGGGTTAAATTCAAGGAGCCAGTTGCTGGACCAGGCTTGTAGCCTGTCCAGATCTCTTTGTAGTCCTGCCTGATCCTCATCCGATTTGATTCTTCTCATTAACTTCGCATCATCTGCAAACAAGGACACTTCTGAGTCTGTCCCTTCCGTTATGTCGTTCACATATACCAAGAACAGCACAGGTCCTAGGACTGACCCCTGTGGAACCTCGCTTGTCACAGGCGCCCACTTTGACACCTCGTCGCGTGAGTGTGTGAGTGTGAGTGTGTGTGTGTGTGTGTGTGTGTGTGTGTGTGTGTGTGTGTGTGTGTGTGTGTGTGTGTGTGTGTGTGTGTGTGTGTGTGTGTGTGTTTGTGTGTGTGTGTGTGTGTGTGTGTGTGTACACACTCTCCATGAAGGTCACAACAAAGCCGGACAAGACGGAGGGGAGACTCTAGGAAAATTTTTAATATCATTAGTTTTCAGTACATATTTATATTTACGGATTTTTTGGCGCTGTTTCTTGGACTGAGACTTCCGTGATATTATCCCTACTTGTCTTCGCGGGCGCGCGTGTGTGTATATATATGTATATATATACATACATATATATATATATATATATATATATATATATATATATATATATATATATATATATATATATATATATATACATATATATATATATATTTATATATGTCGTGCCGAATAGGCAGACCTTGCGATCTTGGCTTAAATAGCAACGCTCATCTTGCCATATAAGTCAAGCGGAAATTTGTGTATGCAATAATTTCACCAAAATCATTCTGAGCCTAACGAAAAAAATATATTTCACTGTGTTTGTTTAGTATTAAATTGTTGTAAACAAATCTAAAATATATCTAGTTGTATGTGAAGGTTTACTCAGCCCTGTAACAACTTCAGACAGTATTACCAAGGCTGGCTCCTCCTCAGGAAAATTAATGTATAGAAAAAGAATAACAACTCATAAACATAAACACTTTATTATTTAGAAAATATAAAACACTTAAATATGAAATATTAATCCTACATTAAAGAAAATGAAAAATGAAAAATATAAATGATAACTGAATTCAACGCTAATATAAATAGAACTTGGGTGTCTGGTGTTGGTGACACTGAGTGTGGTTGAAATCGTAGCCGTTGCTGATGATGGGGGGGGGAGGGGTGTCGCAGGTGTTGGTTACAACCCACTGGCTCGTTCTTGTGGCCGTAAATAATCTCTCCTGATGACAGGAAATCAGGTTTTGTACTGCTGCAATGATGAGGGGTTACGTCCTGATTCTTCATACATATGCACAGACAAGTAAATACAACAGGGGATGTCTCCAGGACATTAGTCCGTCTCCTTCAATTCTACTCGTTGATTGGCAGGTGACCCTCTCTGTCATCCAAGCTGGAAAGATAGACAGGTTACCCACTGCTTAAGAAATCACTCTCCATGATAAGTACAATACCTAAAAGACGTGGTGATCATTACAATAGTCAACCTAGAGCAAGACTGAAAGGACTAAGTTTATTATTGGTCAAAAGTGAAGCTTTCAACCAATAAATCCACTAGAATACAAGGCAGCCATGTACTTACAGTAGTGCTGGGAGCTGTGAGTCTAGTGATTACTGTTTGGACCGGATCTCAGTAGTAGTACCAGTTACCAGTAACCAGTGTACCAGTAGATGACTCACTACCAACCGTCTCTGCATGAATCACTGACTGTATTCATATTGCTGCTGACCATAGCAGGATTTCAAACACCCCCTCACCCATAGGCACTGTGAGTCAGTCAAGATAGGGAGCAGAGAGAGGCAGGTCGGCTGTTGGTGTTTTCCATACTTCCTGATATATATTATACGTACTACCAGCCTACGTGAGTATTCTTACCCCATCCACGTATCGAAAAACCCACATGACAAATGGTGGCACCGGTGTGGGCGTGGATTTAAGGGTATTTCAGACGTTAGAAGACTGTTTGTGGGTTGCCAGCAGGTCAGAGGTGAACCGTCTCAGCCACCACCCTGTGTACTCCAGCCTGCAAGCCTGTTGCAGCAGTTTTTCAAGCTTCCTGGCTTAGTTCGTGTGCTAATTGCTTCAATTTCCGAGGGGTTGACCCGGATTTTGCAATTAAGCCAGTCAGTAAGCCAGACTGTGGAAGTGAACGCTAGTCAGCCTACCTCAGCCTACCATCCAGCCTGTCTCCTGTCATCCACCTGCTCCTTCATGCTGTGTGCATTGTTACACGTCTTCCAGTCAGCCATTCTCGTGGGTTAAGCCAGTCATCCAACCCAGCTTCTAACCCTGCTGAGAGAGAGAAGTAAGCCATGCAAGTTCCTCTGAAGTATTGTTTCATGTATAGCTTGTGCTTGGATGCTGGTAAGAGTGGTCTTCATCATCCCTGTGGCATTGTGATTTAGTTAAGCCACCTTGTGCGTGGTGAGAAGTGCGTGGCAGTGAGAGCACACAGGGCCAGCTTGTCCCGCTGCCCCCACCACCCGCCACCCACCTCATCTACCTGTGGAGTTTTTCTTTTTCCACCGATGTACCGGGTCCTAGTACTGTTTTGGCTCACATAATTGGTCAAGAGATTGTAGCTGAGCGCCAACGATAAAGCCAGTTATGTGAGTTCACCGAGAAAGCGGATTTCTTCCGACGACAGTGTGAGTGTAGGAGGCGTAATCACCCGCAGGACAACCTTCCCCTCATCACCAGTCACTCCGTCTACTACTCCAGACTCCAGTGATAATTTTCTGTTTATAGACATTTTTCTTGGATTTAAAGACATTTGCGTGTGTGAGACATTTACAGTGAATTTCTTGTGTACTCTAAACATTGTGTTTTCAGTGTAGACTCAGTGTTTCTTTGACTCATTATTTTTTTGCAATATTTTTCAGTGTTATCACTCATCTCATATCTTTTTTTCTGTGTTTTTTATGCTACTCTCTGTCTGTAGTAAGTATTATTGTGTAGTGTACCAGTCAGTCACTCCGTGTGAAGTAATTCATTTTTTTTTCTTGTATTCTTTCAGCATTGTATTCTCCAGTATTTGTCATTGTAGTTCATGCAGTGATATTCACCCCAGTATACCAAATTATCCATTTATTTATGTATACCTTTTTTTCGTATGCCAGCAGTGTCTCATTCCTCTAATTTTTTTGCAGACTTGTGTACCATTATTTTTGCCAGCAATTTTTGTCGTATCAGTCACAGCAAGATTTTGTTGTAAGAATATACTAAAAAAAATGAATAAGTGAATAAGTGTTGTGTGCCCCGCCACTTGTAAGTGTTGTGTGCCCCGCCACTTGTAAGTGTTGTGTGCCCCGCCACTTGTAAGTGTTGTGAGCCCCGCCACTTGTAAGTGTTGTGTGCCCCGCCACTTGTAAGTGTTGTGTGCCCAGCCACTTGTAAGTGTTGTGTGCCCCGCCACTTGTATGTGTTGTGTGCCCCGCCACTTGTAAGTGTTGTGTGCCCCGCCACTTGTAAGTGTTGTGTGCCCCGCCACTTGTAAGTGTTGTGTGCCCCGCCACTTGTAAGTGTTGTGTGCCCCGCCACTTGTAAGTGTTGTGAGCCCCGCCACTTGTAAGTGTTGTGTGCCCCGCCACTTGTAAGTGTTGTGTGCCCAGCCACTTGTAAGTGTTGTGTGCCCCGCCACTTGTATGTGTTGTGTGCCCCGCCACTTGTAAGTGTTGTGTGCCCCGCCACTTGTAAGTGTTGTGTGCCCCGCCACTTGTATGTGTTGTGTGCCCCGCCACTTGTAAGTGTTGTGTGCCCCGCCACTTGTAAGTGTTGTGTGCCCCGCCACTTGTAAGTGTTGTGAGCCCCGCCACTTGTAAGTGTTGTGTGCCCCGCCACTTGTAAGTGTTGTGTGCCCAGCCACTTGTAAGTGTTGTGTGCCCCGCCACTTGTAAGTGTTGTGTGCCCAGCCACTTGTAAGTGTTGTGTGCCCCGCCACTTGTAAGTGTTGTGTGCCCAGCCACTTGTAAGTGTTGTGTGCCCCGCCACTTGTAAGTGTTGTGTGCCCCGCCACTTGTAAGTGTTGTGTGCCCAGCCACTTGTAAGTGTTGTGTGCCCCGCCACTTGTAAGTGTTGTGTGCCCAGCCACTTGTAAGTGTTGTGTGCCCCGCCACTTGTAAGTGTTGTGTGCCCCGCCACTTGTAAGTGTTGTGTGCCCCGCCACTTGTAAGTGTTGTGTGCCCCGCCACTTGTAAGTGTTGTGTGCCCCGCCACTTGTAAGTGTTGTGTGCCCCGCCACTTGTAAGTGTTGTGTGCCCCGCCACTTGTAAGTGTTGTGTGCCCCGCCACTTGTAAGTGTTGTGTGCCCCGCCACTTGTAAGTGTTGTGTGCCCAGCCACTTGTAAGTGTTGTGTGCCCCGCCACTTGTAAGTGTTGTGTGCCCCGCCACTTGTAAGTGTTGTGTGCCCCGCCACTTGTAAGTGTTGTGTGCCCCGCCACTTGTAAGTGTTGTGTGCCCCGCCACTTGTAAGTGTTGTGTGCCCCGCCACTTGTAAGTGTTGTGTGCCCCGCCACTTGTAAGTGTTGTGAGCCCCGCCACTTGTAAGTGTTGTGTGCCCCGCCACTTGTAAGTGTTGTGAGCCCCGCCACTTGTAAGTGTTGTGTGCCCCGCCACTTGTAAGTGTTGTGAGCCCCGCCACTTGTAAGTGTTGTGTGCCCCGCCACTTGTAAGTGTTGTGTGCCCCGCCACTTGTAAGTGTTGTGTGCCCCGCCACTTGTAAGTGTTGTGAGCCCCGCCACTTGTAAGTGTTGTGTGCCCCGCCACTTGTAAGTGTTGTGTGCCCCGCCACTTGTAAGTGTTGTGAGCCCCGCCACTTGTAAGTGTTGTGTGCCCGGCCACTTGTAAGTGTTGTGTGCCCCGCCACTTGTAAGTGTTGTGAGCCCCGCCACTTGTAAGTGTTGTGTGCCCCGCCACTTGTAAGTGTTGTGTGCCCCGCCACTTGTAAGTGTTGTGTGCCCCGCCACTTGTAAGTGTTGTGTGCCCCGCCACTTGTAAGTGTTGTGTGCCCCGCCACTTGTAAGTGTTGTGTGCCCCGCCACTTGTAAGTGTTGTGTGCCCCGCCACTTATAAGTGTTGTGAGCCCCGCCACTTGTAAGTGTTACACTTCCAGTTTTGTTTCTTGTTTTATTTTTATTCATATTTTTCATATTTCTTTGAACAAATTCACTCTTAGTGTAATTTCAATTACTTTTTTAACGTAAAGTGTTTTCTTTACTCTGAGTAAAATCTTTTGTCTAATTTACAATTAAGAGTTAAAGTGTTCAATCAGTTTTTCTTCATATTTTTATTTTATTATTTAACCTACATTTTCCCAGTGTAACTTTTATTGCTGCATTGATTATTTCTGCGCCTTATTTTGTTGCACTTGTTCTGCAGTGAATTATTTTCTTTTATTGACATTATTATTCTCAGTTCATTATTGTTTGAGTCTTGTTTTTCATTTTATTATTTTTCCTGACATTGTCTGTATTATATTTTAATTTTGTTTATGCATTCTTAGAAAATATTTAAACTTCCCAGTTATCTCTCTTTGCATACAATTTAGTGATTTTATTTTATACTTTTTACATTAATTTACAGTTTTATTAGTTAATTTCTTTATTAGCAAGAGTACAGACAGCTCCTTTTGCATTTAATTCAGTCTCCAGTAATATTTTTACTTGTAAATTTCAATGTATTTTTTTTTATCTTGTCCAGCAGTCCTTTACATTGAGTTGTCCTTCCTCTTGCAGTGTATCTTAGACATTTTTTTTATTACTTCTGCAGAATTAGTTACATCTCTTTTACTTTAATTTTAACATTTTATATCATTTTTATTGTTCATTATTTTTGCCTTATTTGTTCTCGTGCAACTTCTTTGCCATTATGTCTCACATACCGTCAAGTGATACTTTAGTGAATGTCGACACTCAGACCTCTCAGGCTACTGCTGCTGCTGTCATCAGTCCTCATAGTTCCTTATGGACTGACAGACCGACCCAGACACTGAGACACTACAGTTTTACTCGTGATTCCCTTGATGTGTTACCTTTATTCAATGGCCATGTACATAGTCTTGAAGCATGGTTTACTGCCATTCGTTCTCGTGTTAATGCTCTAGCTGACGGTCCTCCTTCTGAGGAAAGTCTTATCAGACTTGCGAAAGAAGCTCTTCATCGATCCCCTGCCGCTGTTCACGTTGTTGATCTCCTTGATATGCGAGACTTCAGGAATCTTACTAAGTGGTCACAATATGAGGAACTGATTCGTTCTTTCCTCGTACCAGTAAAAACAGCTGATCCATATGTCGTTCTTAGGGAACTAGTGAATGCTACACCCATGACTAATAAATCGTTGAGTGCATTTGCTGTTAGATTAGACAAACTTTTATCATCATTTATCAATGCTGTCCAGTCCTCAGCTTTTGTCCCTGACGAGGATAAACCATCCACAGCATCGTTTGCTAAAATAGCAGCTTTTGGAGCAATCAAAGAACTAATGCCGCCTGCTTCCGTGTGTGCTTATGAGGCTAGTCCCCCAACTGTGACAATGGAACCCCTTACAGCCCTAAATCATGTACGTTCCTTGTGCCCCCAGGGTACTTTCCCATGTATCAAAAGTAATTTCACACCTATGCCTCAGTCTGCACCACCTCTTGTTTGTGCCACAGCGACAAATCGTGGTCGTCAACCATCTCAGCGATCTACAAGGACCAGTGTACAGAGTCATTATAAACCTCGTAGTATTCATAGTACATTCAGTAACCATAGTCAGCGGACTTGTTACAACTGTGGTTTCCGTGGCCATATTGCAATTAATTGTCCTGATAGTCACCCTAAGAGGCGTCGTGCTGATGATGAGTACCAGTCAGATCTTCCCTACTGTACTTATCATAGAATACATGGACATGACACATCTGAGTGCAATGCTCTCTACAACCTTCAGTACTCTAGGTCTTTCCGTGGCCGTTCCAACCGCAGAACCCGTAGAGGAAACAGACACCGTGGTTCTCAAAATAACCAGAACAAGGCTCATTCTTCCAATTCGGGGGAATTCGAGCGCCCCAGTCAAACCGTCCTATGGTGACAGTAGGTGATAATGAGTACACCATCCCCGTTCACAATTCCTTTGAAGCCTTAAGAAGTCTCGAGAATGACAATCCTGCTGATGATGTTGCTTCACATGTCTCTGATGTAGATGATTTTGGGGATGAAGTGGAACAAATCTTTGCTGATGACAATCCACCTTTTTTTTGCACATAACTTCCAATGCAACCATAGGCCCTATAGTGCAAGCATCTGTTCATAATGCGCCCGTTCATTTGTTCATGGACTCTGGTGCGCAAGTCAATATTATCAGGTCTAGTTTGTTTAGGGATAAGCAGTTACGACATGTCCTTCTCGTAGAACCGACTCATGTGTCCTCCCTTAGTGGAGTAGCTGGTTCACACCTGCGTGTCAGAGGTCGGACTTCCCTCACTTTTTCTTCACTGCTTCCTAACCATCCTTACATGTTGTAAGAGATAGTAAGATCCATTTCTTCCTAGCTAACACTTCTGGTCACAGTGTTCGTCTCAGAGCAAATACCAATCTTGTTGACCTTGTTCACTATCCTTACCCTGTTCAGGTAGAGGATGAGTTGTCACCTGACCAGTGGGTCGGTGCTATTTCTACCGGGGAGACCTCATCCACTTCACCGGATCAATCTGTTCCACCAGTTGAGGAGAAAGACTTAGCTCCCACTGACTTCCCAGATGAAGTCAAGCGTTTGTTGACTCTGTTGAACAAACGTCGTAAAGCCATTGCCTTACCAGGTGAGAAGATGGGTATAATGAACTTATTGTCCCATCGTATTCCACTTGAACCTGGTACTAGACCCATCTATATACCTGCGTACAGAATGCCTCATTCACAAGTTGCTGTCGCAGAAGAATTGATCAATCAAATGCTTGATGATGGAGTTATTGCACCTAGCAATTCACCTTGGAATGCACCCTTGATCCTAGTACCTAAGAAGGATGGTACTTGGCGCCCAGTGATTGACTTTAGGAAGTTAAATGCGAAAACTATCCCAGATCGCTTCCCACTTCCTGTACTGGGTGATCTTTTACGTAATATCGGAGATAACAGTCTTTTCAACCCTGGATTTGTTACAAGGGTTTTGGCAAGTCCCTCTTCACGAGGACAGCCAAGAGCTAACTGCATTCTCCACTCCTACAGGTCATTATCACTTCCTCCATATGGCGTTTGGATTACGATCCTCCCCTATCACGTTCTCAAGGCTCATGACTAATATGTTTAGAGGTTTCATAAGTACTGCACTTATGGTGTACTTAGATGACGTAATCGTCATGTCTAAAGACGTGGATACGCACTTGAAAAGACTTGATGTAGTACTTGGTAAGCTTGAAGAAGCCAATTTAAAGATCAAACTGTCTAAATGTAAATTTTTTAGATCAGAAATTAAGTTTCTTGGTCACGTAGTCACTCCTAGAGGGGTTACGACTGACCAAAGTAAAGTAACTGCAGTACTAAATTTTCCAACTCCCAAAACTGCTGATGCCGTAAGATCCTTTGTGGGCTTAGCAGGTTTTTATAGACCTTTCATTGCCAATTTTTTCTTCCATAGCTGCTCCTCTAACTGAGTTGCTTAAGAAAGATGCTCCTTTTGTTTGGACCTTCCGTCAAGAAAGAGCATTCCAAACTTTAAAAGAAAAGCTAACATCTGCTCCAATTTTGAAATTTCCAGATTTTTCTAAGCCCTTCTATCTGACAACTGATGCTAGTTCAATTGGCATAGGTGCCGTACTAGCTCAGAAGACCGATGGCAAGTACAACGCAGTTGCATTTGCTAGCCGAGTCCTTGCGAAGGCTGAACGTAATTATACAGTAACTGAGCAAGAAGCTTTAGCAATAGTATGGTCTTTAAAGCACTTCCGAGACATTATTTATCAGTACTCTGTTCATGTCTTGACAGACCATGCTCCACTGATACCTTTATTCCAGAACAAACAACCTACTGGAAGGTTAGCCAGATGGACCTTGACTATCCAAGAGTTCAATCCCACCTTTGAACACTTACCTGGCAAGTCAAATGTAGTCGCAGATGCCTTATCGCGACATGTTAGTATAGTAACTGCAGACCCTCCATTTAGTGCTGAGGATGTAAAGAATGCTCAACGAATAGATCCCATGTGGTCTGGTGTGATTCGATTCCTGCTCCAGGAAGATCTTATTCTGACTGTGAAGCCACCAGCACCCATCAGTGACTTTGTCATGAACCAGGAATTACTGTATCGAACAGCCGAGTTGGGTACTCCTAGCAGAAGAGTATACCAGTTAGTAATTCCACAGTCACTAGTGAATGTAGCCTTACAGCTAGTTCACGATGTACCAGGTGTTGCACACCCTGGTATGGATCGTTCAGTAAAACAAGCCAGACTGAAATACTTTTGGCCTCGTATGGCAACTGATATTTCTGAGTATGTTAAGAAATGTAGTGTCTGCATGCAACATAAAGGTAATACTAATGGTCCTAATCCAATCCAAGTGTATCCAACCACTAACGAACCTTGGGAAAGAGTTGCGCTAGATTTGTTAACTAATTTCCAGTGTTCCCTCCAAGGCAACAAACATCTGTGTGTTATGGTAGACCATTTCACCAGATATTGTGAGTTCCTATTGCAGATAAGACTGCCGAGACAGTAGCTAAAGCGTTTAAAGAACGCATTATCTGCAGGCATACCACCCCTAAGTCCCTAGTAACAGATAATGGTGGTGAATTCTGTAATGAGATTCTTGAAAAATTGTGCACCTTGTACAAGATCTCTAAATCCACCATTGTTCCTCATCATCCTGCCAGCAATGGGTTAGTGGAACGTACCAATAAAAAAGTACTTGATGTCTTGCGAGCCACTATCAATCCCAACAGTGAAACTTGGGATGAAGTTATACCTGATGTGCAGTGTGCTATAAATTCTGCTTACAATGTTTCTATAGGTGACACTCCACTTTATGCATTGTATGGTGTAGATAAACGTTTGCCTTATGAGTTGCTATATTCTAATCCGAAACCAAATTACAACCCTGATGATTTCATAGCAACTCGTACCAGTTTAGCTCAAAGTGTTTTTAGAAGAATCCGTGAAACACTTCATAAATCAACAGCAGAATTTACAAGAGTCGCAAACACTCGAGCGACGCCATCCAAAATCAAGGTTCGAGAGTTATGCTGACTAACTTTAACAAAACGTCTGCAATGCCTAAGCTTGATCAAAAGTTTGTTGGTCCTTAACGAGTAGTTGAACATATCACTGGTAATAAGTATAAGGTTAGAGAAATTAGTACTGGTCAGTATAAAGAATCGCATTTAGATCATATGAAGTTAGTATGTGATGATAATGATGTTCCAACCCAGACTAATGTGACAGACTCTGACAATCCTCCTGATCCTGTACTCTCTACCTCTGATACTCAGTCAGACGATCAACCTGAATGTCGTTATTCCCTACGTACACGACAGGTATTGAGAAATCCTCAAGTATCATTTGTAACTACCAATTTAGATTTGCCTCAAATACAGCATGAGTTAGCCAGTGCTACAGAGTTTGATCCTCCCAGAGATGACACCCATTCTGCATATGTCAATCTCACCCTAGCAGAGTTGGGGTTAAATGTAAATAACCTGTATAGATGAATAATTACAGTATCAACTTATCAGTATTCAAGAATTTTTTTGTGTGTGTTCACGTTCTCTCCGAATTCTGAGAGTTAACAGTCTAGATTTGAGTGCACCGAATCTGCCTTTCTGTTAAACACTTCTTTCTTTGTATATATTCCTTCCTCAGAATCCGTAGATCACATGAATACAGATCGATCGATCAAATTTTTTTTATAACTTCTATTGTGTAATCTCAACGTTGAGTTTCATTCGATGAATTGTGCTATATTATACCTTGTACTGCATTACAGTTTCAGTTACGTAAGCTTCCATTCCAATATTCTACTTATGTATGTTATAATATTCAATTGTTGTGTACTTTGACATTGTATAGAATCAGCCCAAGCCGTACACCTGCCGTCTCTAGTTTGTATTAGTTGTATGTCGGGACGACATACGTTAGCGTCGCCGAGCTCTCAGTACTAGTACCAGTTACCAGTAACCAGTGTACCAGTAGATGACTCACTACCAACCGTCTCTGCATGAATCACTGACTGTATTCATATTGCTGCTGACCATAGCAGGATTTCAAACACCCCCTCACCCATAGGCACTGTGAGTCAGTCAAGATAGCAAGCAGAGAGAGGCAGGTCGGCTGTTGGCGCTTTCCATACTTCCCGATATATATTATACGTACTACCAGCCTACTTGAGCATTCTTACCCCATCCATGTATCGAAAAACCCATATGACACGGAGCCCCACACGTCATCTTTCGGGGGGGGAGGAAGGAGGGGAAGGGATAGCGGGAGCTAGACTGACCCTACCTTAACAAGCAGCCGGCAATCAAACTATCACTTTCGGGGTGGGGGGAAAAAGGCGGGAATAGTGGGAGCTAGACTTACCTTACCTTAACAAGTAGCCGGCAAGCAAACTATCACTTTCGGGGAGGGGGAAAAGGGGGGGGGATAGCGGGAGCTGGACTTACCCTACCTTAACAAGTAGCCGGCAATGAAACTATCGTTACTATATCGCTACTCCTATCTATTGAACTTTTCCCTCACATTGCATTAGGTAAAAATAAATTGTTCTTGTTATAATAAGGTTAGGTAAGTTTTCTAAGTTCCTTTTGGTGCAAAACTATAAATTTTTACATCAACATTAGTGAAAAAAATATATCTTTAAACGTATAAGAGAAAATTTTAGAAAGGACTTAATTTTAAATGAGTTCTTGCTAATTGACCAGTTTTACATATTCGGCACGACATATATATATATATATATATATATATATATATATATATATATATATATATATATATATATATATATATATATATATATATATATATATATATATATATATATATATATATATATATATATATATATATATATATATATATATATATATATATATATATATATATATATATATATATATATATATATATATATATATATATATATATATATATATATATATATATATATATATATATATATATATATATATATATATATATATATATTCAACAAGTTGGCCGTCTCCCACCGAGGCAGTGTGTCCCAGAAAGAAAGAAAATCCCCAAAAAAGAAAATATTTTCATCATCATTCAACTCTTTCACCTCACTCATACATAATCACTGTTTTTGCAGAGGCGTCCAGATACAACAGTTTAGAAGCATATATAACATACCCTTCCAAACTTCAATATCCCGAACCCCTCCTTTAGAGTGCAGACATTGTACTTCCCATTTCCAGGACTCAAGTCCGGCCATATAGAAATAACTGGTTTCCCTGAATCCCTTCACTAAATATTACCCTGCTCACACTCCAACAGCTCGTCAGGTCCCAAAAACCATTCGTCTCCATTCACTCCTATCTAACACGCTCACGCATGGTTGCTGGAAGTCCAAGTCCCTCGCCCACAAAACCTCCTTTACCCCCTCCCTCCAACCTTTTCGAGGACGACCCCTACCTCGCCTTCCTTCTCCTACAGATTTATACGCTCTCCAAGTAATTCTACTTTGATCCATTCTCTCTAAATGACCAAACCACCTCAAACACCCCTCTTCAGCCCTCTGATTAATACTTTTATTAACTCCACATTTTCTCCTAATTTCCACACTCCGAATTTTCTGCATAATATTTACACCACACATTGCCCTTAGACAGGACATCTCCACTACCTCCAACCGTCTCCTCGCTGCAGCATTTACAACCCAAGCTTCACCCCCATATAAGAGAGTTGGTACTACTATACTTTCATACATTCCCTTCTTTGCCTCCATAGATAACACTTTTTTGCCTCCACATATACCTCAACGCACCACTCAATTTTTTTCACTCATCAATTGTGACTAACCTCATCCTTCATAAACCCATCCGCTGACAAGCCAACTCCCAAATATCTGAAAACATTCACTTCTTCCATACTCCCTCTCTCCAATGTGATATCCGGTTTTTCTTTATCTAAATCATTTGATACCTACAGTTATTCTTCCTTTGGAGAGAGAAACACATAAGATACTACAGTCAGTGATAAATGTAGAGGCTACAGTTGAACCCAAAAACATTACCTCACACATTATTATTATTATTATTTTTGGTGTAATGTGTTATTATTATTGTTGTTAACATTTTTGTTCGAATCGAATCGAATCGAAGACGACGAGAGCTGTCGTAAGATGGGAAGGAAGAAGGATAAGGAAGGATGGAAATAACTGGAAAAGGATGGGAAGGAGGGGAAGAGGAGGAATCAAGGCAAGTGGCCCGACCACTTTGGGACATGTGGTACCGAAGTACTGGAGGCGTAGATGGAAATGTATTTCAGAAACACTGACGAAGACGACGTAGAAGGCAACAGGAACTCAGCAGGTGCTGGCTGCATCTTGCTGGATGATTACTGCAACTTGAATGATGATAGGCGGCTGCAGGCGACAAGGAAGGAGCTCATCGTTGATTGGTCAGTTCATAGAGGTTTGGTGGTTTCCTGGAGTCATGGCGTTGTTTTACGATTCAGTTCCGTTTTCAAGACGTTTAAAACGTTGTAGAGGGAGCAAATTTATACGTGTCAGCAAGTGTTTTGGGCTAGAATCTTCTGCTTCTAGTTGGTCTACATTGGCCTTTAGAATAGTAGAAAGTTCAATTGTACGAAGAGTTCTAGCTGAGCAGGAAGAATCGATGGTAAATTTGACTTTCTTTTTAATGAGGTGAGAATAAAGTTCAGGAAGCAGCATATCTTGATGATATTTTTCTGTAGTGTAGAAGTTGATTCCATTCCATGAAGTATATTTTTTGTTATCTTCATCGTTATCATGTCGAGAGTCGTGAGATGATGATTTTTTTGCTGTTTTTCTTGTTAGGTGATGTTGAAGGTGGAAGTGAATATTCGTTGTCATCTTCAGTAGACGAATAGGAAGATGTTTCTGGTGGCAAGGCTTCTGATTGGTCGGTTTCAAGGAGAAGTGGTGGCGGTGAAGGCTTCTCATTGGACGTTGATGGAGTGACGTCACTAGTTGTTGGTGGTGTTGGATCTGCTACATCCGAGGTTGTGACTAAGTCTTTGGTGAATTTGAGAATTTCTTCAGAAGGTCAGGAAGCATTCCTCTGCTAGCTTCCGCACTGGACACACGTACCTGCTCCCGATTGGCTGCTTGCTCTGCTTACTCCTGATTGGCTGCTTGCTCTGCCTACTCCTGATTGGCTGCTTGCTCTGCTTACTCCTGATTGGCTGCTTGCTCTGCTTACTCCTGATTGGCTGCTTGCTCTGCTTACTCCTGATTGGCTTCTTGCTTTGCTTACTCCTGATTGGCTGCTTGCTCTGCTTACTCCTGATTGGCTGCTTGCTCTGCTTACTCCTGATTGGCTGCTTGCTCTGCTTACTCCTGATTGGCTGCTTGCTCTGCTTACTCCTGATTGGCTGCATTGCGATCTCCTTGCTGGAAGAAGCTATAGATCTGTTTGTTGAAGGAACATAGCATTGATTTTCTTGTTTCAAGAAAACATTGCCTGATTGGTTGATTTCTGGAAATTCTTCATCTTGGCTCCAGGATTCTGTGCGTCGCTAGCTGCCTGCCTCAGGGCAGACCGTTGGCCTCTGCACTCTTGCAGCTGGGTGAAGTCTTCCCACCTCAACCTGTTGGGTGACGTCTGCTGTTACAGTGCAACACCACCACACCTCTGCACTTTGTGTATGTGTAATCCTGACATACTGACATCCTCTTACCATGTTCGGTTGTGTCAGCGTCTCTGAGAATTAGACAGCTCTTTTTTTTAACCAATATCTTTTTTGTGTGTGACAAGGGTTTAGAATACTTTTGCGTCGTAATTTCCCGAGAGACCAGTCGAACCCACTCCACTGAGGTGGTTAAAGATACCCACACAGTGGATCGGCGAGACTACATCACTTGGGTAACACCAACGCCTTTCTCTCCTCTAACCACCTTTCTTCTCTTCTGGACCGGGCGAACCTGCTCCTGCGTCGGTGGGAGTATTCGTTCAAACGGTGCCTGTGGCTGAATTCAGGTGATTACCGCACAGGACGCCAAATCTTGGCAGGTACACACACCAGAACATACGCTTGACGCCACACGATACTTATCTGAGCCAGTATGACTGGCTGCCCTGCCCCAAAATCAATTGTCACGATGGAACAACCGCAAGGTTCTCCCCCTCCCATGCCGACGTCTCTCTCTAGCTCTCGCCCCCCATCCCTTACCTCACGTAAGGAGCCCTCCTTCACTCTCCTCCTTAAGTACTCCAAAGAGGGCCACCACTCTATATCAGCTAGGGACACGCTCTACAACATAACTCAAACACCTCAGTCAGGAATATACAAAACAGAAACAGGCTTCAAACTTATCCTTGACAAACTCTCTTACGGCATCTATACAGCGACTGCAACCCGACAGAAACTGAAAGATGCCGGCTTCTCCATCTAATGGAGCCCAGAACATCGTGCCAAGAGCACAGTAATTGCAAAACAAGTTGACTCATCCCTCCTTACTGCCTATGAGAACAATAAAACAGACCTCATAAATGACATCAGCACTAGGAACAAGGTCGCTATAGACGACATATACAGACCTCCTAACTCCAACATTCTTAAAATATGCTGCTACACACCTGACGAAGCTTCTAGACTCTTCCAAAAAGGAATTCTGGCAAAAACTATTCGCATACCACCTGACTCTATTCCATCAACTATCACCACGTAACTCAATGTTTGAAATGTTATAAATATGGACATGAAAAAGACTCCTGCA
>NC_091359.1:14368018-14372181 GCF_038502225.1 Cherax quadricarinatus | reverse complement strand
ACATCAACCAGAAGCAAGCCATTGCATCCAAGGCCCTATCGGGGCTATTCAAGCTAAGGCAAGCCTCCATACAAACGAAACTACAACTATACAAAACCCTCATTCGTCCACTAATAACTTACTGCCCACTAGCCCTCTCCCTAGAAGCTGTGACAAACCAACGTAAATTACAACGCATCCAGAACAAAGCCTTACGCTGGGTGTTTAACACACGCTGGGATGAATTCATCACAAGTGAGTCCACCCACGCCCGTGCAAACATCCCTGCACTAAACGTGTACCAAAAATTGCTTAGCGACAAACAAATAGACAGACTAGAGACCCGACATGACTACTGGACCTCATACTTAGATGACGAACTACGCAGACCTGCACACACACACAACCTCTTCTACTCTCTACTAGCTCCTGACCCAATTCCTATATACAAATAACCTTGCTAAAATCTTGAATCACTAACCTGTAACTCACAGGTATGGACCTTTAATATCGCCCTCGTACCTGCGATTCACCCTTTCTCGCCCCCCCTCCTCCCCCCCCCCTCCAGTCCCTAAGTTGCGCACGACCTCCTGAATCACCATCAGCTCAGCTACTGGGTTAAGCCCTGGTTCTTTCCCTCTTACAAGAACCCTTCCTCTAACCAACCTATTCTTCCTCTATCCCCACTTCCCATCTCACCCCTTCTTGGGGTCTTACCTAGAATCTAGCCTAGCCTAGCCTTCAGAAGGTGGCGATGCTGGAAATGTGAATGATGGCATGTTATTTAATGCAAATAACTCGTTGATGGTAGAGTTAAAAGATCCAGGTACAGCCATGTTCTGCATGTGAGCGTATAGTAAACAATAGTGGATCTTCGTTACGTCACATGTTGGAGGAGTGATGGTGGAGGTGGAGGCGGATTGAGTAGATGCTTGAAGTAATTTTTTTGTGTCTGCCTGCAACTTTGCAATTGCGGCATACGTTGGTGTGTTGTTGGTAGATTTTTTCTTTGTTGCATCTTGTTGTTTCTTCATAATATCCTTTCTTGTAGGACATTTTGCTGCCAGTGTATGGTGATCATTACTTTAGCGGTTTAAACACGCTGGTTGTGTTGGAGCAGCAGCGGTACAGGAACTGAAGGTGTGTCCCTCACTACCACATGTAGTGCAGAACTTCTTGTCTTTTACTGGACATGCTTTAGTGGTGTGATGGTATGAATAACAGTTCCAGCAATGTTGGATGTAGTGGTATCTCTCTGCTTCTATGTAGGTGGGACTGATGTAGTAGTAGTAAACAGCAAGACCTTCGTTCAGAGCAGTGGCAGCCATGTTCACGTCGGTAAAGGTGACCTTGAGCATAGACGATGCATTCGGGATTTTGGTAATGCTATCAACAGTAGCCCAAGTATTTTGCTTTTCAATGGATAACTTGAGTTCAGCAATTGATTGAGAAGTCAGAATCTTGTCCAGTTTTTTTAGGAATACTGATTTCCTTGCCCTGAGGGCAGGAGAGGATGTAACAGTAAACCCTTGAGCAGTAAGAGTAGTGGTGGCTTCTGTAGTGAGTAACTTCTCTGCTTCAGCATCATCGTGACATACAACAATGAATGCTTCTTTCAGTGACAAAATAGCATTGAATTTCACTTGCAATGCTTTCTGCACAACAGTGGCAAGAGGAAGCTTCCTTGAATCATCAACGGTACCACTTTTTGGCTTGATCTTGACACGATTTGTTGTAATATAATTATTGTTATTGTTATTTTTTATGATTATTGTTATCATTTATTTTATCATTATTATTATTAATTATTACCATGACTATTATTATTATTATTATTATTATTATTATTATTATTATTATTATTATTACCAGGGATGACACAGCTCCTATAGGAGGCAACCAGGGTTAATCTAAGGAAAAGAGGGAGCTTCGAGCCCCTGGATCAAAAGCCCTTGAGCATCATCAGTACACCTCTCCTGAAGAATTGTTTATGTAATAACTCCGAAAAATGAATGGGAAGACTAGATTTTCAACCTTACGTATTCATGCTGGCTTAAACGCCCCTCTTACTCTGTTTAGGAAAACCCTTTTTTTTCAAGGATAAGTACCATAATGCCCATCAAGGACTCTTGACGGGCATCAAGGTCTTAAGACGGAGATTAAGGTACAAAGTGTACCTTTAAGTTTTTATATGAAGAGTTCTTCACTGGCACCAAGAACTCTTGATTTAAAGAGTTTAGGGCAGAATGGGTGTCATTTAATCTTCATTTTAAGACGTGAAGTATTCTTGAATGACCGCGAGCAATTACACCCTTAATGATCATTTAGTGATCAATGGCTCTTACATTTAACATAGGCAGGTGTTTAGAAATGTCGGCAGCTCCCTCCAGCTTGTTAGGTCAGGTAAGTTTCGTCAGGAAACAGGACAGATGTTTCCTGACGCGGGTCTTAGATGACCCGCTGTTAGAACTTCTAGTCATCTGACCGAGGCCTTCCGCTGGCTTACCGGTCCACCCCTATAAATATTATAGTCATAATTATAACCATTTAGTGAGTATCTTCTTGTCCCGGAGCTGACTGACAAATACAACTTGTAAAAACAATTCTACAAACTCTAGTAAGTGTCGAAATACAAGCATTGCAAAGGACAGCCACAACCTTCTAACCATAATTTAGTAAGATTTTTTCCAATTTTTACGTTAGGAATATATGGAGATGAAGCAGTGAAGATCGTACGTCAGGCAGGAGAGCAGCGTAATGGGAAATTATCAGTGATTTTTTCATTCAGTGTAACACTACAAAGTGAAGGGTGAAGTGCTGCTCTACGATACTCTTCATGTAAGTTATAAATTATGTATCTATCAGACATAAAACTATTACTTCTCTTCGGCTCTTATTATTATAAACCCAAGTAAATACTAACACCTCTTATGTGGATTTATTTCATGGTTAGAATTATATCTAAAACTATGAGCAGCAATACTGCATCTGGTGGGGGATCGAACCCATGACTCGCCAGACACGAAGATCATATTCCTGATGCTACAGACCGACACGCCACCACAGCTCATAACTCTAGGCGTCAGTCACTTGTTTCTTCCTACCGCCGGCCCCATTCACATTAAAATCATTTGTTTCTGCAGCTGCATCGATATTTGTAATGTTTCTGAGACTGGTATCCAAACGTAGTTTTAACATTCCTCAAACGCAGCCAACACTAGGGGAAAATGTGATGTGGTCTAAGGCAACAATGGGGGGCTGGTGAGTTTCTTAGGTTCGATCCCTGGCCCGCCACAGCATTGGTCTTTGATTTATACCCACATCTTTCTTTAGAATGAATCTATTGACTATAATATTAAGGCTGATGTCACTTTTTAGGGCAGTTGGGATGGCTGAGAGGCTCGCAAGATGGACGACATCATTCTTAACCAGTTGAACAAGGTATTATTTTTCTCACAGTGACTCCATGAGTCTTTTAGGTTAAATCGCGGCCTAGGGACTGAACAAGCCTTTGAGGTTAAATTTACAGCCTAATGACTACAGGAGAATCATTAAGTTTTCACTTCACCTCTGTGTTACCAGTCTTTGTGAATACCAACCATCATAAGGACAAACATCAGAGATTTGGAATCGTCATCTCGTTGCTGCAGATCATTTATGTCACCGTTTATTTTTGTGAAATTATAAATATACAGGAGCATGCGCATATCTACAACAGAGTAATATTATTGTACTCAACAGGATGGTCAGAAATGCACTCCGTGATTATCGAGAGAAAAGCATTATGCCAAGCAGGACTACGACTCAGGTAACTTACATGTCCCTCATGTCACCTCTACAACTCTGTCTGATTCGTTTTTTTTTTTTCTGAATAATAGTCGAACTAAATTGCCAGTGTGACAACATTTCAATTATTTTTTTTTTTTACTTTTCTTGACAAACTGATCTGCAGACTAAAGAATCATCACCATTCTCTTCAGTTACAACAGGCGTAAGTTCCGCCTAATTTATTGCATAGCCTCGCATCTGCCACGGTTATATACTAAATTTCTCTTTAGCTTAGACTTTCATAGCTAACACATATATTCTGCCACTTCCACAATGGCGGAGACTTGTGTAGTGCAGTATTATAATTCTTCATGTGCTGGTATCTGCATTACATTTTCTTTCCAGGAACTTCCTCT
>NC_091359.1:14310518-14363018 GCF_038502225.1 Cherax quadricarinatus | reverse complement strand
TGTCATGCAGATTCGGGTGTCATCTCCAAAGGAAGACTCGGTGCTGTGGCTTACATCCTTGTCTATGTCAGAAATGAGGATGAGGAACAAGATGGGAACGAGTACTGTGCCTTGCGGAACAGAGCTTTTTACCGTAGCCGCCTTAGACTTGACTCTGTTGACTACTACTCTTTGTGTTCTGTTTGTGAGGAAGTTATAGATCTATCTACCAACTTTTCCTGTTATTCCTTTAGCACCCATTTTGTGCGCTGTTACGCCATGGTCACACTTGTCGAAGGCTTTTGCAAAGTCTGTGTATATTACAACTGCATTCTTTTTGTCTTCTAGTGCATCTAGGACCTTGTCGTAGTGATCCAGTAGCTGAGACAGACAGGAGCGACCTGTTCTAAACCCATGTTGCCCTGGGTTGTTTAATTGATGGGTATCTAGGTTGTGTACAACAGACTACTAAATAGCTAACGAGCTTGTATAACCCATAATCTAAGTTATATATGATATTCCTGTCATGTTTCAAGAAAGAGCAGATTAAATTATATTTCTGTGACAGAACTGTTGGGTACAATAATCCGGGCATAAGCCCACCCCGGTGGGTGATTATCGGAACCTACATGGTTGAAGACAAGGTTCGACTCCTGCCCTGTCCTGATTGAGTATTTTGGGCTATTCTAGTTTCCAAAGGTTTACGTGTCTGACCAATACATGAGAGAGAAGAGTGAGCACACGGGACCTTGTAAACACTACCAACTTTGTTACAATGTGTGTTTAATCAACCAATTTTTAACAGGTTCTCATTGTATGGTAAAACTAGTACATTTTACTTGGCTATCGCTTAATATAACATTAAGTATTACATTAAATCTTTGATACATTTTTTTTTCCATTATTATCAGATCGATTTCGGCTGATTTATGGCAAAAATATATATATATATATTTATATATATATATATATATATATATATATATATATATATATATTATATATATATATATATATATATATATATATATATATATATATATATATATATATATATATATATATATATATATATATATATATATACTGAGAGGGGGACAATATATCTGAAATACGAAGGGAAACACTGGTCAGAGAAATAGCAAATATTGAACTTAAGCTGAAGGAATCTTATAGGAGACAAGAATCTCAGGAAGAATTCAAAGCCATAAAGAAAACTAAAAAAAATAATACTTCTCTTATGCCAAATCTATGGGAAAAACAACATTCAATACTGGGCCCCTGCTTAGACGAAATGGGACATACACAGATGACAGCAAAGAAATGAGTGAGATACTAAAGTCCCAATACGACTCAATGTTCAGCGAGCCGTTACCAAGACTAAGGGTCGACAATCTCAATGAATTCTTTACGACCGAAACCAAAAATCTGGTCATCTCAAAAATCTCTGATATTATCCTAACACCACAAGACTTTGAAAAGGCAATAAAAGACATGGCCATGCACTCTACCCCAGGCCCAGACTCATGGAAGTCCGTGTTCGTGTTAATCAAAAACTGCAAGAAGCCCCTGTCACGTGCCTTCAGCATTCTATGGAGAGGGAACATGGGCACAGGGGTCATCCCACTCACTAAAAACAACAGACATAGCCCCACTCCACTAAGGCGGCAGTAAAGCAATTTCAAAGAACTACAGACCGATCGCACTAACATCCCACATCATAAACATCTTTGAGAGTTCTAGGAAGCAAGATCGCCAACCACCTAGATACCCCTCAATTACACAACCCATGGCAAGAAGAGTTTAGAGCAGGTAGCTCCTGCCTGTCTCAGCTACTGGACCACTATGACAAGGTCCTGGATGCTATAGAGGATAAACAATATGCAGATGTAATGTACACAGACTTCGCGAAAGCCATCGACAAGTGCGACCACACTGTAATAGGGCACAAAATGCTTGATAAAGAAATAAGATGAAAAGTTGGTAAATGAACCCATAACTCCGTAACAAATAGAACACGAAGAGTAATAGTAAATAGAGTAAAGTCTGGGGCAGCTACTGTGAAAAGCTTTGTTCCATAAGGCACAGTACTCGCTCCTATCCTGTTCTTCAACCTCATGTCTGACACAGATGTAAGCTATAGCTCCATGTCTTCCTCTGCGGATGACACCTGAATTGCCATGACAGTGTCCTCCATCGAAGACACCGCAAGACTTCAAGCGGACATCAACCAAATCTTCAAATTGGCCACTCGAAACAATATGAAGTTCAATGAAGAGAAATTTCAACTACTCAGATATGTTGTTAGGTAAGACACATATGCAACAGTTAGGTATCTTTATTATGAAACGTTTCGCCTACACAGTAGGCTTCTTCAGTCAAGTACAGAAAAGTAGATAGAAGCAGAAGATACTTGAAGACGATGTAATCAGTCCATCACCCTTAAAGTTTTGAGGTGGTCGGTATTTTATACCATTTTAATTACTCAGATATGGAAAACTTGAAGAATTTAAAACTGTATCAGGGTATATAACAAATTCTAACCTTACAATGGAGTGAAACAGTAATGTGAAGGACCTGGGAGTGATAATAGCAGAGTATCTAGCCTTCAAAAACCACAACAATGTATTTACCGCATCTGCTAGAGAAATGATAGGATGGATAATGAGAACCTTCAAAACTAGGGACGCCAAGCCCATGATGATCCCCTTCAAATCGCTTGTGTTCTCTAGGCTGGAATACTGCTGTACACTAATGGCCCCCATCAAGCCTGGCGAAATTGCCGACATGGAGAGTGTACAAAGAACTTTCAGGACACACATAAGTACGATAAAGCACCTAAATTAATGAGAACGGTTAAAGTCCCTTGATTTGTATTCCCTGGACCGCAGGCGAGAGAGATACATGATTATATACACTTGGAAAACCCTAGACGTAGAGGGATTAGTACCAAACTTGCACACGAAAATCACTCTCTATGAAAGGAAAAGACTCGGCAGGAGATGCAACATTCCCCCGATGAAAAGCAGGGGCGCCACGAGTACACTGAGAGATAACATAACTTAAGAAATCGTAATGACACGATTGCAAATAAACCATACCCCCGGCCGGGATTGAACCCGCGGTCATAGAGTCTCAAAACTCCAGCCCGTCGCGCTAGCCACTAGACCAGCTAGCCACAATAAGATTCATCCAACTAGGTATATTTCTACACCATAGGAAAGTTAGCACAGGCACCTCTGTGACCACAAATGCAAGTTTTTACAGGAGATGCAACATTCCCCCGATGAAAAGCAGGGGCGCTACGAGTACACTGAGAGACAACATAATAAGTGTCAGGGGCCCAAGACTGTGCAACTGCCTCCCAGTATACATAATGGGGATTACCAATAGACTCCTGGCTGTCTTCAAGAAGGAGCTGGACAGACACCTAAAGTCAGTACCTGACCAGCCGGGCTATGGTTCGTAAGTCAGTTTGCGTGTGGCCAGCAGTAACAGCCTGGTTCATCAGACCCTGATCCACCACGAGGCCTGGTCTCAGACCGGGCCGCATAAGGTTTATAAAATGTGGGTTTCTTTTTCTGCTCAAAATTATTTTTCAATAACGTGAATCTGAAGCAAAACTGGAATCTTATAAATTCTGAAGCAACAGCGAGGGAAATAATGTTGGGAAATAATGTTGGGAAATAATGTTGGGAAATAATGTTGGGAAATAATGTTGGTAAATAATGTTGGGAAATAATGTTGAGAAATAATGTTGAGAAATAATGTTGGGAAATAATGTTGGGAAATAATGTTGGGAAATAATGTTGGGAAATAATGTTGGGAAATAATGTTGGGAAATAATGTTGGGAAATAATGTTGGGAAATAATGTTGGGAAAAATTGTTGGGAAATAATGTTGGGAAATAATGTTGGGAAATAATGTTGGGAAATAATGTTGGGAAATAATGTTGAGAAATAATGTTGGGAAATAATGTTGGGAAATAATGTTGGGAAATAATGTTGGGAAATAATGTTGAGAAATAATGTTGGGAAATAATGTTGGGAAATAATGTTGAGAAATAATGTTGGGAAATAATGTTGGGAAATAATGTTGGGAAATAATGTTGGGAAATAATGTTGGGAAATAATGTTGGGAAATAATGTTGGGAAATAATGTTGAGAAATAATGTTGGGAAATAATGTTGGGAAATAATGTTGGGAAATAATGTTGGGAAATAATGTTGGGAAATAATGTTGGGAAATAATGTTGAGAAATAATGTTGGGAAATAATGTTGGGAAATAATGTTGGGAAATAATGTTGGGAAATAATGTTGAGAAATAATGTTGGGAAATAATGTTGGGAAATAAATGTTGGGAAATAAATGTTGGGAAATAATGTTGGGAAATAATGTTGAGAAATAATGTTGGGAAATAATGTTGGGAAATAATGTTGAGAAATAATGTTGGGAAATAATGTTGAGAAATAACGTTGGGAAATAATGTTGGGAAATAATGTTGGGAAATAAATGTTGGGAAATAAATGTTGGGAAATAATGTTGGGAAATAATGTTGAGAAATAATGTTGGGAAATAATGTTGAGAAATAATGTTGGGAAATAATGTTGAGAAATAATGTTGGGAAATAATGTTGAGAAATAATGTTGGGAAATAATGTTGAGAAATAATGTTGGGAAATAATGTTGAGAAATAATGTTGGGAAATAATGTTGAGAAATAATGTTGGGAAATAATGTTGAGAAATAATGTTGGGAAATAATGTTGGGAAATAATGTTGAGAAATAATGTTGGGAAATAATGTTGGGAAATAATGTTGAGAAATAATGTTGGGAAATAATGTTGGGAAATAAATGTTGGGAAATAAATGTTGGGAAATAATGTTGGGAAATAATGTTGAGAAATAATGTTGGGAAATAATGTTGAGAAATAATGTTGGGAAATAATGTTGAGAAATAATGTTGGGAAATAATGTTGGGAAATAAATGTTGGGAAATAATGTTGGGAAATAATGTTGGGAAATAAATGTTGGGAAATAAATGTTGGGAAATAAATGTTGGGAAATAAATGTTGGGAAATAAATGTTGGGAAATAAATGTTGGGAAATAATGTTGGGAAATAAATGTTGGGAAATAATGTTGGGAAATAAATGTTGGGAAATAATGTTGGGAAATAAATGTTGGGAAATAAATGTTGGGAAATAAATGTTGGGAAATAATGTTGGGAAATAATGTTGGGAAATAATGTTGGGAAATAATGTTGGGAAATAAATGTTGGGAAATAAATGTTGGGAAATAAATGTTGGGAAATAAATGTTGGGAAACAATGTTGGGAAATAATGTTGGGAAATAATGTTGAGAAATAATGTTGGGAAATAATGTTGGGAAATAATGTTGGGAAATAAATGTTGGGAAATAATGTTGGGAAATAATGTTGGGAAATAATGTTGGGAAATAATGTTGGGAAATAATGTTGGGAAATAATGTTGGGAAATAATGTTGGGAAATAATGTTGAGAAATAATGTTGGGAAATAATGTTGAGAAATAATGTTGGGAAATAATGTTGGGAAATAATGTTGGGAAATAAATGGTGGGAAATAATGTTGGGAAATAATGTTGAGAAATAATGTTGAGAAATAATGTTGGGAAATAATGTTGGGAAATAAATGTTGGGAAATAATGTTGGGAAATAATGTTGGGAAATAATGTTGAGAAATAATGTTGGGAAATAATGTTGGGAAATAATGTTGGAGAAATAATGTTGGGAAATAATGTTGGGAAATAATGTTGGGAAATAATGTTGGGAAATAATGTTGGGAAATAATGTTGGGAAATAATGTTGGGAAATAATGTTGGGAAATAATGTTGAGAAATAATGTTGGGAAATAATGTTGGGAAATAATGTTGGGAAATAATGTTGGGAAATAATGTTGGGAAATAATGAAGGAAATAATGTTGGGAAATAATGTTGGGAAATAATGTTGGGAAATAATGTTGGGAAATAATGTTGGGAAATAAATGTTGGGAAATAATGTTGGGAAATAATGTTGGGAAATAATGTTGAGAAATAATGTTGGGAAATAAATGTTGGGAAATAAATGTTGGGAAATAATGTTGGGAAATATTGTTGAGAAATAATGTTGGGAAATAATGTTGGGAAATAATGTTGGGAAATAAATGTTGGGAAATAAATGTTGGGAAATATTGTTGGGAAATAATGTTGAGAAATAATGTTGGGAAATAATGTTGGGAAATAAATGTTGGGAAATAAATGTTGGGAAATAAATGTTGGGAAATAAATGTTGGGAAATAATGTTGGGAAATAATGTTGGGAAATAATGTTGGGAAATAATGTTGGGAAATAATGTTGGGAAATAATGTTGAGAAATAATGTTGGGAAATAATGTTGAGAAATAATGTTGGGAAATAATGTTGAGAAATAATGTTGAGAAATAATGTTGGGAAATAATGTTGGGAAATAATGTTGGGAAATAATGTTGGGAAATAATGTTGTGAAATAATGTTGGGAAATAATGTTGAGAAATGATGTTGGGAAATAAATGTTGGGAAATAAATGTTGGGAAATAATGTTGGGAAATAATGTTGAGAAATAATGTTGGGAAATAATGTTGGGAAATAATGTTGGGAAATAATGTTGAGAAATAATGTTGGGAAATAAATGTTGGGAAATAAATGTTGGGAAATAAATGTTGGGAAATAAATGTTGGGAAATAAATGTTGGGAAATAATGTTGGGAAATAAGGTTGGGAAATAAATGTTGGGAAATAAATGTTGGGTAATAATGTTGGGAAATAATGTTGAGAAATAATGTTGGGAAATAATGTTGGGAAATAATGTTGGGAAATAATGTTGGGAAATAATGTTGGGAAATAATGTTGGGAAATAATGTTATGAAATAATGTTGGGAAATAATGTTGGGAAATAATGTTGGGAAACAATGTTGGGAAATAATGTTGGGAAATAATGTTGGGAAATAATGTTGGGAAATAATGTTGGGAAATAATGTTGGGAAATAATGTTGGGAAATAATGTTGGGAAATAATGTTGAGAAATAATGTTGGGAAATAATGTTGGGAAATAATGTTGGGAAATAATGTTGGGAAATAATGTTGGGAAATAATGTTGAGAAATAATGTAGGGAAATAATGTTGAGAAATAATGTTGGGAAATAATGTTGGGAAATAATGTTGGGAAATAATGTTGGGAAATAATGTTGGGAAATAATGTTGGGAAATAATGTTGAGAAATAATGTTGGGAAATAATGTTGGGAAATAATGTTGGGAAATAATGTTGGGAAATAATGTTGGGAAATAATGTTGAGAAATAATGTTGGGAAATAATGTTGGGAAATAATGTTGGGAAATAATGTTGGGAAATAATGTTGGGAAATAATGTTGGGAAATAATGTTGGGAAATAATGTTGGGAAACAATGTTGGGAAATAATGTTGGGAAATAATGTTGGGAAATAATGTTGAGAAATAATGTTGGGAAATAATGTTGGGAAATAATGTTGGGAAATAATGTTGGGAAATAATGTTGGGAAATAATGAAGGAAATAATGTTGGGAATAATGTTGGGAAATAATGTTGGGAAATAATGTTGGGAAATAATGTTGGGAAATAAAGTTGGGAAATAATGTTGGGAAATAATGTTGGGAAATAATGTTGAGAAATAATGTTGGGAAATAAATGTTGGGAAATAAATGTTGGGAAATAATGTTGGGAAATAATGTTGAGAAATAATGTTGGGAAATAATGTTGAAAAATAAATGTTGGGAAATAAATGTTGGGAAATAAATGTTGGGAAATAATGTTGGGAAATAATGTTGAGAAATAATGTTGACAAATAATGTTGGGAAATAATGTTGGGAAATATTGTTGAGAAATAATGTTGGGAAATAATGTTGGGAAATAATGTTGGGAAATAAATGTTGGGAAATAAATGTTGGGAAATAATGTTGGGAAATAATGTTGAGAAATAATGTTGGGAAATAATGTTGAGAAATAAATGTTGGGAAATAAATGTTGGGAAATAAATGTTGGGAAATAAATGTTGGGAAATAATGTTGGGAAATAATGTTGGGAAATAATGTTGGGAAATAATGTTGGGAAATAATGTTGGGAAATAATGTTGTGAAATAATGTTGGGAAATAATGTTGAGAAATAATGTTGAGAAATAATGTTGGGAAATAATGTTGAGAAATAATGTTGGGAAATAATGTTGGGAAATAATGTTGGGAAATAATGTTGGGAAATAATGTTGGGAAATAATGTTGAGAAATAATGTTGGGAAATAATGTTGAGAAATAATGTTGGGAAATAATGTTGAGAAATAATGTTGAGAAATAATGTTGGGAAATAATGTTGAGAAATAATGTTGGGAAATAATGTTGGGAAATAATGTTGGGAAATAATGTTGGGAAATAATGTTGAGAAATAATGTTGGGAAATAATGTTGAGAAATAATGTTGAGAAATAATGTCGGGAAATAATGTTGAGAAATAATGTTGGGAAATAATGTTGAGAAATAATGTTGAAAAATAATGTTGGGAAATAATGTTGAGAAATAATGTTGGGAAATAATGTTGGGAAATAATGTTGGGAAATAATGTTGGGAAATAATGTTGAGAAATAATGTTGGGAAATAATGTTGAGAAATAATGTTGAGAAATAATGTTGGGAAATAATGTTGAGAAATAATTTTGGGAAATAATGTTGGGAAATAATGTTGAGAAATAATGTTGAGAAATAATGTTGAGAAATAATGTTGAGAAATAATGTTGGGAAATAATGTTGGGAAATAATGTTGGGAAATAATGTTGTGAAATAATGTTGGGAAATAATGTTGAGAAATAATGTTGAGAAATATTGTTGGGAAATAATGTTGAGAAATAATGTTGGGAAATAATGTTGGGAAATAATGTTGGGAAATAATGTTGGGAAATAATGTTGGGAAATAATGTTGAGAAATAATGTTGGGAAATAATGTTGAGAAATAATGTTGGGAAATAATGTTGAGAAATAATGTTGAGAAATAATGTTGGGAAATAATGTTGAGAAATAATGTTGGGAAATAATGTTGGGAAATAATGTTGGGAAATAATGTTGGGAAATAATGTTGAGAAATAATGTTGGGAAATAATGTTGAGAAATAATGTTGAGAAATAATGTCGGGAAATAATGTTGAGAAATAATGTTGGGAAATAATGTTGAGAAATAATGTTGAAAAATAATGTTGGGAAATAATGTTGAGAAATAATGTTGGGAAATAATGTTGGGAAATAATGTTGGGAAATAATGTTGGGAAATAATGTTGAGAAATAATGTTGGGAAATAATGTTGAGAAATAATGTTGAGAAATAATGTTGGGAAATAATGTTGAGAAATAATTTTGGGAAATAATGTTGGGAAATAATGTTGAGAAATAATGTTGGAAAATAATGTTGGGAAATAATGTTGGGAAATAATGTTGAGAAATAATGTTGAGAAATAATGTTGGGAAATAATGTTGAGAAATAATGTTGGGAAATAAATGTTGGGAAATAATGTTGGGAAATAATGTTGAGAAATAATGTTGAGAAATAATATTGGGAAATAATGTTGGGAAATAATGTTGAGAAATAATGTTGGGAAATAAATGTTGGGAAATAATGTTGGGAAATAATGTTGAGAAATAATGTTGAGAAATAATGTTGGGAAATAATGTTGAGAAATAATGTTGGGAAATAATGTTGAAAAATAACGTTGGGAAATAATGTTGGGAAATAATGTTGGGAAATAATGTTGAGAAATAATGTTGGGAAATAAATGTTGGGAAATAATGTTGGGAAATAATGTTGGGAAATAATGTTGAGAAATAATGTTGGGAAATAAATGTTGGGAAATAATGTTGGGAAATAATGTTGGGAAATAATGTTGGGAAATAATGTTGAGAAATAACGTTGGGAAATAAATGTTGGGAAATAAATTTTGGGAAATAATGTTGGGTAATAATGTTGGGAAATAATGTTGGGAAATAATGTTGAGAAATAATGTTGGGAAATAATGTTGGGAAATAATGTTGGGAAATAATGTTGAGAAATAATGTTGAGAAATAATGTTGGGAAATAATGTTGAGAAATAATGTTGGGAAATAAATGTTGGGAAATAATGTTGGGAAATAATGTTGAGAAATAATGTTGAGAAATAATGTTGGGATATAATGTTGGGAAATAATGTTGAGAAATAATGTTGGGAAATAAATGTTGGGAAATAATGTTGGGAAATAATGTTGAGAAATAATGTTGAGAAATAATGTTGGGAAATAATGTTGAGAAATAATGTTGGGAAATAATGTTTGGAAATAATGTTGAGAAATAATGTTGGGAAATAATGTTGGGAAATAATGTTGGGAAATAATGTTGGGAAATAATGTTGGGAAATAAATGTTGGGAAATAATGTTGGGAAATAATGTTGGGAAATAATGTTGGGAAATAATGTTGGGAAATAATGTTGAGAAATAATGTTGGGAAATAATGTTGAGAAATAATGTTGAGAAATAATGTTGGGAAATAATGTTGAGAAATAATGTTGGGAAATAATGTTGGGAAATAATGTTGAGAAATAATGCTGGGAAATAATGTTGGGAAATAATGTTGGGAAATAATGTTGAGAAATAATGTTGAGAAATAATGTTGGGAAATAATGTTGAGAAATAATGTTGGGAAATAAATGTTGGGAAATAATGTTGGGAAATAATGTTGAGAAATAATGTTGAGAAATAATGTTGGGAAATAATGTTGAGAAATAATGTTGGGAAATAAATGTTGGGAAATAATGTTGAGAAATAATGTTGAGAAATAATGTTGGGAAATAATGTTGAGAAATAATGTTGGGAAATAATGTTGGGAAATAATGTTGAGAAATAATGCTGGGAAATAATGTTGGGAAATAATGTTGGGAAATAATGTTGAGAAATAATGTTGAGAAATAATGTTGGGAAATAATGTTGGGAAATAATGTTGAGAAATAATGTTGGGAAATAATGTTGAGAAATAATGTTGAGAAATAATGTTGGGAAATAATGTTGAGAAATAATGTTGGGAAATAATGTTGGGAAATAATGTTGAGAAATAATGCTGGGAAATAATGTTGGGAAATAATGTTGGGAAATAATGTTGAGAAATAATGTTGAGAAATAATGTTGGGAAATAATGTTGAGAAATAATGTTGGGAAATAAATGTTGGGAAATAATGTTGGGAAATAATGTTGAGAAATAATGTTGAGAAATAATGTTGGGAAATAATGTTGGGAAATAATGTTGAGAAATAATGTTGAGAAATAATGTTGGGAAATAATGTTGAATAATAATGTTGGGAAATAATGTTGGGAAATAATGTTGAGAAATAATGCTGTGAAATAATGTTGGGAAATAATGTTGGGAAATAATGTTGAGAAATAATGTTGAGAAATAATGTTGGGAAATAATGTTGAGAAATAATGTTGGGAAATAAATGTTGGGAAATAATGTTGGGAAATAATGTTGAGAAATAATGTTGAGAAATAATGTTGGGAAATAATGTTGGGAAATAATGTTGAGAAATAATGTTGGGAAATAAATGTTGGGAAATAATGTTGGGAAATAATGTTGGGAAATAATGTTGGGAAATAATGTTGAGAAATAATGTTGGGAAATAATGTTGAGAAATAATGTTGAGAAATAATGTTGGGAAATAATGTTGAAAAATAATGTTGGGAAATAATGTTGGGAAATAATGTTGAGAAATAATGTTGGAAAATAATGTTGGGAAATAATGTTGGGAAATAATGTTGAGAAATAATGTTGAGAAATAATGTTGGGAAATAATGTTGAGAAATAATGTTGGGAAATAAATGTTGGGAAATAATGTTGGGAAATAATGTTGAGAAATAATGTTGAGAAATAATATTGGGAAATAATGTTGGGAAATAATGTTGAGAAATAATGTTGGGAAATAAATGTTGGGAAATAATGTTGGGAAATAATGTTGAGAAATAATGTTGAGAAATAATGTTGGGAAATAATGTTGAGAAATAATGTTGGGAAATAATGTTGAGAAATAATGTTGGGAAATAATGTTGGGAAATAATGTTGGGAAATAATGTTGAGAAATAATGTTGGGAAATAAATGTTGGGAAATAATGTTGGGAAATAATGTTGGGAAATAATGTTGAGAAATAATGTTGGGAAATAAATGTTGGGAAATAATGTTGGGAAATAATGTTGGGAAATAATATATTATATTATCACACCGGCCGATTCCCACCAAGGCAGGGTGGCCCGAAAAAGAAAAACTTTCACCATCATTCACTCCATCACTGTCTTGCCAGAAGGGTGCTTTACACTACAGTTTTTAAACTGCAACATTAACACCCCTCCTTCAGAGTGCAGGCACTGTACTTCCCATCTCCAGGACTCAAGTCCGGCCTGCCGGTTTCCCTGAATCCCTTCATAAATGTTACTTTGCTCACACTCCAACAGCACGTCAAGTATTAAAAACCATTTGTCTCCATTCACTCCTATCAAACACGCTCACGCATGCCTGCTGGAAGTCCAAGCCCCTCGCACACAAAACCTCCTTTACCCCCTCCCTCCAACCCTTCCTAGGCCGACCCCTACCCCGCCTTCCTTCCACTACAGACTGATACACTCTTGAAGTCATTCTGTTTCGCTCCATTCTCTCTACATGTCCGAACCACCTCAACAACCCTTCCTCAGCCCTCTGGACAACAGTTTTGGTAATCCCGCACCTCCTCCTAACTTCCAAACTACGAATTCTCTGCATTATATTCACACCACACATTGCCCTCAGACATGACATCTCCACTGCCTCCAGCCTTCTCCTCGCTGCAACATTCATCACCCACGCTTCACACCCATATAAGAGCGTTGGTAAAACTATACTCTCATACATTCCCCTCTTTGCCTCCAAGGACAAAGTTCTTTGTCTCCACAGACTCCTAAGTGCACCACTCACTCTTTTTCCCTCATCAATTCTATGATTCACCTCATCTTTCATAGACCCATCCGCTGACACGTCCACTCCCAAATATCTGAATACGTTCACCTCCTCCATACTCTCTCCCTCCAATCTGATATTCAATCTTTCATCACCTAATCTTTTTGTTATCCTCGTAACCTTACTCTTTCCTGTATTCACCTTTAATTTCCTTCTTTTGCACACCCTACCAAATTCATCCACCAATCTCTGCAACTTCTCTTCAGAATCTCCCAAGAGCACAGTGTCATCAGCAAAGAGCAGCTGTGACAACTCCCATTTTGTGTGTGATTCTTTATCTTTTAACTCCACGCCTCTTGCCAAGACCCTCGCATTTACTTCTCTTACAACCCCATCTATAAATATATTAAACAACCACGGTGACATCACACATCCTTGTCTAAGGCCTACTTTTACTGGGAAAAAAAATAATGTTGGGAAATAATGTTGAGAAATAATGTTGGGAAATAAATGTTGGGAAATAATGTTGGGAAATAATGTTGAGAAATAATGTTGGGAAATAAATGTTGGGAAATAAATTTTGGGAAATAATGTTGGGTAATAATGTTGGGAAATAATGTTGGGAAATAATGTTGAGAAATAATGTTGGGAAATAATGTTGGGAAATAATGTTGGGAAATAATGTTGAGAAATAATGTTGAGAAATAATGTTGGGAAATAATGTTGAGAAATAATGTTGGGAAATAAATGTTGGGAAATAATGTTGGGAAATAATGTTGAGAAATAATGTTGAGAAATAATGTTGGGATATAATGTTGGGAAATAATGTTGAGAAATAATGTTGGGAAATAAATGTTGGGAAATAATGTTGGGAAATAATGTTGAGAAATAATGTTGAGAAATAATGTTGGGAAATAATGTTGAGAAATAATGTTGGGAAATAATGTTTGGAAATAATGTTGAGAAATAATGTTGGGAAATAATGTTGGGAAATAATGTTGGAAAATAATGTTGGGAAATAAATGTTGGGAAATAATGTTGGGAAATAATGTTGGGAAATAATGTTGGGAAATAATGTTGGGAAATAATGTTGGGAAATAATGTTGGGAAATAATGTTGAGAAATAATGTTGAGAAATAATGTTGGGAAATAATGTTGAGAAATAATGTTGGGAAATAATGTTGGGAAATAATGTTGAGAAATAATGCTGGGAAATAATGTTGGGAAATAATGTTGGGAATTAATGTTGAGAAATAATGTTGAGAAATAATGTTGGGAAATAATGTTGAGAAATAATGTTGGGAAATAAATGTTGGGAAATAATGTTGGGAAATAATGTTGAGAAATAATGTTGAGAAATAATGTTGGGAAATAATGTTGGGAAATAATGTTGAGAAATAATGTTGGGAAATAAATGTTGGGAAATAATGTTGGGAAATAATGTTGAGAAATAATGTTGAGAAATAATGTTGGGAAATAATGTTGAGAAATAATGTTGGGAAATAATGTTGAGAAATAATGTTGGGAAATAATGTTGGGAAATAATGTTGGGAAATAATGTTGAGAAATAATGTTGGGAAATAAATGTTGGGAAATAATGTTGGGAAATAATGTTGGGAAATAATGTTGAGAAATAATGTTGGGAAATAAATGTTGGGAAATAATGTTGGGAAATAATGTTGGGAAATAATGTTGAGAAATAATGTTGGGAAATAAATGTTGGGAAATAAATGTTGGGAAATAATTTTGGGAAATAATGCTGGGAAATAATGTTGGGAAATAATGTTGAGAAATAATGTTGGGAAATAATGTTGGGAAATAATGTTGGGAAATAATGTTGAGAAATAATGTTGAGAAATAATGTTGGGAAATAATGTTGAGAAATAATGTTGGGAAATAAATGTTGGGAAATAATGTTGGGAAATAATGTTGAGAAATAATGTTGAGAAATAATGTTGGGAAATAATGTTGGGAAATAATGTTGAGAAATAATGTTGGGAAATAAATGTTGGGAAATAATGTTGGGAAATAATGTTGAGAATTAATGTTGAGAAATAATGTTGGGAAATAATGTTGAGAAATAATGTTGGGAAATAATGTTGGGAAATAATGTTGAGAAATAATGTTGGGAAATAATGTTGGGAAATAATGTTGGGAAATAATGTTGAGAAATAATGTTGGGAAATAAATGTTGGGAAATAATGTTGGGAAATAATGTTGGGAAATAATGTTGAGAAATAATGTTGGGAAATAAATGTTGGGAAATAATGTTGGGAAATAATGTTGGGAAATAATGTTGGGAAATAATGTTGAGAAATAATGTTGGGAAATAAATGTTGGGAAATAAATGTTGGGAAATAATGTTGGGAAATAATGTTGGGAAATAATGTTGGGAAATAATGTTGGGAAATAATGTTGAGAAATAATGTTGAGAAATAATGTTGGGAAATAAATGTTGTGAAATAATGTTGGGAAATAATGTTGAGAAATAATGTTGGGAAATAAATGTTGGGAAATAATGTTGGGAAATAAATGTTGGGAAATAAATGTTGGGAAATAATGTTGGGAAATAATGTTGGGAAATAATGTTGAGAAATAATGTTGAGAAATAATGTTGGGAAATAAATGTTGGGAAATAAATGTTGGGAAATAATGTTGGGAAATCAATGTGGATTTTAATTTGTCATGGAGGGGAGGGGGGAGGGGGGTTTAGGAGAAAAGAAGGAGGATCCAGTATGAGGGTTTGTGATCCGAGGAATTGGAGCTACCTCCTCCTCCTTTGCATCAACTTTGATTTCCTTCCATTCCCCAGGGCTGTATATGATCCTTACGGGTTTAGCTTTTTGCAATGATAATTATAATAATAGTAAAATAATAATAACAATAACAATACTAATTATAATAATAGTGATAATAACAGTAATAATTAAATTTTTAATAATAAATAAACAATAAATTAATACAATAATAATAATAATAATTATATGGCCAGAGGTTGCTGCCATCTGCAGCTCACAAGACTGCCATCCCACGAGCCCCCTGGGGTGGGGAAGATGGCAGAGCAGAGGGTCTGCCATCCCACGACCCCACCGGGGTGGGGAAGATGGCAGAGCGGAGGGTCTGCCATCCCACGAGCCCCCCGGGGTGGGGAAGATGGCAGAGCAGAGGGTCTGCCATCCCACGAGCCCACCGGGGTGGGGAAGATGGCAGAGCGGAGGGTCTGCCATCCCACGAGCCCCCCGGGGTGGGGAAGATGGCAGAGCAGAGGACCTGCCATCCCACGAGCCCCCCGGGGTGGGGAAGATGGCAGAGCAGAGGGTCTGCCATCCCACGAGCCACCCGGGGTGGGGAAGATGGCAGAGCAGAGGGTCTGCCATCCCATGAGCCCCCCGGGGTGGGGAAGATGGCAGAGCAGAGGGTCTGCCATCCCACGAGCCCCCTGGGGTGGGGAAGATGGCAGAGCAGAGGGCCTGCCATCCCATGAGCCCCCCGGGGTGGGGAAGATGGCAGAGCAGAGGGCCTGCCATCACACGAGCCCCCCGGGGTGGGGAAGATGGCAGAGCAGAGCGTCTGCCATCCCACGAGCCCCCCGGGGTGGGGAAGATGGCAGAGCAGAGGGTCTGCCATCCCACGAGCCCCCCGGGGTGGGGAAGATGGCAGAGCGGAGGGTCTGCCATCCCACGAACCCCCCGGGATGGGAAAGATGGCAGAGCAGAGCGTCTGCCATCCCAGGAGCCCCCCGGGGTGGGGAAGATGGCAGAGCAGAGGGTCTGCCATCCCACGAGCCCCCCGGGGTGGGGAAGATGGCAGAGCGGAGGGTCTGCCATCCCACGAGCCCCCCGGGGTGGGGAAGATGGCAGAGCAGAGGGTCTGCCATCCCACGAGCCCCCCGGGGTGGGGAAGATGGTAGAGCGGAGGGTCTGCCATCCCACGAGCCCCCCGGGGTGGGGAAGATGGCAGAGCGGAGGGTCTGCCATCCCACGAGCCCCCCGGGGTGGGGAAGATGGCAGAGCAGAGGGTCTGCCATCCCACGAGCCCCCCGGGGTGGGGAAGATGGCAGAGCAGAGGGTCTGCCATCCCACGAGCCCTCCGGGGTGGGGAAGATGGCAGAACAGAGGGTCTGCCATCCCACGAGCCCCCCGGGGTGGGGAAGATGGCAGAGCGGAGGGTCTGCCATCCCACGAGCTCCACGGGGTGGGGAAGATGGCAGAACAGAGCGTCTGCCATCCCACGAGCCCCCCGGGGTGGGGAAGATGGCAGAGCAGAGGGTCTGCCATCCCACGAGCCCCCCGGGGTGGGGAAGATGGCAGAGCGGAGCGTCTGCCGTCCCACGAGCCCCCCGGGGTGGGGAAGATGGCAGAGCAGAGGGTCTGCCATCCCACGAGCCCCCCGGGGTGGGGAAGATGGTAGAGCGGAGGGTCTGCCATCCCACGAGCCCCCGGGGTGGGGAAGATGGCAGAGCGGAGGGTCTGCCATCCCACGAGCCCCCCGGGGTGGGGAAGATGGCAGAGCAGAGGGTCTGCCATCCCACGAGCCCCCCGGGGTGGGGAAGATGGCAGAGCAGAGGGTCTGCCATCCCACGAGCCCCCCGGGGTGGGGAAGATGGCAGAGCAGAGGGTCTGCCATCCCACGAGCCCCCCGGGGTGGGGAAGATGGCAGAGCAGAGGGTCTGCCATCCCACGAGCCCCCCGGGGTGGGGAAGATGGCAGAGCAGAGAGTCTGCCATCCCACGAGCCCCCCGGGGTGGGGAAGATGGCAGAGCAGAGGGCCTGCCATCCCACGAGCCCCCCGGGGTGGGGAAGATGGCAGAGCAGAGGACCTGCCATCCCACGAGCCCCCCGGGGTGGGGAAGATGGCAGAGCGGAGAGTCTGCCATCGCACGAGCCCCCTGGTGTGGGGAAGATGGCAGAGCGGAGGGTCTGCCATCCCACGAGCCCCCTGGGGTGAGGAAGATGGCAGAGCTGAGGGTCTGCCATCCCACGAACCCCCCGGGATGGGAAAGATGGCAGAGCAGAGGGTCTGCCATCCCACGAGCCCCCTGGGGTGGGGAAGATGGCAGAGCGGAGGGTCTGCCATCCCACGAGCCCCCCGGGGTGGGTAAGATGGCAGAGCGGAGGGTCTGCCATCCCACGAGCCCCCCGGGGTGGGGAAGATGGCAGAGCAGAGGGCCTGCCATCCCACGAGTCCCCTGGGGTGGGGAAGATGGCAGAGCGGAGGGTCTGCCATCCCACGAGCCCCCCGGGGTGGGGAAGATGGCAGAGCAGAGGGCCTGCCATCCCATGAGCCCCCCGGGGTGGGGAAGATGGCAGAGCAGAGGGCCTGCCATCCCATGAGCCCCTTGGGGTGGGGAAGATGGCAGAGCAGAGGGCCTGCCATCTCCCTATGAGCCCCGAGAGGGAGGGGACTGTGGCTAAGCCTGGGGACAGTTGGTCCCAGAAGATGAGGACGTACTAGTACCTCCTCCTGGCAAACATATGTCTCAGACACTCGTAAGACAGTATTATTATAATCAAAAAGAAGCGCTAAACTACAAGGGCTACTCCTAAGACAGAGAGCCAAGATCGGGTCTCCATCTGGACATGACCCACCGAGCCGGCAGAGTACCGGCGTATCAAGAAGTGTAAAATAATATTTAACTAAATAACAATAATTAAATAAATAATTAATAATAAAATATAATTACAATAATAAAAGTCTTTATATTCCTGCTCAGAAAAGATTCCCAGCAATAAATTACATGTAATTCTTATGAATTAATACATCTGATAATTTGTAGTGAATATAAATTGCAAAGAGAGAGAAGGTTATACCCTGGTGCAGGTTATCTGAGGCGATAACACTATCAGTATGTTATCTTAGTATCTTTCTTGAGCCTTTCTCTCTCTGTATTATTATTATTGTTACTATTGTTATTAGTTATTGTCATTATTATTATCATTTGGAATCACCAAACTCGTGGAGGTGACCTGTATATACATACATATACATATATGTATATATATATATATATATATATATATATATATATATATATATATATATATATATATATATATATATATATATATATATATATATATATATATATATATATATTATATGAAAAACAACCACTGTGAAAGAATAAAGAAATTCCAAGCGCTTTCGTGACTACTCACGTTATCAAGGAACAATAAAAATAATGCATCAAAGGAAGGCATATAAAGGGTCTAGACCCCAATGGAAATAAGTCACTCTGTCTGACTTTTTTGGGTTATCCCAGGTTCTCTACACATATGCTGCTATGTATGATAATTCTATGTAACTGTATTTGTGTATACCTGAATAAACTTACTTACTTAACACACCTCACTATCACATCCCACAACAAAGCAACACCTGACGCGCGACTCATAAGAAATGGAACACTGCAGTAGGCCCACTGGCCCGACTAGACAAGTCCTTCACACAACCCACAAACAAACTATTTTACCCAAGAATTAAGAATTTTAAAATTTATTATTTGTCCATTGTATTATTAAATTCTTCCCAAATTCTATTAATTATAAATGGATCTAATTTATATAAACCAAAGGAAATATTCATATTATTGTCAAAACTGCTTTTTATGAAACAAGATTCAATTATATTCCTGTCGACCATGGACTTGCTTGATACTACTTTCTCAACTTTCTGAAAATCAATTGGATGGTTAAAATCTCTTACATAAATAAATAGAGCATTGGAATCTTGTCCAGTTCTAATGCTATATTTATGTTGTTTTAATCTTAGTTCGAGATTTTTACCAGTTTGACCGTAATAAACTTTATCGCAAATTTTACAAGGAATCTTATAGACACATCCATCAGCATTTTGGGGGGAATTCTTTATCAAAAGTTTTTTTACTGTATCAAGATTTTTAAATACAACTTTAATATTAAAAGTCTTAAGAAGAGAAGGCATATCAACCAAGTTTTCATGGTAAGGGAGAACCAACATATTTTTAGTTGAATAAGATTGGTTGTCCCTTTCTCGATTGTTAAAAGTACTTCTAGCAATTTTAAAAGATTTATCAATTACGTTTCTTGGGTATTTCAAATCTTTAACAATTTCATAAATTTTGGATGTTTCCTCATCTCGGGTCAGATGACCCGAAGCTGAAGCTTCTGGTCATCTGACCGAGGCCTTCCACTGGCTTGCCCCTTTACAAATTATGGTTTATATATATATATATATATATATATATATATATATATATATATATATATATATATATATATATATATATATATATATATATATATATATATATATATATATATATATATATATATATATATATATATATATATATATATGAGAAATATTAGACAATAAATAAAACATTCCTTATTTTATTATAAATTACAGTTGAGTAATCAAGTGTGTTGGGCTGGTAGCAGCTCGTTTAGTTCTCATCGGTGCCGTTTACCGGATACCCCACACAAACATCCCAAACTTCAGTGAGAATCTGCAGTCACTAATAACAAACAGACAAATGAACAAGCACCACCTTCTCTTAGCTGGAGACTTCAATATCAACCTTGACCTACCAGATGATCAGCCTGTAACTGATTTCATCAACAATATGAACAACACACTTCTCATACCAACAATAACTAAACCAACCAGGCTCGATGAAACAAGTGCAACCATAATAGACCACATATGGACAAATATACTAGCCCCCCTTAAATCAGGGATAATCACAGACAGCACTACTGACCACTACCCAACCTTCCTCTTAACAAACATTAGTAAGCCACCACTTGAATACAACAGTTTCATTTAGACTCCATGACGAGGCCTCAATAAGGAATTTCACAGCAGACCTAGAGACTGTTGACTGGCCTACAGAATTCTCCAATGCCAATGGTATTGACGATTGGACAGACATTTTTCTTAACAAAATACTTAGACTATACAACAAACATTGTCCTATAAAAACTAAACAGATCACAAATAAACGGCTTGGTTGCCCATGGCTAACCAGCAGTATTCTGAAATCCATTGATAAGAAACACCAATATGAAAAGCAATATAGACAGGGCTTAATACACAAAGATATTCTTAAGCAATATTCAACAGTTCTCACCAAATTAATAAAGAAAGCAAAATAGCTGTACTACTCCAGCAGATTCACTGACACAAGAGGATATATAAAAAAGACCTGGAAAACACTTTTCTAGATTCTGGGAACCCACAAACTGAAAAAAACATGAATATTGTCCTAACTAAACCTCATGAAACACCACTGCATCCCACTGACACAGCTAACAAGATAAACGACTTCTTCTCAAACATAGCATCTAATCTCGCCAGTAAAATCCCACGTACCAACGCCCATGCCGGGGACTACCTAGATGGGAATTTCCCAAATTCCTTCTATCTTGCACCAACTGAGCCCACGGAAGTCACCGAGATTATAAAGTCACTTAAAAATAACTCGGGGAATCTGTTTCACGTCCCACCATTATTGTACAAGCGAGCGGTCCATGTCCTTTCTCATGCTATTACATTACTTTTAACAAGTCACTAGAAACTAGCACTTTCCCGACATACTCAAGACAGCAAGGGTTACACCAATACATAAAGGTGGTGACCCTACAGACATAAAAAACTATAGGCCAATATCAAACTTACCATTGCTATCCAAAATCTTCGAGAAACTCGTTCACAGGAGACTATATTCATTTATAACGTCACAAAACATACTCAACCCCTGCCAGTTTGGATTCAGGAAAAATAAAAGCACTAATGATGCAATTATAAAAATGCTAGACCTGCTTTACACAGCATTGGAAAATAGGGAATGTCCGCTAGGAATTTTTATTGGCCTAAGAAAAGCGTTTGACACAGTAGACCACGGCATCCTACTCCACAAACTTGACCACTATGGTATAAGAGGCTATGCGCTTGCATATTTTAAATCCTACCTTTCTAATAGGTACCAGTATATCAGCATTAAAGACACAGCCTCATCAATACGGCCACTTGATACTGGAGTTCCGCAGGGAAGTGTCCTTGGACCCCTGCTCTTCCTCATTTACATCAATGATCTTCCAAACATATCCCAACACCTGAAACCCATTCTCTTTGCTGACGACACGACTTATGTCATCTCCCGCCCTAATCTTGCCACCCTCAACACCATTGTTAACGAGGAGCTGCTCAAAATATCGACTTGGATGACAGCCAATAAACTTACACTTAACACTGGCAAAACCTACTATATTATGTTTGGTAGCAGAGCAGGTGTTGCGCAACTTAACATTAAGATCGACAACACTCTAATTGCCAGACATAATGAGGGCAAATTCCTTGGCCTATACCTCGACAACAACCTAAATTTCAGCACCCATATCAAACACATAACAAAAAAAAAGTATCCAAAACGGTGGGGATCCTCTCCAAGATACGATACTACGTGCCGCAAACTGCCCTTCTCACACTATACCATTCACTTATATATCCATACCTCACCTATGCTATCTGTGCTTGGGGTTCAACTGCAGCAACACACCTAAAGCCAATAATAACCCAACAAAAGGCCGCGGTAAGAATAATCACTAAATCCCATCCCTGGCAACACACACCTCCACTCTTCATAGATCTAAACTTACTCCCTGTTCAGAACATCCACACTTACTACTGTGCAATCTATATCTACAGGACCTTAAATTCCAGTATTAACCTTGACCTAAAACGCTTTCTTGATAGTTGTGACAGGATCGACAGGCATAACACCAGACACAAACACCTCTATGACATTCCCCGTGTTCGACTAAACCTTTACAAAAATTCAATGTATTTCAAAGGACCTAAAATCTGGAACACCCTACCTGAAAATTCTAAAACTGCAGACACATTCATCACTTTCAAAATTACAGTTAGAAAACATCTTATCTCCCTGATACACCCCGACAACTAACTACATGATAACCACCTGGTGGTTCACAATTACTCACCCACTGACTATAAACCCAGAAATACTAATCTTAATCTTAAAATAATAAATTCTAACTAGTCATAAGTTTGCCTATGATACTCCAATATAGACACTTTGTATTGTGCCAAAACAAAAGCATTCACATTGATAAACTCAAAAATAATAATGTAGTCACTTATCCTTAATACCATAATCTGTAAGGATTTAATGTTAAGAATTAATCTAAGTCTGCCCGAAATGCCTAGCCATGCTAGGTGTCCTAGTGGCCCCCTCTGTAATTAGTATTTTATAACATGTAAACCACACAATACCCAAAACCTGTAAACCCCACATTGTAACCCTTATAGAGAATAAACTTGAATTGAATTGAACGTAGTTCCCGGGTTCGATCCTGGGGCGATGCGAGACACTACCCTGTTCACCTAGCAGTGAGTAGGTACCTGGGAACAAGGCGACTGTTGTCGGTCGCATCCTGGGGGAGAGGATTAAAGGACCCAAATAGTAACAAGCCAGTATGATGACATCCTGGCATTATTAGGTTATACTAAGTAAGTCAGACAGCTGATTCAGGTACAGGTAGATATAAATAGCTACATAAATTATACATAGCAGTATATGTGTAGATTACCTAGAATAACCAGCAGAATTAATAACTGGGTTATCCTTCAGGGTCAATAAACCAGTTAGTGTTTTTTGTTACCTGTCATTGATGTCAGCTACGTTTGTATACCTTGTACATGTACTTGTAGAAATACTGGTATTATTATTATTATCTTATCAGTGTTGAAGTGTGAATTGCTCGTTACACTATAATTTGTTCATGATTGTAGCCATGTATAAACGTAAGTAACCATTCTTACAGAATTCATTACCTTTGTAACTTGTGAGCTCATTACCTTTATACCTAGTTCAGCTATCAAAACTTTGGGGGCCCAGTCCCTGGACCCATTACGTACCTCTGTAATCTGTAAATACCTTTGTAACTTGTCATGATTGTGACCAGACCTACCTGGAGTTCATTACCTTTGTAAATTGTGAGTTCATTACCTTTGTAAATTGTGAGTTCATTACCTCTGTAACTTGCTCAGCTATCAAAACTTTGGAGTCCAGTCCCTGGACCAATTATGTACCTCTGTAATCTTTTGACTACCGCCCACAGGATGGGTATGGGGTGCATAATAAACATATTAAACTAGCTAACTAACTTATCAGTGTTCAGTATTTTTAATGTAAGTTTACCCAAGAACATGATGTGTAGTTTTCTTCACAATTTTGATATAAAGAAAACCAACTAAGTAGTGAATTTGAGGGGAAACTCTGAGGCAGAAAGTTTATACAGACTTTACCCCGTAAATGATTTATTCAGAATAGGATACGATAGCATTTGTTCGGATTTTTAAACCAGAGGGTTAGCCACCCGGGATAACTCACGAGGGAGGGTTAGCCACCCGGGATAACTCACGAGGGAGGGTTAGCCACCCGGGATAACTCACGAGGGAGGGTTAGCCACCCGGGATAACTCATGAGGGAGGGTTAGCCACCCGGGATAACTCATGAGGGAGGTGTGGAAAATTGCATTTATCTGAATGTATCATTATGTACATAACAGTAAATGAACAAAGATAATTATTATTTATCAGACAAGTAGGAATTTGGGACACCTAGGTCGCAAAAAATGTCCCCCTTCGATACCTACCACTGTCATATCCACAAGTTGCTCTGGACCTATTAATTACAAATGAAAGATACATCACCAGGAATTCTGGTAAATATATAAATTTGTGGACTGTATATTAAAAATAATAAATGATTATATATATATACACATATACATAACAGAAGGAGAATATCTTAATATCACTCACCAATTTGACTGGAAATCAAGGTGTATCATACTCAGAAAACCTCTGTCTATACATGAAAATAACACTGGCCAGAGTTACAACATCACAGACTTATCTGAGGTTCCTGGAGTTGTCTTGTCCAGTCGCCTGATATCTCAAGTCATGCAGAAATGCACATCCAACAATTTCGCCTCCTATTTGAGAGGTGTCAGCCCAATTTTAACCTCTAGAGCACGAAAAATTCTTCCCATTCACTAACGTCTGTTACTCTCAATTCAAACAAACAATGGCGAGTCTCCTCAGCGCAGGTGCAGCTTCCCATTTTCGATAACAATTTTTATTAAATACAGTATGGCCATCTATTTACATATAACTACTGTATTTCTGGAAAATATATACAGTATTTTCCACAGGAGGGTTAGCCACTCGGGATAACTCACGAAGGAGGGTTAGCCACCAGGGAAAACTCACGAGGGAGGGTTAGTCACCCGGGATAACTCACGAGGGAGGGTTAGTCACCCGGGATAACTCACGAGGGAGGGTTAGTCACCCGGGATAACTCACGAGGGAGGGTTAGTCACCCGGGATAACTCACGAGGGAGGGTTAGTCACCCGGGATAACTCACGAGGGAGGGAGGGTTAACCACCCGGGATAATTCACGAGGGAGGGAGGGCTAACCACCCGGGATAACTCACGAGGGAGGGAGGGTTAACCACCCGGGATAACTCACGAGGGAGCGAGAGTTAACCACCCGGGATAACTCACGAGGGAAAGAGGGTTAACCACCCGGGATAACTCACGAGGGAGGGAGGGTTAACCACCCAGGATAACTCACGAGGGAGGGAGGCTTAGCCACCCGGGATAACTCACGAGCGAGGGAGGGTTAACCACCCGGGATAACTCACGAGGTAGGGAGGCTTAACCACCCGGTATAACTCACGAGGGAGGGAGAGTTAACCACCCGGGATAACTCACGAGGGAAGGAGGGTTAACCACCCGGGATAACTCACGAGGGAGGGAGGATTAACCACCCGGGATAACTCACGAGGGAGGGAGGATTAACCACCCGGGATAACTCACGAGGGAGGGAGGGTTAACCACCCGGGATAACTCACGAGGGAGGGAGAGTTAACCACCCGGGATAACTCACGAGGGAGGGAGGATTAACCACCCGGGATAACTCACGAGGGAGGGAGGATTAACCACCCGGGATAACTCACGAGGGAGGGAGGGTTAACCACCCGGGATAACTCACGAGGGAGGGAGAGTTAACCACCCGGGATAACTCACGAGGGAGGGAGGGTTAACCACCCGGAATAACTCACGAGGGAGGGAGGGTTAACCACCCGGGATAACTCACGAGGGAGGGAGAGTTAACCACCCGGGATAACTCACGAGGGAGGGAGGGTTAACCACCCGGAATAACTCACGAGGGAGGGAGGGTTAACCACCCGGGATAACTCATGAGGGGCGGAGAGTTAATCACCCGGGATAACTCACGAAAGACTGCATCATCGAGCTCTATCTTATTTCCATTGGGATCCTTCAATCTTTTCCCATACGACCCACAACAACCGACTAACACCCAGGTACCTACTGACTTGCTAGGTGAACAGGGGCAGCAGGTGATGGCTGACCAGACTGTCCCACCATGCCCAGAACTGAACCCTGGTCCTTTCGGCTGTGGACATTTGCTTCTGAAAGATTCAGAATAAAAGCAGGATGGATGTACTGAAAGTAACTCCTGAAATGCGAAAAGCCGTCATCACGAATCGATGTTTACAGATGTATTTGGCTTGATAAAGCGTAATGTTTATGATAATTTTTATTTTATGTTCCTGTTACCAGTGTAGTAACGTGGGGGGGGGGTCGGTATTACAAATAAACAGTACAATTTACAATGTTTATTATAAATATATATTTGGTATAGATGTATTACATACACTAACGAATAACATTTTATACAGTAAATCGTCATGGCCCTATAGTACCTCAGTGTCATATGTCACTGCCGTCTTCTGGTGTCTCATGACACTCCATCGTGTCCCATGACACCACCTATTTTCCGTGTCATAACATTGTCTCTGTACTGCCTCTACGCCGAGTCATGACCCTCAGTCTACTTACTTTTCACCGCGTCATTTGACACTACAACACTCACCGGGTTACACGATACCCTTACATTTAAGGGTACTTTGTGTCACCGTGTCACCTGACACCACTCACCAGGTTACTCAACACCCTTACGTTCCACAACGCTTCCTTATCACAGTGTCACCTGACACTACAACATTCACCGGGTTACACAACAGACTGAGGCGAGACTCGCAGGTAACAAAAGCCAGGAACTGAAGTCAGTAAAATGAGGTGAGAGAGACCCTCAGGTCCCTGAAGTCTGCTACAGAAGCCTTCGAGGACCTGAGGTCAGCAGGTGCCACCTTCAGGTGTACTCCGTGAGGCAGTCGGGTGAACACTCTCAAAAGGCCGGTAGATGTCACCATCAGGTGTACTCCATGAGAGTACAAGGCCTACATGTCACCAGCAGGTGTAGAGTCTGGTGAATACTGTCAATCAAGCCAGCTTTTGGTCATTTGACCGAGGCCTTCCACTGGCTTACCAGTCCATTCCATTAATAAATTATGGTTATGTAACTGGTGAAAAATTATCTCAGGATAAGCTTACAAAACCAAGTAGGATTTATTCCCATCTAGCACAGTATATATACATTGAGAGGTGTATGTTTCTCAGTGCATATATACATCGAGAGGTGTATGTTTCTCAGTGCATATATATACATTGAGAGGTGTATGTTTCTCAGTGTGTATATACTGTGAATTTACTTTAATCATTAATATGGGTAGTATTAGAGTATTCTTGTCTAGTGGTGAAAACTTTAGAGTGCAGACTAATGAAATCGTAATGATACGACTGCAAACAAAACATACTACTGGTGGGGATTGAACTCGCGGCTGGTGAGTCGTAAAACTCCAAGCCAGCCTTAATGACCCTCGTGTAGCCGATAGGCTTTAAACCTCCTATTAACCAACCACCCATTACACTGAGGTTCATATACAGTATATCTCGCAGGGTATATACACCAAAATATGTATACATATAAGTGTATGTATGTACAGTGAGTCATGAATAATTTAGTATTTTGTTTTATGTTATGTTACTGCTATTATTATTACTAGTACTTGATGCTGGGGAAGGGCTCTTGATCTAAGGAACTGGAGCTACCCTTCTTTTCATCGAATCAGTCTTGATTTCTCCCAGACTCTGACTTGTCTATGAGCTGAGAGAACCTCAAGGAAGGTTCCTTGATGCTGGTGGGGGGCTCTTGATCTAGGAAATTGGATCTGTGCTCCAGTTCCCTTAATTAAGCCTTAATACCTTCCATCCCCCCCCCACAGACGCTGTATAATCCTACGGGTTTAGAGCTCCTCCATGATTATAATAATAATAATAATAATAGTAATAATAATAATAATTACTACTACTACTACTACTACTAATAATAATAATAATAATAGTAATAATAATAATTACTACAACTAAATAATAATAATAATAATAATAGTAATAATAATAATTACTACTACTACTACTACTACTACTACTACTACTACTACTAATAATAATAATAATAATAATAATAATAATAATAATAATAATTTTATTACCTGTTTATACAGTAAACGTAAATAATGTTTATTAAAACTGATAATCATACACCGACAAGGTTTTGTCTTACTGTATATATGTTGTCTTACTGTATATATTTTGTCTTACTGTATATATTTTGTCTTACTGTATATATTTTGTCTTACTGTATATATTTTGTCTTACTGTATATATGTATAATGAGAGTCACGTGGTAGTGTATATACACTGAGATGCTTATATCTTTGTATATACACACCGGAAGGTTTATGTCTGTGTATACACACTGAGAGTTAAATCCCTGTTTTAGACATCAAAGTATTCATGACTGGTGGCGAACGGGTGACATGCAGCCTTGACAACCCTCATGTAGTCGATAGGCTTCAAACCTTATTAACCCACCTACCGAGAGGCGTATGTCTCAGTGTATGTGTACTGGAAATTTTAATTCTTGTTTTATTTAAGTATTCTTGACTGGTGTTGAACAGGTACCACACAGCCTTTTAATGACCCTCGTATAGTAGACAGGCTTTAATCCCCATTAACCAGCCAATCTGATATGCGTAGTAGCATTAACCGGCTTAATAACCCTGTTATAGGCGACATGAGATTATGTTCTGAGCGAAAGACAGGCGACAACAGATGCAAGTTAAGGGTAATATAGTCAGGTATGTGATAAGACAGAGAGAGATAGTCTCAGCATTGAACATTGTTGCGGTAGACGTCACAGTTGTGAGCAGAGCCACTGCGGGTATACACCTCTACTGATCCCCAAGGTGTATTCTGTATGTTATTCAGAATACATCTCGTTTGCGATACCTGAGCAGTTTCCTCAGGCGACAAGTCATTAAAGGCACTTATTCCAATTGTTTTGGATTCGATCAAACCGAAAGAAGTTGGTTTAGAGGAGCTGTTCCTAAGTCGGAGTTGGGAAGGAAGGCGGTGCAAGCAGTGTCGTCTGATAACAGGTAATCAGTCATGGTATGTCACTCTGCTCAGGAAAAGGCATCATCTACGTCAGGTGAAAATCTTTGGACACTAAAAAGAATGTTTCTGGTATTAGAACTAATCTGGTTAATGACATATATTGAGAAGACGTTTCGCCCACCAGGGACGTTATCAATCCAGAGATATTGCAGCAATCGCAAACAAGCGATTAACAAGGCAACCGCAACGGGTAAACCCATTAGCGTCACAAACAATATAGTAAGCAGTTGTGACCCTTATAACCTGTCAATAATCATCACAAGGCTGTCGGATGTCCTCCCGTGTCGATTAAAGAAACAGTAAACAATATTCTTGTGTTTATGGCATTATTCAGACTGACGACGCCAGAGTCATGACACGAACGACATTTCATTATCAAAAGTTACAAAATTCCATGGGAATCTTGTAATTAGTAATCGTGATATATAGTAGGTTTCCAAGGTGGGCTAGTAGGTTTCCAAGGTGGTCTTGTGGGTTCCCAAGGTGGGCTAGTAGGTTCCCAAGATGGGCTAGTAGGTTCCCAAGGTGGGCTAGTAGGTTCCCAAGGTGGGCTAGGTTTCCATGGTGGGCTAGTAGGTTCCCAAGATGGGCTAGTAGGTTCCCAAGATGGGCTAGTAGGTTCCCAAGATGGGCTAGTAGGTTCCCAAGGTGGACTAAGTTTCCAAGGTGGGCTAGTAGGTTCCCAAGATGGGCTAGTATGTTCCCAAGGTGGACTAGGTTTCCAAGGTGGGCTAGTAGGTTTCCAAGGTGGGCTATTAGATTCCCAAAGTGGCTAGTAGGTTTCCAAGGTGGGCTAGTAGGTTCTCAAGATCGGTTATTGGGTTCCTTAGGTAAGCCAGAAGGTTCCCAAGGTCTGTTGGTAGGATTCCAAGGTGGGTTTGTAGGCTCCCAAGGTTAGTTAGTAGGTTCTCAAGGTGGGTTAGTAGGTTCTCAAGGTGGGTTAGTAGGTTCTCAAGGTGGGTTAGTAGGTTCCCAAGGTGGGTTAGTAGATTCTCAAGGTGGGCTAGCAGATTCCCAATGTGGGCTTGTAGGTTCCCAAGTGGGCTAGTAGGTTCTCGAGGTGAGCTAGTAGGTTCCCAAGATGGGCTATTAGGTTCCTTAGATAAGCCAGAAGGTTCCCAAGGTGGGTTAGCAGGTTCCCAAGGTGGACTTGTAGGTTCCCAAGGTTGGTTAGTAGGTTCTCGAGGTGGTCTAGTATGTTCTCAAGGGGGGCTAGTAGATTCTCAGTGTGAGCTTGTAGGTTCCCAAGTGGGCTAGTAGGTTATCAAGGTGAGGTTGTAGGTTCCCAAATGCGCTAGTAGGTTATCAAGGTGAGGTTGTAGGTTCCAAAGGTGGGCTTGTAGGTTCCCAAGGTGGGCTTGTAGGTTCCCAAGGTGGGCTTGTAGGTTTCCAAGGTGAGTTTGTAGGTTCCCAAGGTGGGCTTGTAGGTTCCCAAGGTGGGCTTGTACGTTCCCAAGGTAGTCTAGTAGATTCCCAAGGTGGGCTTGTAGGTTCCCAAGGTGGCCTGGAAGGTTCCTAAGGTGGGCTAGTAGGTTCCCAAGATAGGCTAGTAGGTTCCCAAGGTGGGCTTGTAGGTTCCCAAGGTGGGCTAGTAGGTTCCCAAGGTGGGCTAGTAGGTTCCCAAGGTGGACTTGTAGGTTCCCAAGGTGAACTTGTAGGTTCCCAAGGTGGCCTGGAAGGTTCCCAAGGTGGGCTAGTAGGTTCCCAAGGTGGGCTAGTAGGTTCTCAAGGTAGTCTAGTAGATTCCCAAGGTGGGCTTGTAGGTTCCCAAGGTGGGCTAGTAGGTTCCCAAGGTGGGCTAGTAGGTTCCCAATGTGGACTTGTAGGTTCCCAAGGTGGGCTAGTAGGTTCCCAATGTGAACTTTTAGGTTCCCAAGGTGGGCTAGTAGGTTCCCAAGGTGGACTTGTAGGTTCTCAAGGTGGGCTAGTAGGTTCCCAAGGTGGGTTAGTAGGTTCCCAAGGTGGACTTGTAGGTTCCCAAGGTGGGCTAGTAGGTTCCCAAGGTGGACTTGTAGGTTCCCAAGGTGGGCTAGTAGGTTCCCAAGGTGGACTTGTAGGTTCCCAAGGTGGTCTTGTAGGTTCCCAAGGTGGGCTAGTAGGTTCCCAAGGTGGGCTAGTAGGTTCCCAAGGTGGACTTGTAGGTTCCCAAGGTGGGCTAGTAGGTTCCCAAGGTGGACTTGTAGGTTCCCAAGGTGGGCTAGTAGGTTCCCAAGGTGGACTTGTAGGTTCCTAAGGTGGGCTAGTAGGTTCCCAAGGTGGACTTGTAGGTTCCTAAGGTAGGCTAGTAGGTTCCCAAGGTGGGCTAGTAGGTTCCCAAGGTGGACTTGTAGGTTCCTAAGGTGGGCTAGTAGGTTCCCAAGGTGGGCTAGTAGGTTCCCAGGGTGAGCTTGTAGGTTCCCTAGTTGGGCTAGTGACTCGAGCACTAGGTGAGTCCAAGCACTGGGTAATCTGGGTTGTCTTCACTCGTTGTCTCGATAACCAGTTGTGGTTATCTTGTTAGGTAGTTATCTTATCAATTTGGTATTTTCGATTGCTTGTTGTGATTGTTTGTTATTATTATTATTATTATTATTATTATTATTATTATTATTATTATTATTATTATATTATTATTATTATTATTATTATTATTATTATTATTATTATTATTATTATTATTGTATAATCATTATTATTATTGTTATTATTATTATTATTATTATTATTATTATTATTATTATTATTATTATTATTATTATTATTATTATTATATAATTTATATTTTTATTATTATTTATATAATTATTGTTATTATTATTATTATTATTATTATTATTACTATTATTATTATTATTGTATAATCATTATTATTATTGCTATTATTATTATTATTATCTTCAAACTTTCATAGAAGTGATAATCCCGTTGGTCATATAGCGTCTGGAGGTAAAGGCATTATCATGTTTGATCCAAGGAAGAGGAGAGGGGGCAGTGCATATATATGTTCCCGGAATTAAGAACCCATTTGAGTAGCATCATGGTACCCACCTGGGAGGGTCCTGGTGGTCGTTATCTCCAGTAATCATCTAGTCACTTTGGATCACTCCCAAGGTCGTTACTCTCTGTAAAATCACTTTCATCAAGGCATGGGAGTAGGAGTGCCTTAATACTGGTCAGGGCTCTTGATAAAAGGATTTGGAGCTACCCTCTCATTCTTGTCATCAATCCTGTTCCATTATGTGTGTGTATGTGTGTGTGTGTGTGTGTGTGTGTGTGTGTGTGTGTGTGTGTGTGTGTGTGTGTACTCACCTAATTGTACTCACCTAATTGTGGTTGCAGGGGTCGAGACTCAGCTCCTGGCCCCGCCTCTTCACTGATCGCTACTGGATCCTCTCTCTCTCTGCTTCCTGAGCTTTGTCATACCTCTTCTTAAAACTATGTATGGTTCCTGCCTCCACTACTTCACTTGCTAGGCTATTCCACTTGCTGACAACTCTATGACTGAAGAAATACTTCCTAACGTCCCTGTGACTCGTCTGAGTCTTCAGCTTCCAGTTGTGACCCCTTGTCCCTGTGTCCCCTCTCTGGAACATCCTATCTCTGTCTACCTTGTCTATTCCCCGCAGTATCTTGTATGTCGTTATCATGTCTCCCCTGACCCTTCTGTCCTCCAGTGTCGTCAGTCCGATTTCCCTTAACCTTTCCTCGTATGACATTCCCTTGAGCTCTGGGACTAGCCTTGTTGCAAACCTTTGTACTTTCTCTAACTTCTTGACGTGCTTGACCAGGTGTGGGTTCCAGACTGGTGCTGCATACTCCAGTATGGGCCTAACATACACAGTGTACAGTGTCTTGAACGATTCCTTATTAAGGTATCGGAACGCTATTCTCAGGTTTGCCAGGCGCCCGTATGCTGCAGCGGTTATTTGGTTGATGTGTGCCTCCGGTGATGTGCTCGGTGTTATGGTCACCCCAAGGTCTTTCTCCCTGAGTGAGGTCTGTAGTCTTTGTCCACCTAGCCTATACTCTGTCTGCGGTCTTCTTTGCCCCTCCCCAATCTTCATGACTTTGCATTTGGCTGGATTGAATTCGAGAAGCCAGTTGCTGGACCACATGTCCAGCCTCTCCAGGTCTCTTTGCAGTCCTGCCTCATCCTCGTCCGATTTAATTCTTCTCATCAGCTTCACGTCATCTGCGAACAGGGACACTTCAGAGTCTATTCCTTCCATCATGTCGTTCACATATATCAAAAATAGCAAGGGTGGCCCGAAAAAGAAAAACTTTCACCATCATTCACTCTATCACTGTCTTGCCACACCCCTTAACACCCCTCCTAATCACATATACACATATAACAGTCAATAGAAACTAAGTCATTTTAAACATTCGACTAATTAAATCAAGTTTTTCAGATCTACACTATACAAAACTTCACTCTCATAGGCTGCATCTTCCATACTCGTTTATTTAAAAAAAGTCGCGAAATTTTTTATGAATATATATTTTGTAAATTCTAGATCCTTACACTGACTAGTGGCGTTATATTTCTTTTCAAAACAGTTGGAATTTTGGGGAAATTCAGGTGAGACGTTCAGAATAATAGATCGTTGAGTGGGATATATGCTCTGGTATATTCTCTTGTATTATTTTTACGTGGGAGGGAGACTAGTAGAATATGTGCCTATTAGTTTTCTTTTTCAGAGATTTATCAATGAAATGTTTTGCGACATGTTAGGTCACTGGATGTTTTGCGACATGTTAGGTCACTGGATGTTTTGCGACATGTTAGGTCACTGGATGTTTTGCGACATGTTAGGTCACTGGATGTTTTGCGACATGTTAGGTCACTGGATGTTTTGCGACATGTTAGGTCACTGGATGTTTGATGTATCCACATTCCTTCGTTGTCTATGGTGGGAGAGTATCACTTGGAGGTGTCAAGAACATGGAGAACACTGAACAGATAACTCTGCAGGGCAGTCAAGAACATGGAACAGAACACTGAACAGACAACTCTGCAGGGCAGTCAAGAACATGGAACAGAACACTGAACAGACAACTCTGCAGGACAGTCAAGAACATGGAACAGAACACTGAACAGATAACTCTGCAGGGCAGTCAAGAACATGGAACAGAACACTGAACAGACAACTCTGCAGGGAAGTCAAGAACATGGAACAGAACACTGAACAGATACCTCTGCAGGGCAGTCAAGAACATGGAACAGAACACTGAACAGACACCTCTGCAGGGCAGTCAAGAACATGGAACAGAACACTGAACAGACAACTCTGCAGGGACAGTCAAGAACATGGAACAGAACACTGTACAGACAACTCTGCAGGGAAGTCAAGAACATGGAACAGAACACTGAACAGACAACTCTGCAGGACAGTCAAGAACATGAAACAGAACACTGAACAGACAACTCTGCAGGGCAGTCAAGACATGGAACAGAAACACTGAACAGACAACTCTGCAGGGCAGTCAAGAACATGGAACAGAACACTGAAAAGACACCTCTGCAGGGCAGTCAAGAACATGGAACAGAACACTGAACAGACAACTCTGCAGGGCAGTCAAGAACATGAAACAGAACACTGAACAGACACCTCTGCAGGGCAGTCAAGAACATGGAACAGAACACTGAACAGATACCTCTGCAGGGCAGTCAAGAACATGGAACAGAAACACTGAACAGACACCTCTGCAGGGCAGGGGCAGTCAAGAACATGGAACAGAACACTGAACAGACACCTCTGCAGGGCAGTCAAGAACATGGAACAGAACACTGAACAGACAACTCTGCAGGGCAGTCAAGAACATGGAACAGAACACTGAACAGACAACTCTGCAGGACAGTCAAGAACATGGAACAGAACACTGAACAGACAACTCTGCAGGGCAGTCAAGAACATGGAACAGAACACTGAACAGACAACTCTGCAGGGCAGTCAAGAACATGGAACAGAACACTGAACAGACAACTCTGCAGGACAGTCAAGAACATGGAACAGAACACTGAACAGACAAGTCTGCAGGGCAGTCAAGAACATGGAACAGAACACTGAACAGACAACTCTGCAGGGCAGTCAAGAACATGGAACAGAACACTGAACAGACAACTCTGCAGGGCAGTCAAGAACATGGAACAGAACACTGAACAGACAACTCTGCAGGGCAGTCAAGAACATGGAACAGAACACTGAACAGATAACTCTGCAGGGCAGTCAAGAACATGGAACAGAACACTTAATAAATAACTCTGCCATGACGTGACGAACAACAGAACACACGGATACAAACATTAGTAAACATCTAATTTTCAATTACAATTCCTCGTTTTCTTGTCTTCCTTTTCAACAATCACAAACTCTTAAAAGGGCAATGGACTATTGTCTTCAAATTTAACATTAAATTCTGACTTTTCGTCTAACAGGGCTCCACTTCCCCATAAAGCTCCTGATAAAAGATTATTGTATGCGAAAGGCCTCTAGCTTTTTATGCCTCTCCCCAGTAACAATTTGTCTATAATATTTCACTCACAGAGCTGGACTATTTAATTCAAGCTAAGCCTTATTTTGAATCACAATTAGTGGACCATAAATATTTATACTCCTTGTATATGTTTTGGGAATTCTCAATGATGACTACGAAGACATATAAGGTTTATGACAAGCTTGTATAAGCCTATACGCCATTCATTTTTATTTTTGTCCCTAGCAGCAGCAGGTAAAGCAGCAGCAGCAGGGTTGAACAGCTACCAATAACAGCAGCAACTGCTGCAGCAGCAGTAAGTGCCACAGTTAAAACAGCAAAGCAGCAAGATGCTGAGTCTAGCTGAGACGAAGGCAGTGGTTCTGGTGACCATGACAGCCACAACGCTTGCTGTCTCTCTACTGCCTCTGCTCATCCGCAGGCTGGTGCTGGGCCGCATGCGGCTCTCCAGTACACAGGTAACAGCTCTCCCTTCTCATTACTATTAGTTGATGCTGTTGCTGTATGGTTCCCAGGGATCATACAGCACCATGGGAAAAGAAGGTAATCAGGTTTGACCCAAGGATAGGGAACAATTATAGTGGACCCCCGGTTAACGATATTTTTTCACTCCAGAAGTATGTTCCGGTGCCAGTACTGACCGAATTTGTTCCCATAAGAAATATTGTGAAGTAGATTAGTCCATTTCAGACCCCAAGACATACACGTACAAACGCACTTACATAAATACACTTACATAATTAGTCACATTCGGAGGTAATCGTTATGCGGGGGTCCACTGTATAGGCTAAAATTCCTTGACTCAAGAGCCCTTCATGATTCTTCAGTTCCTTCATCATCCAGAGACACAATGGAAAGAACTAGACAAAATATTACCACTCAACAACGTACCAGAGTGTCCATTACTTTGTCTGGGTTCATGTTGTTCCATTACCTGGTTAATTGGGCCGGTGTGGGAAACATCGCGTAACAACGACTACGTTAAGGCTGAAATTACACATAATAGGTATTCTAAGCGAGCCCAGGAGGCCTGTGCTACAACGTGACCCAGGAGGTATTCGATACCAATGAAAATTGGCAAACCAGTGTGATAAATGCAGAGATAATGAAGTTTGATAGCGGTTATAAGTCGTTCAGTATAGATGTCACCAACAACAGTGAAGAATTTCCTCCTTAAAGTTAAGAAGTGACCTTGCTAAGTGACCTTACTAAGTGACTTTCAGCCTTCATAACAACGCTCAAAATCATCAACAGCCTTTATCATATTTCTAATAGATTATATTCCTCCAGATAGTGACGGTCTGCATACTCTTGTTACAGCACCTCGGGATTCACTAGGAGATAGACGATATAAGAACATAAGAAATAAGGAACACTGCAGCAGGCCTACTGGCCCATGCGAGGCAGGTCCAAGTCACCTACCGGCTTATGTCACTGACCCAACCTAGTTAGGTCTAGGTCACATTCACTTAAGAAAGGAGCATGGCATCTGACCTAGCAGCACAAGCTAGTCAGGTCCAACTCACACATACCCACACCCACTCATGTATTTATCTAACCTATTTTTGAAACTGCACAACGTTTTAGCTTCTATGACGGTACTCGGGAGTTTGTTCCATTCATCCACAACTCTATTAACAAACCAGTGCTTTCCTATATCCTTCTTGAATCTGAATTTTTCCAACTTGAAACCATTGCTGCGAGTCCTGTCTTGGCTAGATATTTTTAGCAGGCTATTTGCATTCCCTTTATTTATTCCTGTTTTCCATTTATACATCTCTATCATATATTCCCTAATTCTATGCCTTTCGAGAGAGTGCAGATTCAGAGCCCTCAGTCTATCCTCATAGGGAAGATTTCTGATACATGGGATCAACTTTGTCATCCTCCTCTGTACGTTTTCCAGAGCATTTATATCCATTCTGTAATACGGTGACCAGAACTGTGCACCATAATGTAAATGAGGCCTAACCAAAGATATATAGAGTTGAAGAACGACCTGAGGACTCCTGTTATTTATACTTCTATATATGAAGCCAAAGATTCTGTTAGCTTTATTGCGAACACATACGCACTGTTGTCTTGGTTTCAGATTATTGCTAACCAGAACTCCTAAATCCTTTTCGCAATCAGTAATATCAAGATCTACATTATTTAGTATATATGTGGCATGGTTATTTTCCTGTTCAACATTTAGAACTTTGCATTTGTCGTTATTAAACTGCATCTGCCACTTCTTCGACCATTGCATCAGTCTATTAAAATCTTCCTGGAGTGCTCTAATGTCCTCATTAGAATGAACTGGACGCCCTATTTTGATGTCATCAACAAATTTGCTTATGTCGCTATTTATTCCCTCATCTATATCGTTTATGTAAATTGTGAACAACAAGGGGCCCAACACTGACCCATGTGGAATACCCCTTGTCACGTGCCCCCATTTTGATTTATCTCCATTTATGCAAACTCTCTGCTGCCTATTTGTCAACCATGCCTCTACCAAGGAAAAAATTTCTCCTCCTATTCCGTGTGCCTTAAATTTCCTCAACAGCCTCTGATGTGGAACTTTATCGAAAGCCTTACTGAAGTTCATATACGCAATATCATATTCATTACCATGATCTACCTCCACAAAATACCTTAGTGAAGGAAGTTAGTAAATTCGTAAGACAGGAACGCCCCTTTGTAAAACCGTGTTGAGATTCATTTATCAATTTATACCTTTCAAGATGGCTACGAATTGCCTCGGCAATTATTGATTCCATAAACTTTCCCATCTTGGAGGTAAAACCTTCATGAACTCTAGGGAACGGATAGGGTTCCAACATCTTGCAAGCCGGTACGGGGTTCGAAGTGGTGATAAGATGGACGACAAGAGGTTGACGGGGACCGTGATGTGAAGCAACAGGTGGAAGTCTCTCCTCTCAAGGCCACATCAATAGATAACATTATCATAACCCATCAACTCGCATCTGGTCACACTGAACACACGTGGTGTTGTCAATGATCATTCAGTAAAAATACCTGGACAGTGAAAACATATGCTCGAATAAGGAAATTTCTCAAGATATGTGTAAGTACATTACAGCGGTCAGGTTTTATTTCCTATTTTCACTGTTGTATTTTTTTTCATATTTACAATCATGCGTTTTGTTGTGATTTCTTCCATAAGCTTGAATAAACACACACACACACACACACACACACACACACACACACACACACACACACACACACACACAGAAGGATGTTAGGAAGTATTTCTTCAGCCATAGAGTTGTCAGGAAATAGAATAGACTGGAAAGTGATGTAGCGGAGGCAGGATCCATGCATAGTTTTAAGATGAGGCATGATAAAACTCATAGAGCAGGGAGAGAGAGGACCTAGTAGCAACCAGTGAAGATACGGAACCAGGAGCTATGAATCTATCCCTGCAACCACAATTTGGTGAGTACAATTAGGTGAATACACACACGCAAAACAATAAATACCTCCCTGGGATATAACCCCTCGTGCTGGTGGTGACTAGTTACCATCAACATATAAGCTAAATGGCAGATCTGTGGCCTAAAGATAAGGTTAATAATTAATTCCTATTGTACCCCAGGGTACAATAGACGTTTTGCACACCAGTATCTAATCCCTTATCTTCTTGGGCATGCCAGTGGGTTAGGTAAAGTTTGGCAGGAAATGCGGGTCTTAGTCTGGAGCCATTGGTCATCTGACAGACCTTCCGCTGGCTTACCCTTCCACCTCTTTCATGTTGCATGTTGATGTTGTACTGATACCTCCAGGCTTACTAACGTTAATATAATAACTTAAAATAATGTTTCTGAAAATTTACATTTCTCTCTCTCTCTCTCTCTCTCTCTCTCTCTCTCTCTCTCTCTCTCTCTCTCTCTCTCTCTCTCTCTCTCTCTCTCTCTCTCTCTCTCTCTCTCTCTCTCTCTCTCTCTCTCTCTCTCTCTCTCTCTATGTATATATATATATATATATATATATATATATATAATATATATATATATACATATACATATACATATATATGTCGTGCCGAATATGTAAAACTGGTCAATTAGCAAGAACTCATTTAAAATTAAATCCTTTCTAAAATTTTCTCTTATACGTTTAAAGATATATTTTTTCATTAATATTGATGTAAAAATTTATAAATTTGCACCAAAAGGAATTTAGAAAACTTACCTAACCTTATTATAACAAGCGCAATTTATTTTAGCCTAACCCAACTAAATATATTTTAGATTTGTTTACAGTAATTTAATACTAAACAAACACAGTGAAATATATTTTTTTCGTTAGGTTCAGAATGATTTTGGCGAAATTATTGCATACACAAATTTTCACTTGTCCTATATGGCAAGATGAGCGTTGCTATTTAAGCCAAGATCGCAAGTTCTGCCTATTCGGCACGACATATATATATATATATATATATATATATATATATATATATATATATATATATATATATATATATATATATCAATAACAACACTGCACTAGCCAAGGACTCGAACCCATGCAGCTTTGGCCTGCCTCATGGTGGGCGAAAACGCATGACGCTCTAATCCACTGGACCATACGATCCTTACAAGTAGGGCATCCAGCGGAACTGGATGTTGTAGATGGACTAGAATGATGTTAGTTTAGAGTCATCCACACCATCGTGTGTCCTTGGGTAGGGAGTACAACATCCAGTTCCGCTGGATGCCCTACTTGTAAGGATCATATGGTCCAGTGGATTAGGGCGTCATGCGTTTTCGCCCACCATGAGGCAGGCCAAAGCAGCATGCGTTCGAGTCCTTGGCTAGTGCATTGATCAATACCACTTGTTCGTGGTCACAATAATGTATATATATATATATATATATATATATATATATATATATATATATATATATATATATATATTTTTTTTTTTTTTTTTTTTTTTTTTTTTCAACAAGTCGGCCGTCTCCCACCGAGGCAGGGTGACCCAAAAAAGAAAGAAAATCCCCAAAAAGAAAATACTTTCATCATCATTCAACACTTTCACCACACTCACACATTATCACTGCTTTTGCAGAGGTGCTCAGAATACAACAGTTCAGAAGCATATACGTATAAAGATACACAACATATCCCTCCAAACTGCCAATATCCCAAACCCCTCCTTTAAAGTGCAGGCATTATACTTCCCATTTCCAGGACTCAAGTCCGACTATATGAAAATAACCGGTTTCCCTGAATCCCTTCACTAAATATTACCCTGCTCACACTCCAACAGATCGTCAGGTCCCAAGTATCATTCGCCTCCATTCACTCCTATCTAATACGCTCATGCACGCTTGCTGGAAGTCCAAGCCCCTAGCCCACAAAACCTCCTTTACCCCTCTTTCCAACCCTTTCGAGGACGACCCCTACCCCTCCTTCCTTCCCCTATAGATTTATATGCTTTCCATGTCATTCTACTTTGATCCATTCTCTCTAAATGACCATACCACCTCAACAACCCCTCTTCTGCCCTCTGACTAATGCTTTTATTAACTCCACACCTCCTAATTTCCACACTCCGAATTTTCTGCATAATATTTACACCACACATTGCCCTTAGACAGGACATCTCCACTGCCTCCAACCGTCTCCTCGCTGCTGCATTTACCACCCAAGCTTCACATCCATATAAGAGTGTTGGTACTACTATACTTTCATACATTCCCTTCTTTGCCTCCATAGATAACGTTTTTTGACTCCACATATACCTCAACGCACCACTCACCTTTTTTCCCTCATCAATTCTATGATTAACCTCATCCTTCATAAATCCATCCGCCGACACGTCAACTCCCAAGTATCTGAAAACATTCACTTCTTCCATACTCCTCCTCCCCAATTTGATATCCAATTTTTCTTTATCTAAATCATTTGATACCCTCATCACCTTACTCTTTTCTATGTTCACTTTCAACTTTCTACCTTTACACACATTCTCAAACTCATCCACTAACCTTTGCAATTTTTCTTTAGAATCTCCCATAAGCACATTATCATCAGCAAAAAGTAACTGTGTCAATTCCCATTTTGAATTTGATTCCCCATAATTTAATCCCACCCCTCTCCCGAACACCCTACCATTTACTTCTTTTACAACCCCACCTATAAATATATTAAACAACCATGGGGACATTACACATCCCTGTCTAAGACCTACTTTTACCGGGAAGTATTCTCCCTCTCTTCTATACACCCTAACCTGAGCCTCACTATCCTCATAAAAACTCTTTACAGCATTTAGTAACTTACCACCTATTCCATATACTTGCAACATCTGCCACATTGCTTCTCTATCCACTCTATCATATGCCTTTTCTAAATCCATAAATGCAATAAAAACTTCCCTACCTTTATCTAAATTCTGTTCACATATATGCTTCAATGTAAACACTTGATCTACACATCCCCTACCCACTCTGAAGCCTCCCTGCTCATCCGCAATCCTACATTCTGTCTTACCTCTAATTCTTTCAATTATAACTCTACCGTATACTTTTCCTGGTATACTCAGTAAACTTATTCCTCTATAATTTTTACAATCTCTTTTGTCCCCTTTCCCTTTCTATAAAGGGACTATACATGCTCTCCGCCAATCCCTAGGTACCTTCCCCTCTTTCATACATTTATTAAACAAAAGTACCAACCACTCCAACACTATATCCACCCCTGTTTTTAACATTTCTGTCATAATCCCATCAGTTCCAGCTGCTTTACCCCCTTTCATTCTACGTAATGCCTCACGTACCTCCATCACACTTACATTCTGCTCTTCTTCACTCCTAAAAGATGGTATACCTCCCTGGCCAGTGCATGAAATATTCTCGCCATCTACCTAATACCTCCCTCTCCCCATCTACTAACTCCCCTACTCTGTTTTTAACTGACAAATCCATACTTTCCCTAGGCTTTCTTAACTTGTTTAACTCACTCCAAATTTTTTTCTTATTTTCATTAAAATTTCTTGACAGTGCCTCTCCCACTCTTTCATCTGCTCTCCTTTTGCACTGTCTCACCACTCTCTTCACCTTTCTTTTACTCTCCATATACTCTGCTCTTCTTATAACACTTCTGCTTTGTAAAAACCTCTCATAAGCTACCTTTTTCTCTTTTATCACACCCTTTACTTCATTCCACCAATCACTCCTCTTTCGTCCTGCCTCCACCCTCCTATAACCACAACCTTCTGCCCCACATTCTAATACTGCATTTTTAAAACTATTCCAACCCTCTTCAACCCCCCCACTACTCATCTTTGCACTAGCCCACCTTTCTGCCAATAGTCGCTTATATCTCGCCCGAACTTCCTCCTCCCTTAGTTTATACACTTTCACCTCCCTCTTACTTGTTGTTGACACCTTCCTCTTTTCCCATCTACCTCTTACTCTAACTGTAGCTACAACTAAATAATGATCCGATATATCAGTTGCCCCTCTATAAACATGTACATCCTGGAGCCTACCCATCAAAACAACCACTGTGAAAGAGTAGTGAAATTCCTTTCTTGACTAATCACATTGTCAAGAACTATGACAATGTGAGTAGTCACGAAAGGAATTTCACTACTCTTTCACAGTGGTTGTTTTGCATATTTTAAAATCACTTGTTTACTGTGATCTTATTGCATATATATATATATATATATATATATATATATATATATATATATATATATATATATATATATATATATATATATATATATAAATATATATATATATATATATATATATATATATATATATATATATATATATAAATATATACAATGTAGTGTTCCTGCTAGTCAATTTAACAGACTGCAACTGTACGTCACGACACAGATTTTGGTATTCTTTCTGAGATTTCATCTGTTTGGTTGAAAAATTCTCAGAGCCCCTCACATCTAGACAGAAGAACAACTTACCAATTTCTCGGGTTATAACAGTGGAATTTATAATTGGTGGCACACACTAGCTGGAGTCAGACCTGAAGACTGTAAAGCCAGCATTCTCTTGTCTCGTCCGTAAGACAGTATTTTCCAACAATTCTGATTATTCAAGAAATAGTGAATCAAACATTTTGTTTTTAAATGATAATGAAGCTTAAATCCCCCGTCGACTACACTAGATTCATTAAGGTCAAACGTAACATTTCTCACCACCAGAACAACAGTAATTCCCACATTAGGGAGTAAAATACGCTGAACACGTGTCTTGAATCTGAAGTGTTGACATAACAAGTTGAACTTCCACCCCTGTAATCGAGTTCAGTTTTTATATTCACGATAGTGCAATTATTTAATAAATATTTGATACTAGAGGGACAAGACTTGAACTCATGCAGATATAGCTTCCACAGCTCGATGGAAAAACACTTGCTAACACCCAAACATGTCACACACACACACACACACGAGGGGCCAGGAGCTATGAATCGACACCTGCAACCACAAATAGATGAATACACACACACACACACACGCACGCACACACACACACACACACACACACACACACACACACACATACACACACACACACACACACACACACACACACACACACACACACACACACACGCACACACACACACACACGCACGCACACACACACACACATACACAGTGCCCATCGATAAACACCTGATCAAACCGAACAAATATGAAACTGAGGCACAGCATATCCAGAACTCCTAATCATTCCAAACACTTGTAGGTGGCAACACATGAGTCAGGTGTATCAGTCCCGTCAAGGTTAAATTAAATGATAAGATTAACACAGTAGCTCCTCCCTTCCTAAACCCGTCGTCACCCCAGAAGGGAGAGTAATACCAGAGAGAGTAACACCAGGAAGAGTAATACCAGGGAGAGTAATACCAGGGAGAGTAACAGCAGGGAGAGTAATACCAGGGAGAGTAACAGCAGGGAGAGTAATACCAGAGTAACACCAGGGAGAATAACACCAAGGAGAGTAACACCAGGGAGAGTAACACCAGGGAGAGTAACACCAGGGAGAGTAACGCCAAGGAGAGTAACACCAGGGAGAGTAACACCAGGGAGAGTAACACTAGGTAGAGTAACACCAGACAGTGTAACACCAGGTAGAGTAACACCAGGTAATGTAACACCAGGTAGAGTAACACCAGGTAGTGTAACACCAGGTAGTGTAACACCAGGTAGTGTAACACCAGGTAGTGTAACACCAGATAGAGTAACACCAGGTAGAATAACACCAGGTAGTGTAACACCAGGTAGTGTAACACCAGGTAGAGTAACACCAGGGAGCGCTTGAGGGTGCTAAACCTGTATTCCCTGGAACGCGGGCGGGAGAGATACATGATTATATACACCTGGAAAATCCTAGAGGGACTAGTACCGAACTTGCACACGAAAATCACTCACTACGAAAGCAAAAGACTTGGCAGACGATGCACCATCCCCCCAATGAAAAGCAGGGGTGTCACTAGCACGTTAAGAGACCATACAATAAGTGTCAGGGGCCCGAGACTGTTCAACTGCCTCCCGGCATACATAAGGGGGATTACCAACAGACCCCTGGCAGTCTTCAAGCTGGCACTGGACAAGCACCTAAAGTCGGTTCCTGACCAGCCGGGCTATGGCTCGTACGTTGGTTTGCGTGCAGCCAGCAGCAACAGCCTGGTTGATCAGGCTCTGATCCACCAGGAGGCCTGGTCACAGACCGGGCCGCGGGGGCGTTGACCCCCGGAACTCTCTCCAGGTAAAACTCCAGGTAAACCAGGGAGAGTAACACAAGGGAGAGTAACACCAGGGAGAGTAACACCAGGGAGAGTAACACCAGGGAGAGTAATACCAGGGAGAGTAACACCAGGGAGAGTAACACCAGGGAGAGTAACAACAGGGAGAGTAACACCAGGGAGAGTAACACCAGGGAGAGTAACAGCGGGGAGAATAATACCAGGGAGAGTGACACCAGGGAGAGTAATACCAGGGAGAGTAACACCAAGGAGAGTATCACCAGGGAGAGTAATACCAGAGAGTAATACCAGGGAGAGCAACACCAGGGAGAGTAACACCAGGGAGAGTAACGCCAGGGAGAGTAACACCAGGGAGAGTAGCACCAGGGAGAGTAACACCAGGGAGAGTAACACCAGGGAGAGTAACACCAGGGAGAGTAACACCAGGGAGAGTAACACCAGGGAGAGTAACACCAGGGAGAGTAACACCAGGGAGAGTAACACCAGGGAGAGTAACACCAGGGAGAGTAACACCAGGGAGAGTAATACCAGGGAGAGTAACACCAGGGAGAGTAATACCAGGGAGAGTAACACCAAGGAGAGTAACACCAGGGAGAGTAATACCAGAGAGAGTAATACCAGGGAGAGCAACACCAGGGAGAGTAACACCAGGGAGAGTAACACCAAGGAGAGTAACACCAGGGAGAGTAATACCAGGGAGAGTAACACCAAGGAGAGTAACACCAGGGAGAGTAATACCAGGGAGAGTAACAGGACGAAGAGTAACACCAGGGAGAGTAACACCAGGGAGAGCAATACCAGGGAGAGTAACACCAGGGAGAGTAACACCAGGGAGAGTAATACCAGGGAGAGTAACAGGAAGAAGAGTAGCGCCAGGGAGAGTAACACCAGGGATAGTAACAGCAGGGAGAGTAATACCTGGGAGAGTAGCACCAGGGAGACTAACAGCAGGGAGAGTAATATCAGGGAGAGTAACACCAGGGAGAGTAGCACCAGGGAGAGTAATACCAGGGAGAGTAACACCAGGGAGAGTAACACCAGGGAGAGTAACACCATTGAGAGTAACACCAGGGAGAGTAACACCAGGGAGAGTAATACCAGGGAGAGTAACACCAGGGAGAGTAACACCAGTGAGAGTAATACCAGGGAGAGTAACAGAAGAAAGAGTAACACCAGGGAGAGTAACACCAGGGAGAGTAACACCAGGGAGAGTAATACCAGGGAGAGTACCAGGAGGATGAGTAACACCAGAAAGAGTAACACCAGGGAGAGCAACACCAGGGAGAGTAATGCCAGGGAGAGCAACACCAGGGAGAGTAATGCCAGGGAGAGTAACACCAGGGAGAGTAACACCAGGGAGAGTAATACCAGGGAGAGTAACAGGAGGAAGAGTAACACCAGGGAGAGTAATACCAGGGAGAGTAATACCAGGGAGAGTAACACCAGGGAGAGTAATACCAGGGAGAGTGACACCAGGGAGAGTAATACCAGGGAGAGTAATACCAGGGAGGGTAGCACCAGGGAGAGTAATACCAGGGAGAGTAATACCAGGGAGAGTAACATCAGGGAGAGTAACACCAAGGAGAGTAATACCAGGGAGAGTAACAGCAATGAGAGCAGCAGGAGGGAGAGTAACAGGAGGGAGAGTAATACCAGGGAGAGTAACAGCAGGGAGAGTAACAGCAGGGAGAGTAACACCAGGGAGAGTAACACCAGGGAGAGTAACACCAGAGAGAGTAACACCAGGGAGAGTAATACCAGGGAGAGTAATACCAGCTAGAGTAACACCAGGGAGAGTAACACCAGGGAGAGTAACGGCAGGGAGAGCAATACCAGAGAGAGTAACAGCAGGAAGAATAATACCAGGGAGAGTAATACCAGGGAGAGTAATACCAGGGAGAGTAACACCAGGGAGAGTAACGCCAGAGAGAGTAACGCCAGGGAGAGTAACACCAGGGAGAGTAATACTAGGGAGAGTAACACCAAGGAGAGTAACAGGAGGAAAAGTAACAGGAGGAAGAGTAACACCAGGGAGAGTAACACCAGGGAGAGTAATACCAGGGAGAGTAATACCAGGGAGAGTAATACCAGGGAGAATAACACCAGGGAGAGTAGCACCAGGGAGAGTAATACCAGGGAGAGTAATACCAGGGAGAGTAACTCCAGGGAGAGTAATACCAGCGAGAGTAATACCAGCGAGAGTAATACCAGGGAAAGTAATACCAGGGAGAGTAACTCCAGGGAGAGTAATACCAGCGAGAGTAATACCAGCGAGAGTAATACAAGGGAGAGTAACACCAGGGAGAGTAACAGGAGGAAGAGTAACAGGAGGAAGAGTAACAGCAGGAAGAGTAACAGGAGTAACAGGAGGGAGAATAACAACAGAGTGAGACGACCCATAGGAATATTCCATGTTTTGTTGTGTATACCTAACACCTGCAAAACAACAGTTATCCACTGGTTTAGAGGTCAGACAGATATTATGGACACATATAATGTACACTATGCAGACTAAGCTAGTATGATGAATTGGATTTATTTCCGTTAGGAAGGGCAATCCATAACCCACACAGCCACACACACACATACGTCATAAGCGTGTAGATGTGAACGTTTTCTAGCGCTGCTTGGCTACCGCGTTGCCAGACGTATTGCGGCTGCCATTTTTTTTATTTTCCTATTTGTGTTTAAATGTACATTCTAATTGGTTTACGTAACCTAACTCTGATCTAACTTGAATTCAGGCTCTTCTTAATATTTATGAATGACCAGGACAGTCTGAGTGATCACTGTGCGGAGGGTCGACCCTCTGTCACTTACTCATCTGGATGACCCACACGTGTATTAATCTTGTATTTTTTGCAGACTTTCATGAGCGGATGCCTGTGTTTCGGTGGCGGTGTGTTGATGGCCACGGTGTTCCTGCACCTGCTGCCTGAGACCAGGTACTACCTGCAGGTAGCTGTCTCCTCTGGCTTCTTCCCTGAGTTACCTTACCCGCTCCCCGAGCTTATCGTCTGTTGCGGGTTCTTCCTGATGTACGTCACGGAGATAGTAATGCACTCTTGTCTCCACCGAGGCCACAACCACCACTCTCATCTACCTGTAGCGAAGGACACCGAGATGAACGTCCACACAGAGACGTCCGATAAACAGAAGAATTATTCCACAGATGATGCCGATGCGGAAAATGGGTGTCTCAGGAAACTGACGGACGAGAAGGATTCTGTCAATAACACACTGGAGTCTGCAGACACGGGAGAGTCTGTGGATGATAACTTGTCTCTGATGCGGGCTATCGTGGTAGTAGTGGCACTCTCCGTCCATAGCATCATGGAGGGCCTGGCACTGGGCCTCGTCTTCAAGCCATCTGACGTTTGGTTGCTCTTCGCTGCTCTCTCCTCCCACAAACTAATCATTGGCTTCTGCATGGGAATGGAAATGCTGGAAGCCAGAGCGTCCTACATGTCGTTCTTCCTATCAATGATTATTTTCTCCTTAGCATCACCGCTTGGTGGTCTCGTAGGGACACTGGTAGTCTCCATGACAACGAACACGACAGCCGCTGGTATCCTGGTCCCTACCGTCCTGCAAGGGCTCTCAGCGGGTACCATCCTCTACGTGACCTTCTGCGAGGTGCTAGAGAGGGAGCGAGCCAAGCCACAAGATCCCTTTCTTAAGATGTGGACTCTGGTAGCGGGATTCCTATTCATGGCGGCTTTACAGGTGCTGGATAAGTTTGCACCTGAAGACAGTATAGCAGAAGTAGCGGAAACACCTCATAATCTTCTCTTCACCTCGCCTCTCCCACTCTTGCTAACCAAACCCGTGTGAGTCATAGATCACAAGGTTTGCCAGAGCATCGAGCAACGAGATTGTTTTTTTAGATGAGAATTCATGATTTTATTTTAACTGTTGTTATTTGTTTTAGTGCAGTGTGTGATCACAATGAGGTAAATTGGACACCAAGTTATTAAAAACTGGGCGTGTCCAAAGCTGACTGGATTTGAAATTTTCATATATGTCTATCGATGTATGTAAACACACGTGGATTTGTGATTGAACACACACACACACACACACACACACACACACACACACACACACACACACACACACACACACACACACACACCACCCACACACACACACACACACACACAAACAAACACACACAATTGGAAGTTGAAGACTCAGATGAATCAAAGGGATGTTAGGAAGTATTTCTTCAGTCATAGAGTAGTCAGGCCATGGAATAGCCTAGAAAGTGATGTGGTGGAGGCAGGAACCATACATAGTTTTAAGGCGAGGTATGATAGAGCTCATGGAGCAGGGAGAGAGAGGACCTAGTAGCAATCAGCGAAGAGGCGGGGCCAGGAGCTGTGACTCGACCCCTGCAACCACAAATAGGTGAGTACAAATAGGTGAGTACACACACACACACACACACACACAAGGTGACAGAAGTAAGACAAGAGAGACAGGGGTGGATCGACTGCATTTTTTTGGACTGCAAGAAGGCCTTCGACACAGTTCCTCACAAGAGGTTACTGCAAAAGCTAGAGGATCAGGCACACATAACAGGAAAGGCACTTCAATGGATCAGAGAATACCTGACAGGGAGGCAACAACGAGTCATGGTACGTGACGAGGTGTCAGAGTGGGCGCCTGTGACAAGCAGGGTTCCACAGGGGTCAGTCCTAGGACCTGTGCTGTTCTTGGTATATGTGAACGACATAACGGAAGGGATAGACTCAGAAGTGTCCTTGTTTTCAGATGATGTGAAGTTAATGAGAAGAATCAAAGCGGATGAGGATCAGGCAGGACTACAAAGAGACCTGGACAGGCTACAAGCCTGGTCCAGCAACTGGCTCCTTGAGTTTAACCCTGCCAAATGCAAATGAAGATTGGGGAGGGGCAAAGAAGACCGCAGACACAATATAGTTTAGATGACCAAAGTCTGCAAACCTCACTCAAGGAAAAAGATCTGGGGGTGAGTATAACACCGAGCATATCTCCTGAGGCGCACATCAATCAGATAACTGCTGCAGCATACGGGCGCCTGGCAAACCTACGGATAGCGTTCCGATACCTCAGTAAGGATTCGTTCAAGACTCTGTATACCATTTACGTCAGGCCCATACTGGAGTATGCAGCACCAGTTTGGAATCCACACCTAGTCAAGCACGTCAAGAAATTAGAGAAAGTGCAAAGGTTTGCAACAAGACTAGTCCCAGAGCTACGGGGATTGTCCTACGAAGAAAGGTTGAGGGAAATCGGCCTGACGACACTGGAGGACAGGAGGGTCAGGGGAGACATGATAACGACATATAAAATACTGCGCGGAATAGACAAGGTGGACAAAGACGGGATGTTCTAGAGAAGGGACACCGACACAAGAGGTCATAATTGGAAGTTGAAGACTCAGATGAATCAAAGGGATGTTAGGAAGTATTTGTTCAGTCATAGAGTAGTCAGGCCGTGGAATAGCCTAGAAAGTGACGTAGTGGAGGCGGGAACCATACATAGTTTTAAGGCGAGGTATGATAGAGCTCATGGGGCAGGGAGAGAGAGGACCTAGTAGCAATCAGCGAAGAGGCGGGGGCCAGGAGCTGTGAATCGACCCCTGCAACCACAAATAGGTGAGTACAAATAGGTGAGTACACACACACACACATACAAAAAAAATAGTGGAAAAATGGCAGTAGGTATTCCCGGGCATCTGAAGTGTTGCTAGTAGGTAGGCAGGTTCTGTGTCACAATATAAGGAAAGAAGTGCAAACACCCAGCCAGGAAAGTGAAAACATAGAGGGATGTGTGGTATATATTTATATATACGTGTGGTGTAACAGTGAGTGATTAAATAACAGACTAAGATTTTACGGAGCTCAGTTCAGTACGATATCTTCCCAGCGAGGAAGAGGAGCCGAGACGTTCATACTTTGCCAGACGTATGCGGTAATCACCCATGTTGGGTAGCAACGTCAGGTAATTAGCACCAGGCTTTCTGCTCCACTGGAAGTTAGGGTCCACTCACCCCTCGAGAGCTGATTGTCGGATATAGAGTATATAGGATTTATTAAGGAGGTTAAAGGAAGAGGTTTTAGTAAGGGCAGGGTAGCTGGGACAGGCGCATGTGTGGGAACTGTGTGTAGGTACACTACACCCATACTTACATGTACACACCCACAACTGTTAACCAGATTATCTAAAATAACACTGGTACCCTTGCTCCCTCCTGCAACACACACACACACACACGACCAGTGAAGAGGCAGGGCCAGGAGCTATGAATCGGCCCCTGCAACCACAAATAGGTGAGTATAAATAGGTGAGTACACACACACACACACACACACACACACACACACAGGGATTTTAGGAAGTATTTCTTCAGTGACAGAGTAGTCAAGAAGTGGAATAGTTTGGGAAGCGATGTAGTGGAGGCAGGATCCATACATAGCTTTAAGCAGAGGTACGATAAAGCTCATGGTTCAGGGAGAGTGACCTAGTAGCGACCAGTGAAGAGGCGGGGCCAGGAGCTTGGACTCGACCCCTGCAACCTCAACTAGGTGATTACAACTAGGTGAGTACACTACACACGGCAGGATGAAGAAACAAGAGTACCGGGGATGACTGGGCTGAACAAGAAGCATTGGCAGAAAGAATCAAGAGCACAGTGAAACGGGAGTCGGAAAAAAATCTAAGCTAGTTTTGCAACACAATGGTCGAGAGGATATTTACAGATAACAAGAAGAGGAAGGCACAAGCTCTTGCTGCTGAGACAAGGATGCAGAGACTATCAGAGGAACTG
>NC_091359.1:14300518-14305518 GCF_038502225.1 Cherax quadricarinatus | reverse complement strand
TTCTAACTCTCCCCGTTTTTCACTCCCTCCTTGCTGCCATATAACCCTGCACAACCCCCAGCCCAGCCCAGCTGCATGACCCTTGTAGGTTTAATGCTTCTTTTTGTTAATAATAATAATGCAAAATGAAAGATTTTTTTTAATTTATCGTTATCAAGTCGTGATGCAGACAGACAACTGGTACTGAACGCGTTGTGTACTTGTTAAAGAGGCGGGGGGAGGTAACAATACAGATTTTTTCTTTTATTATCCAATTTCAATGAAATTTTTACTGTGTATTAAAGAGGATTTGAAACTTACTCACCGTGTTTGTACACTTTTTTGCCTTAAAAGATAGAAAGAAAAATAATAATGCCAAATTTTATAAGGTAAAAAACTCTGCTTACTTTGAAAAATTGGTAAGATGTGCAGTGTTCTAGATAAAAATAAAAAAAAATTAAACTTATCTTTTTTTTTTAAGGATTTTTTGGGGTAAAATAAATAAAAAAAAACAGTAAGGACAATCGTAAATCCCTGTTACCATTGAATAGAACCATCATTCCTCAATAATGTGTGCGAAAACCATGACAATCCATCAAGTAGTTCTCGCAAAATAAGCATCGAAAAGTCAATAGCTTATTCCCAAGAAAAATAAAATTCTTGGTAAAACTCTATGGTGAGCGCACTCCAGGTTTCAACTTACATGTTGAGGGGCGCCCAGCAGGTGACTGAGCAGCTCTCACTCTGAACACTAACATGGAGTCAACACACAAGATGCTATGTTGTGTCTTTGGAAAGAAACAATCATAAAAATCGTAATTCATGGAGTAAAAAAAGAGAGAAAAAAAAATTGGAACTTTGTCCTCTTGATGACAGCAAGAACAAAAAAAAAATTACATTTTTCGGAAAAAAAAAGATACTTTGAAGTATGATAGAGACAAACTGAATACATCAACATGTTGCCAAAATTATGCGCTATTTTTCTGTAAGAAAACATTTCCTTCCAAAAATTTTCGATTTCCCCCTCTCCCCTTTGAGGTTTTCGGTTTTAGTGACACATTCCTTAGTTCCCGACTTCCTCCACAACATGTGAGCTCGACATACATGCAACACACGCAACACATGGCTTTTGATCCAGGGAACCTGATCTGTGCTTCACTCGCCTGAACTACCATCCGTCCCCAATTACCCCCTGTTTAATTCCTACGGGTTTCACGCTCTCCCCATGATGCTGATGATAATAATTATTATTATTACACTCAACACACGCTTCATTGGAATGATAATTTAGTCAAAAAATATTCGAGAATGATTTAAAATAGTAAAAAAATATTCCAGAACGGTTTAAAAATCAAAAAAATATTCCAGAATGGTTTAAAAATAAAAAAATATTCCAGAATGGTTTAAAAATAAAAAAAAAATATTCCAGAATGTTTTAAAAATAAAAAAAATATTCCAGAATGGTTTAAAAAATCAAAACAATACTCCAAAACGGTTTAAAATAATAAAACATATTCAATATTTTTTTTAAAATAATCAAGAAATATTCCAAAAATGGTTTAAAAATAGTCAAAAAAATTTCCAAAATTATTTAAAAGCAGTTCTGAAGTGATCTAAAATAGTCGAGAATAGTTGAAAATTCGACATAAAAAACCTGGAACTTATTCAGAGAAGAAGATGTACACAATAACACGAGACAAAATAACGGAGGAAAGGAAGCGCCTCAGAAGGGCCACAGAAGGGAAACAGGGTGGCCACAGAATGGCCACAGGGTGGTTACAGAAGGGCCACAAGGTGACCACAGAAGGGCCCCAGGATGGTCAAAGAAGGGCCAGAGGAGGATCACAGGAGGGCCACAGGAGGGCCACAGGAGGACCACAGGAGGACCACAGGAGGGCCACAGGTGGGCCACAGGAGGACCACAGGAGGACCATAGGAGGGCCACAGGAGGACCACAGGAGGGCCACTGCAGTACCACAGGAGGACCACAGGAAGACCACAGGAGGACCACAGGAGGACCACAGGAGGGCCACAGGAGGACCACAGGAGGGCCACAGGAGTGAGTCGCGCAGGGTTGGTAGCGCCACTAGTGTTGAGTTGGAGGTGTGAGTGTGAGGGTGTAGGTAGAGAGCTACTGAACAGTCTCTCTCTCTCACCGTGCACGCACAGGTGTGTGCTTGTGCACCCGCGGGGCTTATTGCAAGTGTCTGACGGTAGGTGTGTGTGTGTGTATGTGTGTGTGTGTGTGTGTGTGTTGTATGTGTGTGTGTGTGTTGTATGCGTGTGTGTTTGTGTGTGTGTTTGTGTGTGTGTGTGTATGTGTGGTGTATGTGTGTTGTATGTGTGTGTGTGTGTGTGTATGTGTGTGTGTGTGTGTGTGTGTGTGTGTGTGTGTGTGTGTGTGTGTGTGTGTGTCTGTGTATGTATGTATGTGTGTATGTATGTGTGTGTGTATGTATGTGTGTGTGTGTGTGTGGATGTGTGTGTGCGCGCTCCCGTGTGCGTGTGCAGGCGCTGGAGCGCGCACGCGAGTATCTTCCCCTTTCAACATTTTCGTTCATAACTTCAGAACGCGTCATCCGAAGGGCTTCAAACTCTCAGCGGTGGTGTACTATAACCAGGACAACCTTCATGCAAGTACTGGCATGTGCAGATGCCATCTCTCGCCACTTTTATATAGACCATTCCAAGCTTCTGGCAATCGTTGGAAAACTCCAGAACGACTCTTCCGATCGGCATTAAACTTTCAGCTCTTGTGTATCTTACAAGAAGGTTGGTATTGTTATTGTTAAGTGTAGGTGACAGCATATATATATATATATATATATATATATATATATATATATATATATATATATATATATATATATATATATATATATATATATATATATATATATATATATATATATATATATATATATATATATATATATATATATATATATGTACATATATATATATATATATATATATATATATATATATATATATATATATATATATATATATATATATATATATATATATATATATATATATATATATATATATATAATTAGTTCTGAGCTTACCACAGCCATGTAGGTTCTCGCATCATAAAACATGCCCAGTGCTAGTGGGTACATTATGTTTGTGGGATTATTGGCCCAGGGCTTAGAGCGTCGTGAATTTTGACTTGCTTCCCATGCGGCGGGCTAAAATACCAATATAACACTGGTTTGATCGCCGGCCAGACGCTGTTTGTTAATTGCCAGGCGGTGGGACACCCTTACAGACTCCTCCACAAGACCAGCTCCTCCCAAGGAGCAGAAACAGTCCCACTGGGACAAACCGATCATGGAAAAAATTGTCAACACAATGCTCAACAAAGCTTTAGGAAAGAAGAAAGCTCGTCCTCTAGCGGTGAAGGCACCACATTCAGGAGATTTCCTTTTAGTTGTTCTCAACTCCTCCCTGGGCACCCGACACGACCCACAGGCCATTCGGATTGGTGTTGCCTTCTGCCTAGCCGCCCCCATACTCACCAAACATAAGTGTATTTGCGGCAGGGCATCTGCTCATCAATTCGGACTTAGAGGTCTCGTGTGTCATACATCAGAAGGGAAGTATGCTAGACATGAGGAGGTGAATGACATCATAAAGAGAAACCTCGCCACAGCCCGTTGCCCAGCCGAACGGGAACCCCAAGTACAGAGGTATGACGGAAGTCAAAAGCGTCCTGATGGAGACACTATGCTACTCTGGAAGGATGGTAAGCAGAGTGTCTGTGACTACACTTGTTCCGCCACATTGGCGGACACCTACCTGCCATGCTGTGATGTTGAAGGGGGTGGAGCCGTCAGTTTCAGGGAGACCCAGAAGATCTGCAAATATGTAGACCTGCCCCGTTCCCCGTTGCTATAACTTTATCCCAATAGGGTCGGAGACCCTAGGAGCATGGGGCAAGTGTGCTCTAAAGTTCCTGAGAGAGTTGGGTGTAAAGCTCATCACATAAACCATGGATCACAGAGCGGCCAGCTTCCTCTTGCAGAGACTCAGTGTTGCGATCCAGAGGAGAAATGCCTGCAGCATTCTGGGCACGCGGCCCACCACCGGGGAGGTGGACGAAGTGTATAAGATGTAGGCTCTGAGATGTTATTTATGTTGTTCTCATTTCTATTGTATCTTTGTTAATATATTTTGTTTACAAATAAAGTTTACAAAGAGTATAGAATTTTACCATAAGTAAGTGAGGATGAGGGTCCCCATTCCAGTTCCAGAGGTGGTACGTCCTATACATACATACATATATATATATATATATATATATATATATATATATATATATATATATATATATATATATATATATATATATATATATATATATATATATATATATATATATATGACGTGGCGAATAGGCAAAATTTGCGTTTTTGGCTGAAATAGCAACGCTCTTCTTGCCGAATAAGGCAAGCGAAAATTTGTGTATGCAATAATTTCGCAAAAATTATTCTGAACCTAACGAAAATATATATTTCATTGTGTTTGTTTATTATCAAATTATTGTAAACTTATCTAAAATATATTTAGCTGGATCAGGCTAAATCAAAATTACGTTTGTTATAATAAAGTTAAATAAGTTTTTTGAAGTTATTTTGGTAAAAAAACATTAAATTTACATTAACATAAATAAAAAAAAGTATCTTTAAAAATATAAGGAAAAAAATTAGGAAGAACTTAATTTTAAATGAGTTGTTGCTAACTGACCAATTTTACCTCGGTTGACCGAATTACTTATTGAACAAACTGCTTTTCGAGCGAGGAATTCGAGGAAAAATATCCTGGTTTTCGTACGTTCTCTTGGTTGTCGACCGACAACGTGGACGGCTCAGGTGGGATGCTCACAGAATGCCCACTGGATGCTGCAAACATCTCTTGAGTTTTTTTTTTTTTTTTGCATCTTGTAAACTTTTTTGTTATTCTGCCGTTTGGTGCATTTTTTTCTTGTTTTGCAAATCGAAGTCAAATGATAG
>NC_091359.1:14278018-14295518 GCF_038502225.1 Cherax quadricarinatus | reverse complement strand
ATCGGTGTTGCCCTTCGACTTGCCGCCCCTATTCTCGCCGAACACAGGTGTATTTGTGGCAGTGAAGCAGCAGACCGATTCGGGTACCATGGTCTTGTGTGCCGTAAATCCGAGGGAAAGATTGCAAGACATGAGGAGGTTAATAACATTATCAAGAGGAGCCTCACAACAGCTGGATGCCCAGCAGTAAGGGAGCCACCCCAACTATGCAGATCTGACGGCAGCCAGAAGCGTCCAGATGGTATCACCCTTCAAGCCTGGACAGATGGGAAGCAGGTGGTGTGGGACTATACATGTGCATCTACCTTGGCTGATACCTATCTCCAATACACCAGGGAGGAAGGAGAGGCAGCTGCCAGCTTTAGGGAGTCCCAAAAGTCTAGAAAATATGGAGAACTTGCCCATCATTATATGTTTGTTCCCATAGGCTCAGAGACCCTTGGCTCATGGGGAAAGAGGGCATCTAATTTCCTTAAGGAGCTGGGAAAAAGACTCATCAGGGTAACTAGGGATCCCAGGGCAGCTAGTTTTCTGTTCCAGCGGCTCAGTGCGGCTGTTCAAAGGGGTAATGCATGCTGCATTTTGGGCACACGCCCCAGCTCTGAGGAGCTGGATGAGATTTTCGCCTTATAATCGGTGATACACACGTAACAACATGTACCGTATATGCCACCTTTATATCAACAATGTATCTCTTAAATCTTCTGTGCCATATTATGTAATAAAATATTCCTATATATATATATATATATATATATATATATATATATATATATATATATATATATATATATATATATATGTAAATATATATATGCAATATATATGTACATATATATATATATATATAGGTATATATATACATATGTGTATATATATACATATGTATATATATATATATACATATATACATATACATACATCCATGATAGTAAGTATAAAAGGGAAACCTGTAATTGTTTTACATGATGGTAAGATTGCTGATGTCTTTTTTCTGTGTCATAAACATGCAAGGTTTCAGGTACGTCTTGCTACTTCTACTTACACTTACGTCACACTACACATACATGTACAAGCATATATATACACACCCCTCTGGGTTTTCTTCTATTTCCTTACTAGTTCTTGTTCTTGTTTATTTCCTCTTATCTCCATGGGGAAGTGGAACAGAATTCTTTCTCCGTAAGCCATGCGTGTTGTAAGAGGCGACTAAAATGCCGGGAGCAAGGTGCTAGTAACCCCTTCTCCTGTATACATTATTAAATTTAAAAAGAGAAACTTTCGTTTTACTTTTTGGACCACCCTGCCTTGGTGGGATACGGCCGGTGTGTTGAAAGATATGTATGTATGTATATATATATATATATATATATATATATATATATATATATATATATATATATATATATATATATATATATATATATATATATATATTCTCATACTTTAAGACAGACATGTCTCATACTTTAAGACAGACATGTCTCATACTTTAAGACAGACATGTCTCACACTTTAAGACAGACATGTCTCACACTTTAACACAGACATGTCTCACACTTTAACACAGACATGTCTCACACTTTAACACAGACATGTCTCACACTTTAAGACAGACATGTCTCACACTTTAAGACAGACATGTCTCACACTTTAACACAGACATGTCTCACACTTTAACACAGACATGTCTCACACTTTAACACAGACATGTCTCACACTTTAACACAGACATGTCTCACACTTTAACACAGACATGTCTCACACTTTAAGACAGACATGTCTCATACTTTAAGACAGACATGTCTCACACTTTAAGACAGACATGTCTCACACTTTAACACAGACATGTCTCACACTTTATGACAGACATGTCTTTAACACAGACATGTCTCACACTTTAACACAGACATGTCTCACACTTTAAGACAGACATGTCTCATACTTTAAGACAGACATGTCTCATACTTTAAGACAGACATGTCTCATACTTTAAGACAGACATGTCTCACACTTTAAGACAGACATGTCTCACACTTTAAGACAGACATGTCTCACACTTTAAGACAGACATGTCTCACACTTTAAGACAGACATGTCTCACACTTTAAGACAGACATGTCTCACACTTTAAGACAGACATGTCTCACACTTTAAGACAGACATGTCTCACACTTTAAGACAGACATGTCTCATACTTTAAGACAGACATGTCTCACACTTTAAGACAGACATGTCTCACACTTTAAGACAGACATGTCTCACACTTTAAGACAGACATGTCTCACACTTTAAGACAGACATGTCTCATACTTTAACACAGACATGTCTCACACTTTAAGACAGACATGTCTCATACTTTAAGACAGACATGTCTCACACTTTAAGACAGACATGTCTCACACTTTAAGACAGACATGTCTCATACTTTAAGACAGACATGTCTCACACTTTAAGACAGACATGTCTCATACTTTAAGACAGACATGTCTCACACTTTAACACAGACATGTCTCATACTTTAACACAGACATGTCTCACACTTTAACACAGACATGTCTCACACTTTAAGACAGACATGTCTCACACTTTAAGACAGACATGTCTCATACTTTAAGACAGACATGTCTCACACTTTAACACAGACATGTCTCATACTTTAACACAGACATGTCTCACACTTTAACACAGACATGTCTCACACTTTAAGACAGACATGTCTCACACTTTAACACAGACATGTCTCACACTTTAACACAGACATGTCTCACACTTTAACACAGACATGTCTCACACTTTAACACAGACATGTCTCACACTTTAACACAGACATGTCTCACACTTTAAGACAGACATGTCTCACACTTTAACACAGACATGTCTCATACTTTAAGACAGACATGTCTCACACTTTAACACAGACATGTCTCACACTTTAAGACAGACATGTCTCACACTTTAACACAGACATGTCTCATACTTTAAGACAGACATGTCTCACACTTTAACACAGACATGTCTCACACTTTAAGACAGACATGTCTCACACTTTAACACAGACATGTCTCACACTTTAAGACAGACATGTCTCACACTTTAACACAGACATGTCTCACACTTTAACACAGACATGTCTCACACTTTAAGACAGACATGTCTCACACTTTAAGACAGACATGTCTCACACTTTAACACAGACATGTCTCACACTTTAACACAGACATGTCTCACACTTTAACACAGACATGTCTCACACTTTAAGACAGACATGTCTCACACTTTAACACAGACATGTCTCACACTTTAAGACAGACATGTCTCACACTTTAAGACAGACATGTCTCACACTTTAACACAGACATGTCTCACACTTTAAGACAGACATGTCTCACACTTTAAGACAGACATGTCTCACACTTTAAAACAGACATGTCTCACACTTTAAGACAGACATGTCTCACACTTTAAGACAGACATGTCTCATACTTTAAGACAGACATGTCTCACACTTTAACACAGACATGTCTCACACTTTAAGACAGACATGTCTCACACTTTAAGACAGACATGTCTCACACTTTATGACAGACATGTCTCACACTTTAACACAGACATGTCTCACACTTTAAGACAGACATGTCTCACACTTTAACACAGACATGTCTCACACTTTAACACAGACATGTCTCACACTTTAAGACAGACATGTCTCACACTTTAACACAGACATGTCTCATACTTTAAGACAGACATGTCTCACACTTTAACACAGACATGTCTCACACTTTAAGACAGACATGTCTCACACTTTAACACAGACATGTCTCACACTTTAAGACAGACATGTCTCACACTTTAACACAGACATGTCTCACACTTTAACACAGACATGTCTCACACTTTAAGACAGACATGTCTCACACTTTAAGACAGACATGTCTCACACTTTAACACAGACATGTCTCACACTTTAACACAGACATGTCTCACACTTTAACACAGACATGTCTCACACTTTAAGACAGACATGTCTCACACTTTAACACAGACATGTCTCACACTTTAAGACAGACATGTCTCACACTTTAAGACAGACATGTCTCACACTTTAACACAGACATGTCTCACACTTTAAGACAGACATGTCTCACACTTTAAGACAGACATGTCTCACACTTTAAGACAGACATGTCTCACACTTTAAGACAGACATGTCTCACACTTTAAGACAGACATGTCTCACACTTTAAGACAGACATGTCTCACACTTTATGACAGACATGTCTCACACTTTAAGACAGACATGTCTCACACTTTAAGACAGACATGTCTCACACTTTAAGACAGACATGTCTCACACTTTATGACAGACATGTCTCACACTTTAACACAGACATGTCTCACACTTTAAGACAGACATGTCTCACACTTTAAGACAGACATGTCTCACACTTTAACACAGACATGTCTCACACTTTAAGACAGACATGTCTCACACTTTAAGACAGACATGTCTCACACTTTAAGACAGACATGTCTCACACTTTAAGACAGACATGTCTCACACTTTAACACAGACATGTCTCACACTTTAAGACAGACATGTCTCACACTTTAAGACAGACATGTCTCACACTTTAAGACAGACATGTCTCACACTTTAACACAGACATGTCTCACACTTTAAGACAGACATGTCTCACACTTTAAGACAGACATGTCTCACACTTTATGACAGACATGTCTCACACTTTAAGACAGACATGTCTCACACTTTAAGACAGACATGTCTCACACTTTAAGACAGACATGTCTCACACTTTAAGACAGACATGTCTCACACTTTAAGACAGACATGTCTCATACTTTAAGACAGACATGTCTCACACTTTAAGACAGACATGTCTCATACTTTAAGACAGACATGTCTCACACTTTAAGACAGACATGTCTCACACTTTAAGGCAGATATGTCTCACATTTTAAGACAGACATGTCTCACACTTTAAGACAGACATGTCTCACACTTTAAGACAGACATGTCTCACACTTTAAGACAGACATGTCTCACACTTTAAGACAGGCATGTCTCACACTTTAAGACATACATGTCTCACACTTTTATACATACATTTCTCACACTTTAAGGCATACATGCCTCACACTTTAAGACAGACATGTCTCTCACTTTAAGAAAGACGTGTCTCTCACTTCAAGACAGACATGTCTCACATCTTAAGATAGACATGTCTCTCTGCTCCTTTCTGCCTTAGTTTCTCCTTTTCATCTTGAGGCTGGGGAAGGGCTTGTGATCCCAGGAAGTGGAGCTCTCATCGCTTTCTTCAGGTTCCTTAGATCAAACACCTATTAAATAGGAGGAAAATAATAATAATGATACTATAAATTACTATTAATATTATTGATATTATTTTGTTAAAAAATGCTTATTGAATGAACACTTGTTCATGGTAGTGAACACTTGTTCATGGTAGTGAACACTTGTTCATGGTAGTGAACACTTGTTCATGGTAGTGAACACTTGTTCATGGTAGTGAACACTTGTTCATGGTAGTGAACACTTGTTCATGGTAGTGAACACTTGTTCATGGTAGTAAACACTTGTTCATGGTAGTGAACACTTGTTCATGGTAGTGAACACTTGTTCATGGTAGTGAACACTTGTTCATGGTAGTGAACACTTGTTCATGGTAGTGAACACTTGTTCATGGTAGTGAACACTTGTTCATGGTAGTGAACACTTGTTCATGGTAGTGAACACTTGTTCATGGTAGTGAACACTTGTTCATGGTAGTGAACACTTGTTCATGGTAGTGAACACTTGTTCATGGTAGTGAACACTTGTTCATGGTAGTGAACACTTGTTCATGGTAGTGAACACTTGTTCATGGTAGTGAACACTTGTTCATGGTAGTGAACACTTGTTCATGGTAGTGAACACTTGTTCATGGTAGTGAACACTTGTTCATGGTAGTGAACACTTGTTCATGGTAGTGAACACTTGTTCATGGTAGTGAACACTTGTTCATGGTAGTGAACACTTGTTCATGGTAGTGAACACTTGTTCATGGTAGTGAACACTTGTTCATGGTAGTGAACACTTGTTCATGGTAGTGAACACTTGTTCATGGTAGTAAACACTTGTTCATGGTAGTGAACACTTGTTCATGGTAGTGAACACTTGTTCATGGTAGTGAACACTTGCTCATGGTAGTGAACACTTGTTCATGGTAGTGAACACTTGTTCATGGTAGTGAACACTTGTTCATGGTAGTGAACACTTGTTCATGGTAGTGAACACTTGTTCATGGTAGTGAACACTTGTTCATGGTAGTGAACACTTGTTCATGGTAGTGAACACTTGTTCATGGTAGTGAACACTTGTTAATGGTAGTGAACACTTGTTCATGGTAGTGAACACTTGTTCATGGTAGTGAACACTTGTAAATGGTAGTGAACACTTGTTCATGGTAGTGAACACTTGTTCATAGAAGTGAACACTTGTTCATGGTAGTGAACACTTGTTCATGGTAGTGAACACTTGTAAATGGTAGTGAACACTTGTTCATGGTAGTGAACACTTGTTCATGGTAGTGAACACTTGTTCATGGTAGTGAACACTTGTTCATAGACGTGAACACTTGTTCATGGTAGTGAACTCTTGTTCATAGAAGTGAGCACTTGTTCATGGTAGTGAACACTTGTTCATGGTAGTGAACACTTGTTCATGGTAGTGAACACTTGCTCATGGTAGTGAACACTTGTTCATAGAAGTGAACACTTGTTCATGGTAGTGAACACTTGTTCATGGTAGTGAACACTTGTTCATGGTAGTGAACACTTGTTCATAGAAGTGAACACTTGTTCATAGAAGTGAACACTTGTTCATGGTAGCGAACACTTGTTCATGGTAGTGAACACTTGCTCATGGTGGTGAACACTTGTTCAAAGTAGCGAACACTTGTTCATGGTAGTTAACACTTGTTCGTTGTAGTGAACACTGGTTTATGGTAGTGAACACTTGTTCATAGAAGTGAACTCTTGTTCATGGTAGTGAACACTTTTTCACAGCAAAGAATGCAGCCTGTCACTACTGAAACCACAGCCTGGCACTCCTCCCACCACAGCCTGTCAGTGCTACTACCACAGCCTGTCACTGTTATCACCACAGCCTGTCATTGCTACCACCACAGCCTGTAACTACTACCACCACAGCCTGTCACTACTACAACCACAGCCTAACACTACTACAACCACAGCCTGTCACTACTACCAAAACAGCCTGTCACTACTATCACCCATACCTGTCACTACTACCACCACAGCCTGTCACTCCTCCCACCACAGCCTGTCACTGCTACCACCACAGCTTGTCATTGCTACCACCACAGCCTGTAACTACTACCACCACAGCCTGTCACTACTGCAACCACAGCCTAACACTTCTACAACCACAGCTGTCACTCCTCCCACCACAGCCTGACACTACTGCCACCACAGCTTGTCACTCCTCCAACCACAGCCTGTCACTACTACCACCATAGCCTGTCACTCCTCCCACAACAGCCTGTCACTACTACCACCACAGCCTGTCACTACTACCACCACAGTCTGACACTACTACCACCACAGCCTGTCACTGCTGCCACACAGTCTGTCACTACTACCACCACAACCTGTCACTAATACCACCACAGCCTGTCACTACTGCCACCTCAGCCTGACACCACTAACACCACAGCCTGTCACTACTGCCACCTCAGCCTGACACCACTAACACCACGGCCTGTCACTACTGCCACCTCATCCTGACACCACTAAAACCACAGCCTGTCAGTACTGTCACCACAGCCTGACACCACTAACACCACAGCCTGTCACTACTGCCACCTCAACCTGACACCACTAACACCACAGCCTGTCACTACTGCCACCTCAGCCTGACACCACTAACACCACAGCCTGTCACTACTGCCACCTCAGCCTGACACCACTAACACCACAGCCTGTCACTACTGCCACCTCAGCCTGACACCACTAACACCACAGCCTGTCACTACTACCACCTCAGCCTGACACCACTAACACCACAGCCTGTCACTACTGCCACCTCAGCCTGACACCACTAACACCACAGCCTGTCACTACTGCCACCTCAGCCTGACACCACTAACACCACAGCCTGTCACTACTACCACCACAGCCTGTCACTATTGCCATTACAGCCTGACACCACTAACACCACAGCCTGTCAGTACTGTCACCACAGCCTGACACCACTAACACCACGGCCTGTCACTACTGCCACCTCAGCCTGACACCACTAACACCACAGCCTGTCAGTACTGCCACCTCAACCTGACACCACTAACACCACAGCCTGTCAGTACTGTCACCACAGCCTGACACCACTAACACCACGGCCTGTCACTACTGCCACCTCAGCCTGACACCACTAACACCACAGCCTGTCACTACTACCACCACAGCCTGTCACTATTGCCATTACAGCCTGACACCACTAACACCACAGCCTGTCAGTACTGTCACCACAGCCTGACACCACTAACACCACGGCCTGTCACTACTGCCACCTCAACCTGACACCACTAACACCACAGCCTGTCAGTACTGTCACCACAGCCTGACACCACTAACACCACGGCCTGTCACTACTGCCACCTCAGCCTGACACCACTAACACCACAGCCTGTCACTACTGCCACCTCAGCCTGACACCACTAACACCACAGCCTGTCACTACTGCCACCTCAGCCTGACACCACTAACACCACAGCCTGTCACTACTGCCACCTCAGCCTGACACCACTAACACCACAGCCTGTCACTACTGCCACCTCAGCCTGACACAACCAAAACCACAGCCTGTCAGTACTATCACCACAGCCTGACACCACTAACACCACAGCCTGTCACTACTGCCACCTCAGCCTGACACCACTAACACCACAGCCTGTCACTACTGCCACCTCAGCCTGACACCACTAACACCACAGCCTGTCACTACTGCCACCTCAGCCTGACACAACCAAAACCACAGCCTGTCAGTACTATCACCACAGCCTGACACCACTAACACCACAGCCTGTCACTACTACCACCTCAGCCTGACACCACTAACACCACAGCCTGGCCGTTTTAATATGCAGTTAACGTTGACAACCCAAATCATATGCCAATCAATACCTGAGTGGGATGTGCTGGATCATCCTTGAGAGATGGAGAGCCACCAGCCGGATGATAAACAGAGGATAAAGGACTGCGTCTATGGATACTCTGCCCATCTATCCCAATTATCAAAGTGAACTCTGAAGGTAAGTCAGAAACATTCCTGGAATTCCCGAAATTAATACGTGTAGTTCAGAATTAATTATTATATACCCATTGGTTACTGGGGTAACAGATCGAAAAGTGAATGCATAGGCAGCCCAGTGGGGCCAGGAGCCGAGACTCGACTCCTGCAACATTATACAGGTGAGTACAGGGAATGAGAAATAATTATGAAGTATAGATGAGAGAGATGTGGCGGAAGTAGAAGTGAGAGAGGTGAAGATAAGTCACTTGTGTCAGCAGTTGCAGGAGCCAGGTCACTTGTGTCAGCATGTGTGGATGTGGTTGTAGGAACCAGGTCACTTGTGTCAGCAGGTGCGGTTGTAGTTGTAGGAGCCAGGTCACTTGTGTCAGCAGGTGTGGTTGCAGTTGTAGGAGCCAGGTCACTTGTGTCAGCAGGTGTGGTTGCAGTTGTAGGAACCAGGTCACTTGTGTCGGCAGGTGTGGTTGCAGTTGTAGGAGCCAGGTCACTTGCGTCAGCAGGTGTGGTTGCAGTTGTAGGAACCAGGTCACTTGTGTCAGCAGGTGTGGCTGCAGTTGTAGACGCCAGGTCACTTGTGTCAGCAGGTGTGGTTGCAGTTGTAGGAGCCAGGTCACTTGTGTCAGCAGGTGTGGCTGCAGTTGTAAGAGCCAGGTCACTTGTGTCAGCAGTTGTGGTTGCAGTTGAAGGAGCCAGGTCACTTGTGTCAGCAGGTGTGGTTGCAGTTGTAGGAACCAGGTCACGTGTGTCAGCAGGTGTGGGTGTAGTTGTAGGAGCCAGGTCCCTTGTGTCAGCAGGTGTGGTTGTAGTTGAAGGAGCCAGGTTACTTGTGTCAGCAGGTGCGGTTGTAGTTGTAGGAACCAGGTCACTTGTGTCAGCAGGTGTGGTTGCAGTTGTAGGAACCAGATCACTTGTGTCAGCAGGTGTGGTTGCAGTTGTAGGAGCCAGGTCACTTGTGTCAGCAGGTGTGGTTGTAGTTGTAGGAACCAGGTCACTTGTGTCAGCAGGTGTGGTTGTAGTTGTAGGAGCCAGGTCACTTGTGTCAGAAGGTGTGGAAGTACATGTAGGAGCCAGGTCACTTGTGTCAGGTGTGGTTGTAGTTGTAGGAGCCAGGTCACTTGTGTCAGTAGGTGTGGTTGCAGTTGTAGGAGCCAAGTCACTTGTGTCAGCAGGTGTGGTTGCAGTTGTAGGAGCCAAGTCACTTGTGTCAGCAGGTGTGGTTGCAGTTGTAGGAACCAGGTCACTTGAGTCAGCAGGTGTGGTTGCAGCTGCAGCAGCCAGGTCACTTGTGACAGCAGGTGTGGTTGTAGTTGTAGGAGCTGGGTCACTTGTGTCAGCAGGTATGGATGTAGTTGTTGGAGCCAGGTCACTTGTGACAGCAGGTGTGGTTGTAGTTGTAGGTGCCAGGTCTCTTGTGTCAGCAGGTGTGGGTGTAGTTGTTGGAGCCAGGTCACTTGTGACAGCAGGTGTGGGTGTAGTTGTAGGAGCCAGGTCACTTGTGTGAGCAGGTGTGGGTGTAGTTGTAGGAGCCAGGTCACTTGTGTCAGCAGGTGTGGTTGTAGTTGTAGGAGCCAGGTCACTTGTGTCAGCAGGTGTGGGTGTAGTTGTAGGAGCCAGGTCACTTGTGTCAGCAGGTGTGATTGTAGTTGTAGGAGCCTGGTGACTTTTGTCAGCAGGTGTGGGTGTAGTTGTAGGAGACAGGTCGCTTGAGTCAGCAGGTGTGGTTGTAGTTGTAGGAGCCAGGTCACTTGTGACAACAGGTGTGGTTGTAGTTGTAGGAGCCAGGTCACTTGTGTCAGCAGGTGTGGGTGTAGTTGCAGGAGCCAGGTCACTTGTGTCAGCAGGTGTGGTTGTAGCTGTAGGAGCCAGGTCACTTGTGTCAGCAGGTGTGGGTGTAGTTGTAGGAGCCAGGTCACTTGTGTCAGCAGGTGAGGTTGCAGTTGTAGGAACCAGGTCACTTGTGTCAGCAGGTGTGGTTGCAGTTGTAGGAACCAGATCACTTGTGTCAGCAGGTGTGGTTGCAGTTGCAGGAGCCAGGTCACTTGTGTCAGCAGGTGTGGTTGTAGTTGTAGGAGCCAGGTCACTTGTGTCAGAAGGTGTGGATGTATTTGTAGGAGCCAGGTCACTTGTGTCAGTACGTGTGGTTGTAGTTGTAGGAGCCAGGTCACTTGTGTCAGTAAGTGTGGTTGTAGTTGTAGGAGTTAGGTCACTTGTGTCAGCAGGTGTGGTTGCAGTTGTAGGAGCCAGGTCACTTGTGTCAGCAGGTTTGGTTGTAACTGTAGGAGCCAAGTCACTTGTGTCAGCAGGAGTGGTTGTAGTTGTAGGAGCCAGGTCACTTGTGTCAGCAGGAGTAGTTGTAGTTGTAGGAGCCAGGTAAATTGCGTCAGCAGGTGTGATTATAGTTGTAGGAGCCAGGTCACTTTTGTCAGCAGGTGTGGTTGTAGCTGTAGGAGCCAGGCCACTTGTGTCAGCAGGAGTGGTTGTAGTTGTAGGAGCCAGGTCACTTGTGTCAGCAGGTGTGGTTGTAGTTGTAGGAGCCAGGTCACTTGTGTCAGCAGGAGTGGTTGTAGCTGTAGGAGCCAGGTCACTTGAGTCAGCAGGTATGGTTGTAGTTGTAGGAGCCAGGTCACTTGCGTCAGCAGGAGTGGTTGTAGTTGTAGGAGCCAGGTCTCTTGTGTCAGCAGGTGTGATTTTAGTTGTAGGAGCCAGGTCACTTGTGTCAGCAGGTGTGGTTGTAGTTGTAGGAGCCAGGTCACTTGAGTCAGCAGGAGTGGTTGCAGCTGTAGGAGCCAGGTCACTTGGGACAGCAGGTGTGGTTGTAGTTGTAGGAGCCAGGTCAATTGTGTCAGCAGGTGTGGGTGTAGTTGTTGGAGCCAGGTCACTTGTGAGAGCAGGTGTGGGTGTAGTTGTAGGAGCCAGGTCACTTGTGACAGCAGGTGTGGTTGTAGTTGTAGGAGCCAGGTCACTTGTGTCAGCAGGTGTGGGTGTAGTTGTTGGAGCCAGGTCACTTGTGACAGCAGGTGTGGGTGTAGTTGTAGGAGCCAGGTCACTTGTGTCAGCAGGTGTGGTTGTAGTTGTAGGAGCCAGGTCACTTGTGTCAGCAGGTGTGGGTGTAGTTGTAGGAGCCAGGTCACTTGTGTCAGCAGGTGTGATTGATGTTGTAGGAGCCTGGTGACTTTTGTCAGCAGGTGTGGGTGTAGTTGTAGGAGACAGGTCACTTGAGTCAGCTGGTGTGGTTGTAGCTGTAGGAGCCAGGTCACTTGTGACAACAGGTGTGGTTGTAGTTGTAGGAGCCAGGTCACTTGTGTCAGCAGGTGTGGGTGTAGTTGTTGGAGCCAGGTCACTTGTGACAGCAGGTGTGGGTGTAGTTGTAGGAGCCAGGTCACTTGTGTCAGCAGGTGTGGGTGTGGTTGTAGGAGCCAGGTCACTTGTGTCAGCAGGTGTGGTTGTAGCTGTAGGAGCCAGGTCACTTGTGTCAGCAGGTGTGGGTGTAGTTGCAGGAGCCAGGTCACTTGTGTCAGCAGGTGTGATTGTAGTTGTAGGAGCCAGGTCACTTGTGTCAGCAGGTGTGGGTGTAGTTGTAGGAGACAGGTCACTTGAGTCAGCAGGTGTGGTTGTAGCTGTAGGAGCCAGGTTACTTGTGACAGCAGGTGTAGTTGTAGTTGTAGGAGCCAGGTCACTTGTGTCAGCCGGTGTGGGTGTAGTTGTTGGAGCCAGGTCACTAGTGTCAGCAGGTGTGGGTGTAGTTGTAGGAGCCAGGTCACTTGTGTCAGCAGGTGTGGTTATAGCTGTAGGAGCCAGGTCACTTGTGTCAGCAGGTGTGGTTGAAGCTGTAGGAGCTAGGTCACTTGTGTCAGCAGGTGTGGGTGTAGTTGTAGGAGCCAGGTCACTTGTGTTAGCAGGTGTGGTTGTAGCTGTAGGAGCCAGGTCACTTGTGTCAGCAGGTGTGGATGTAGTTGTAGGAGCCAGGTCACTTGTGTCAGCAGGTGTTATTGTAGTTGTAGGAGCAGATCACTTTTGTCAGCAGGTGTGGTTGTAGTTGTAGGAGACAGGTCACTTGAGTCAGCAGGTGTGGTTGTAGCTGTAGGAGCCAGGTCACTTGTGAAAACAGGTGTGGTTGTAGTTGTAGGAGCCAGGTCACTTGTGACAACAGGTGTGGTTGTAGTTGTAGGAGCCAGGTCACTTGTGTCTGCAGGTGTGGGTGTAGTTGTTGGAGCCAGGTCACTTGTGACAGCAGGTGTGGGTGTAGTTGTAGGAGCCAGGTCACTTGTGTTAACAGGTGTGGGTGTAGTTGTAGGAACCAGGTCACTTGTGTCAGCAGGTGTGGGTGTAGTTGTAGGAGCCAGGTCACTTGTGTCAGCAGGTGTGGGTGTAGTTGTTGGAGCCAAGTCACTTGTGACAGCAGGTGTGGGTGTAGTTGTAGGAGCCAGGTCACTTGTGTCAGCAGATGTCGGTGTAGTTGTAGGAGCCAGGTCACTTGTGTCAGCAGGTGTGGTTGTAGTAACTGTAGGAGCCAGGTCACTTGTGTCAGCAGGTGTGGGTGTAGTTGTAGGAGCCAGGTCACTTGTGTCAGCAGGTGTGGGTGTAGTTGTAGGAGCCAGGTCACTTGTGTCAGCAGGTGTGGTTGTAGTAACTGTAGGAGCCAGGTCACTTGTGTCAGCAGGTGTGGGTGTAGTTGTAGGAGCCAGGTCACTTGTGTCAGCAGGTGTGATTGTAGTTGTAGGAGCCAGGTCACTTGTGTCAGCAGTTGTTGGTGTAGTTGTAGGAGCCAGGTCACTTGAGTCAGCAGGTGTGGTTGTAGCTGTAGGAGCCAGGTCACTTGTGACAGCAGGTGTGGTTGTAGTTGTAGGAGTCAGGTCACTTGTGTCAGCCGGTGTGGGTGTAGTTGTTGGAGCCAGGTCACTTGTGTCAGCAGGTGTGGGTGTAGTTGTAGGAGCCAGGTCACTTTTGTCAGCAGGTGTGGTTGTAGCTGTAGGAGCCAGGTCATTTGTGTCAGCAGGTGTGGTTGTAGTTGTAGGAGCCAGGTCACTTGTGTCAGCAGGTGTGGTGTAGTTGTAGGAGCCAGGTCACTTGTGTCAGCAGGTGTGGTTGTAGCTGTAGGAGCCAGGTAACTTGTGCCAGCAGGTGTGGGTGTAGTTGTAGAAGCCAGGTCACTTGTGACAACAGGTGTGGTTGTAGATGCAGGAGCCAGGTCACTTGTGTCAGGTGTGGGTGTAGTTGTAGAAGCCAGGTCACTTGTGTCAGCAGGTGTGATTGTAGTTGTAGGAGCCAGGTCACTTTTGTCAGCAGGTGTGGTTGTAGTTGTAGGAGACAGGTCACTTGAGTCAGCAGGTGTGGTTGTAGCTGTAGGAGCCAGGTCACTTGTGACAACAGGTGTGGTTGTAGTTGTAGGAGCCAGGTCGCTTGTGACAACAGGTGTGGTTGTAGATGCAGGAGCCAGGTCTCTTGTGTCAGCAGGTGTGGGTGTAGTTGTTAGAGCCAGGTCACTTGTGTCAGCAGGTGTGGGTGTAGTTGTAGGTGCCAGGTCATTTGTGTCAGCAGGTGTGGTTGTAGTTGTAGGAGCCAGGTCACTTGTGTCAGCAGGTGTGGTTGTAGTTGTTGGAGCCAGGTCACTTGAGTCAGCAGGTGTGGTTGCAGCTGTAGTAGCCAGGTCACTTGTGACAGCAGGTGTGGTGGTAGTTGTAGGAGCCAGGTCACTTGTGAAAGCCGGTGTGGGTGTAGTTGTTGGAGCCAGGTCACTTGTGTCAGCATGTGTGGGTGTAATTGTAGGAGCCAGGTCACTTGTGTCAGCAGATGTGTTTGTAGCTGTAGGAGCCAGGTCTCTTGTGTCAGCAGGTGTGGTTGTAGTTGTAGGAGCCAGGTCACTTGTGTCAGCAGGTGTGGGTGTAGTTGTAGGAGCTAGGTCACTTGTGTCAGCAGGTGTGGTTGTAGCTGTAGGAGCCAGGTCACTTGTGTCAGCAGGTGTGGGTGTAGTTGTAGGAGCCAGGTCACTTGTGTCAGCAGGTGTGGTTGTAGCTGTAGGAGCCAGGTCACTTGTGTCAGCAGGTGTGGGTGTAGTTGTAGGAGCCAGGTCTCTTGTGTCAGCAGGTGTGGTTGTAGCTGTAGGAGCCAGGTCCCTTGTGTCAGTATGTGTGATTGTAGTTATAGGAGCCAGGTCACTTGTGTCAGCAGGTGTGAGTGTAATTGTAGGAGCCAGGTCACTTGCGTCAGCAGGTGTGGGTGTGGCTGTAGGAGCCAGGCCACTTGTGTCAGCAGGTGTGGTTGCAGTTGTAGGAGCCAGGTCACTTGTGGCAGCAGGTGTGGGTGTAGTTGTAGGAGCCAGGTCACTTGTGTCAGCAGGTGTGGGTGTAGTTGTAGAAGCCAGGTCACTTGTGACAGCAGGTGCCGTTGTAGTTGTAGGAGTCAGGTCACTTGAGTCAGCAGGTGTGGGTGTAGTTGTAGGAGCCAGGTCACTTGAGTCAGCAGGTGTGGGTGTAGTTGTAGGAGTCAGGTCACTTGAGTCAGCAGGTGTGGGTGTAGTTGTAGGAGTCAGGTCACTTGAGTCAGCAGGTGTGGGTGTAGTTGTAGGAGTCAGGTCACTTGAGTCAGCAGGTGTGGGTGTAGTTGTAGGAGTCAGGTCACTTGAGTCAGCAGGTGTGGGTGTAGTTGTAGGAGCCAGGTCACTTGAGTCAGCAGGTGTGGGTGTAGTTGTAGGAGTCAGGTCACTTGAGTCAGCAGGTGTGGGTGTAGTTGTAGGAGTCAGGTCACTTGAGTCAGCAGGTGTGGGTGTAGTTGTAGGAGTCAGGTCACTTGAGTCAGCAGGTGTGGGTGTAGTTGTAGGAGCCAGGTCACTTGAATCAGCAGGTGTGGGTGTAGTTGTAGGAGCCAGGTCACTTGAGTCAGCAGGTGTGGGTGTAGTTGTAGGAGTCAGGTCACTTGAGTCAGCAGGTGTGGTTGTAGTTGTAGGAGCCAGGTCACTTGAGTCATGACACACGTACATGACAAGTGTTGCGCTTGCATCCTGCATGACACACATGTTGAGCTTGGCATCCTGCATGACACACATGTTGAGCTTGGCATCCTGCATGACACACATGTTGTGCTTGGCATCATGCATGACACACATGTTGAGCTTGGCATCCTGCATGACACACATGTTGTGCTTGGCATCATGCATGACACACATGTTGAACTTAGCATCCTGCATGACACACATGTTGAGCTTCGCATCCTGCATGACACACATGTTGAGCTTGGCATCCTGCACGACACACATGTTGTGCTTGGCATCATGCATGACACACATGTTGAACTTAGCATCCTGCATGACACACATGTTGAGCTTCGCATCCTGCATGACACACATGTTGAGCTTGGCATCCTGCATGACACGCATGTTGAACTTAGCATCCTGCATGACACACATGTTGAACTTAGCATCCTGCATGACACACGTGTTGAGCTTAGCATCCTGCAAGCATGCATGTGCTACCGAAGTCTAACATCTAGGCTACGCGCTGTTTCAACCATGCAACACACGTTCCATCCTTCGATTGCAAACATTGAACAACCCGTTTTACCCCGGGGGAAACATCAAAGTTGGCAGATGTGATAAATGGCTTAGAAAACCGGTAAGTTGAACAATGAGACACTTCTGCAACATTTTGGAAGCTTTACTGGGGAAACGTTTCGGCAGACAGTTTTTTCATCAGACCTATTCAAAGTTACTTTCTTCGAGATTGATGGACTGAACAAATCAATTCCAGGCTGAGAAACTGATTACCTCAACCCCTCCTCTTTTTCCACAATTCTTCTTCGTATTGGACCGATGAAGCCACTGCGTGACGAAACGTCTCCTCAATAAAGACACCCAAGTGTTACACAGGTGACTGATTCTTCCCGCTGGTCAGAGAGTTGCTGATGTCATGCCTACTCTCTAGAGTCCCAACATCGTAACTGCCATAATAACTTCAAGAATCATCCAGCACATCACCAGCGTCCATCTCCATGCATCTCCCAGCAGTAGGTTTATTTACGTACATGTACAAATAAGTACAATTATCATACGTAGTGTAACACCTCATTGCATCTCCTAATGGTAAGTTTATTTAAGCACAGGTACACATAGGTACAATTATCATACATAGTGTAAATTACCTAAGGTAGCCTTCG
>NC_091359.1:14215518-14273018 GCF_038502225.1 Cherax quadricarinatus | reverse complement strand
AGTTGTGGATGAGTGTAACAAACTTCCCAGTACCGTCATAGAAGCTAAAACGTTGTGTAGTTTTAAAAAAAGATTAGATAAATACATGAGTGGGTGTGAGTTGGACCTGATTAGCTTGTGCTATTAGGTCTGATGCCGTGCTCCTTCCTTAAGTGAATGTGACCTGATTAGGTGGATCATTGGTCTAAGCCGGGGGAGTGACATGGACCTGCCTCGCATGGGCCAGTAGGCCTGCTGCAGTGTTCCTTCTTTCTTATGTTCTTATGTATACCTGGGTCCCTCCAGTGCTGAATCCTGTGGAGCACCTCCACTGTATACTTGGGTCCCTCCAGTACTGAGTCCTGATTAAGCACACACACACACACACTGTGTGTGCTTAATCAGTTGGCTTCTTGTCACTCTCGCCTGCTAGAAAGCCCTTAAGTAAGTAATACTTGAACAGTTTTAGGGATTTCTGTCTTTATCGCTGCTTGATCCACCAGATTGTGGATCGAGCAGCGATATACATGTCGATATACATGTCTATGTCGAGGACTTTCGTGAAGTTCAAGGTCGTGATCATTCGATGAAATATATTCAATACCCACAAGTTGATGAGGGCCGTGGGAAGTACCTTGGTATCGTTACTGGAGTGACGTTTCGCCCTCACAGCAGACCTTCCTCGGTCTCACACAGAAACATGATGGAAATTTTTTATGGTGCAGCCACTGGAAGAGGTAGAGAGCTGTAGCAGTTACTGACGCGATCAAAAATGGGCTTTTCCACTAGTAGAACTAAGACATGCCCATTAGGAGTGTCAGAATTAAGGCAGATATTCTTTAGTGTTTAATTATATAGAGCGATTTGAAGCATTTTTTTTTTTTTTTGACATACCTCATTCCTTACTCAGCTACAAGTAAATTTTCACACACTGAATAGAAACTGTTGCTACAGTAACATTTTATGAGAAAAGCAAATCGGATCATATTATTTTCCTTCAAATAACTCACAGCTTTTTCCTCCTCTGCCTTTGAAGCTTTGCCTACAACACTCCTCCTTAATTCTCTTCTCTGAGATGTGAATATTACATAGATGTGGAAATCTGTCAAAAGAGAGGAACAAAGAAGAGCTTTCAGTGTGTGTGTGTGTGTGTGTGTGTGTGTGTGTGTGTGTGTGTGTGTGTGGAAGGAGGGGATGAATGGGTGGGTCATCAAAGGGGAAAACTGTGTATGGCGTCAGTGTAGGAATTGAAACAGAAGAATTAGCAGCATGGAGTAACGTTTAATTAACAAGTGAAGCAACACATAGTCTTGACGCTGTGGATGAGAAATATCTAATCTTGAAGTTGAACACATCGACCCCAGGCTTGAGGGACTGATTACATCAAACTCCTTCTCCTAGACTACCTTTCTCTACATTGAACTGAAAAAGCCACTGGCTGGCGAAATGATTCCAGAACAGATACGAAAATGTTACATAATAGTCTCAGTTATGGTACCGAAGTGAGTTTTTGGGTAGGTTTGGAGAGGTTGAACAAGTAGGTAGGTGGGTGCGGTTTGTTTGTAAGAGGAGCTGCTTAGTGTGGACCAGTGGAATTGTCTAGTGTGAACCAAAAGATCTGCCTAATGAGGGCCAGTAAATCTGCATAGTGGGAATCAGTAGGACAGCCTAGTGTGGACCAGTAGACCTGTGGACCAGTAGACCTGTGGACCAGTAGACCAGTGGACCAGCAGACCTGCCTAGTTTGGACCAGTATACCTGCCTAGTGTGGACCAGTGAACCTACCTAGTGTGAACCAGTGGACCTGCCTAGTATGGACCAGTGAGCCTGCCTAGCGTGGACCATTATACCTGCCTAGTGTGGACCAATGGACCTGCCTAGTGTGGACCAGTGGACCTGCCTAGTATGGACCAGTATACCTGAATAGTGTGGACCAGTGAACCTGCCTAGTGTGGACCAGTGGACCTGCCTAGTATGGACCAGTGAGCCTGCCTAGTGTGGACCAATGGACCTGCCTAGTATAGACCAGTGGACATGCCTAGTATGGACCAGTATACCTGCCTAGTCTGGACCAGTATACCTGCCTAGTGTGGACCAGTGGACCTGTCTAGTATGGACCAGTGAGCCTGCCTAGTATGGACCAGTGAGCCTGCCTAGTGTGGACCAGTATACCTGCCTAGTGTGGACCAATGGACCTGCCTAGTATGGACCAGTAAACCTGCCTAGTGTGGACCAGTATACCTGCCTAGTGTGGACCAGTGGACCTGCCTAGTATGGACCAGTGAACCTGCCTAGTGTGGACCAGTGGACCTGCCTAGTGTGGACCAGTGGACCTGCTGCAATGCTCCTCCATTCTTATGTCTTATAAAATATAAATAAGACACATGACGCTGACCACAATAGTTTAGACTACCGACAAGAAGATGAGTAAGTCACATGTGATCACAACGTGATCAGTCTGTCAGTCCCTCTAGTGTTTAAATTTCCAAGGGGATCAGAAGAGGTTTTCTCAGGTTATCTTGCCTTAGTTACGGTACACCAGCGCTGGAAATATGAAGACGATCGGATGAGGCGTTTTCAAGTTATAAACGGAAGCCTTGTAAGATTTTTTTTTCTAAAATGTGAAGCTAATTCTATGGGAATAACTAATTAAGCAAATATAAAACAGCTTAATTCTATGTCAATCTAAATTTCGCGAATATTTTTTAGCAACTAAATACATTAGTTTCGTGTCTTAGTGATGGACTTTTTACGAATTTCGTGCAACAACGAATTTGCATTCTGGCGGCCAAACGATCGTTGCTTAATAAGCTAAGCTGGTAAACACAGAGGAAAAGACCCATATATATGCACACACACACACACACATACACTCTCTCTCACACACACACACACACACACACACACACACACACACACACACACACACACACACACATACACACACACACAATATTTGCAACTGAAATGTCTCAGTATCCTCAATTCCTCCAAAAAAAGTCTGAATTGCCGTCAAAAAAGACAGTATTTTTGTTTGTTTGGTAAGCCCGGGGTATTGGCAAGCCTGGGCGATGTACACAAAGATGTCAGTGGTCCACCACAAAGCTTCTCATCGTTGAATGAGACACATGACTCGTATAAGAATGAGACACACGGCTCACCTACGAGAAACAATATGAACGGCTCACAATATCTCCAAAAAATAATGCTCTCACGCTTTCACAATACCGTAGTTTGTACGATTTTCTTTTTCTTTCTTCTTTTACAAACTCTTCCTTCTTCCTCCTCACGTTCCACCCTCCCTTCCTTCTCTCTCTCTCTCTCTCTCTCTCTCTCTCTCTCTCTCTCTCTCTCTCTCTCTCTCTCTCTCTCCATGCTTCTCTTCCCAACATCACCCCTACTTCACTTCCCACTTGTTCTCATCCCTCCACTCTACTACTTGTTAAGTAGTTTACATAAGTATAATTATCATAAATAGTAACATATGTGTAAATCACCTACGGTAACCCAGAAAAGTCGAAGTGACTTATTGCCATTCAGATAAAAGTAAGTTTTTTTTTAGCTACAGACACACGTACGTACAATTATCAGACATTGTAACATATGTGTAAATTATCTAAGTTAGCCCCAAAAACTTAAACAAGGTGACTTATTTCCACTCGGGTCCCCTACTGCATTAGACACGTCGAGGGTTTCGTCAGGAATATTTCATTAGTGCCTCACAGAGTAAGCATCCCTGAAGGCTCAGCTCGCTATACCACCACACAAAACACTGGTAATTCTCTGAAAAGTGGCTGCTTGGGTATCGATCTGGGAACACCCAGGCCTCTTGTCCAGTCGTTGAACCCAGGCCCGTCTCTATCACCAGTGCCTCACTCACCACTTCCTCTGTCACCACTGACTTTCCCTTGCTGGTGTTACCTGGAGAAGGGCTCTTGATCCTTGTAACTGGAGCTGCGTTAGCCTTGTTTTTTCATCCCTACAGGTGCTGATACTGCTGTTGTTGCTGCTACTGCTGCTACTACTTTTGCTGTTTCCCTTGCTGCTGCTGATCCTGCTGCTAATGTTACCACCTCTGCTTCTGCTGTAGCAGGTACAACTAACCGAAAGTGACAATTATCCTATGAAATACACCACCTTCTGTCAAGCGGTGACAGTGGTGGCTTGATAGTGGTCCAGGTCGGACCCAACATCACCGTAATGTTCCCCACAAAAAACTCAGACACTGTGCCTGGGATAAAGCCTTGCACAGAGCCAGGCATTTACCCTGTAAAAAAAAAACACCCGTTCTGTGCCTCCCTTCAGGGCTACTACTGCGTTGATTAATTCGTTGTTTTTTTCAGAGCTAGACCAATACGCATTTGAACATAGCCGTGCGTAAGCGTGTCTGGGGGGGGGTGTCATGGTTGTCTACACGCTGACAGGTTTGCTGATGTTATTATGACGGTGGAACAGGTGCTAAATAGAGAAGAAAATCCATTACATTTCTTTTGTTTTGTTTTTTCAAACGCCTCGGTAGGAAGACCTCATTTGGAAATTGTTGAAATTTATTGGATGGGCGAGAATGTTTGGCTTGTCGGGATAGTTATGGTGTGTGTTGAGAGAGAGAGAGAGAGAGAGAAGAAAATGAGGACAGGCAGAAACTAAACACTGATTGCTACATGAACACTCCCAAGACTACCCAAGACTACCCAAGACCATCCAAGACTACCCAAGACTACCCAAGACCATCCAAGACTACCCAAGACCACCCAAGACTACCCAAGACCACCCAAGACTACCCAAGACCATCCAAGACTACCCAAGACCACCCAAGACTACCCAAGACCACCAAAGACTACCCAAGACCACCCAAGACTATCCAAGACCATCCAAGACTACCCAAGACCATCCAAGACTACTCAAGACCACCCAAGACTACCCAAGACCACCCAAGACTACCCAAGACCATCGAAGACTACCCAAGACCATCGAAGACTACCCAAGACCATCCAAGACCACCCAAGACCACCCAAGACAACCAAGACCACCCAAAACCATCCAAGACCACCAAGACCACCAAGACCATCCAAGACCATCCAAGACCACCAAGATCACCAAGCCCACCTAAGACCACCCAAGACTACCCAAGACCATCCAAGACTACTCAAGACCACCCAAGACTACCCAAGACCACCCAAGACTACCCAAGACCATCGAAGACTACCCAAGACCATCCAAGACCACCCAAGACCACCCAAGACAACCAAGACCACCCAAGACCATCCAAGACCATCCAAGACCACCAAGACCACCAAGACCAACTAAGACCACCCAAGACCATCCAAGACCACCAAGACCATCCAAGACCACCAAGACCACCCAAGACCACCCAAGACCACCCAAGGCCATCCAAGACCACCAAGACCATCCAAGACCACCCAAGACCACCCAAGGCCATCCAAGACCACCAAGATCATCCAAGACCACCCAAGACCTCCCAAGACTACCCAAGACCATCCAAGACCACCTAAGACCATCCAAGACCACCAAGACCACCAAGACCACCCAAGACCATCCAAGACCACCCAAGACCACCCAAGACCACCCAAGACCATCCAAGACCACCAAGGCCATCCAAGACTCCCCAAGATCATCCAAGACCACCCAAGACCATCCAAGACCATCCAAGACCACCAAGACCACCAAGACCATCCAAGACCACCAAGACCATCCAAGACCAAGACCACCAAGACCACCCAAGACCACCCATGACCATCCAAGACCATCCAAGGCCACCCAAGACAACCAAGACCACCCAAGACCATCCAAGACCATCCAAGACCACCAAGACCACCAAGACCAACTAAGACCACCCAAGACCATCCAAGACCACCAAGACCATCCAAGACCACCAAGACCACCCAAGACCACCCAAGACCACCCAAGGCCATCCAAGACCACCAAGACCATCCAAGACCACCCAAGACCACCCAAGACCTCCCAAGACTACCCAAGACCATCCAAGACCACCTAAGACCATCCAAGACCACCAAGACCACCAAGACCACCCAAGACCATCCAAGACCACCCAAGACCACCCAAGACCACCCACGACCATCCAAGACCACCAAGGCCATCCAAGACTCCCCAAGATCACCCAAGACCACCCAAGACCATCCAAGGCCATCCAAGACCACCAAGACCACCAAGACCATCCAAGACCACCAAGACCATCCAAGACCACCAAGACCACCCCATGACCATCCAAGACCATCCAAGGCCACCAAGACCCCAAGACCGCCCAAACATCGAAGCCCACCAAGACCACCAAGACCACCAAGACCATCCAAGACCACCAAGACCACCAAGACCATCCAAGACCACCAAGACCATCCAAGACCACCAAGACCACCAAGACCACCCAAGACCACCCATGACCATCCAAGACCATCCAAGGCCACCAAGACCATCCAAGACCACTCAAGACCACCCAAGACCATCCAAAACCATCCAAGACCTCCAAGACCATCCAAGACCACCCAAGACCATCCAAGACCACCAAGACCATCCAAGACCACCAAGACCATTCAAAACCACTAAGACCACCCAAGACCATCCAAGACCACCCAAGACCACCCAAGACCACCAAGACCATTCAAGACCACCAAAACCATCCAAGACCACCCAAGATCATCCAAGACCACCCAAGGCCATCCAAGACCACCAAGACCATTCAAGACCACCAAGATCATCCAAGACCACCTAAGACCTCCCAAGACCACCCAAGAAGATCCAAGACCACCAAGACCACCAAATATCATCCAAGACCACCCAATACCATCCAAGGCCATCCAAGACCATCCAAGACCATCCAAGAACACCAAGACCACCCAAGGCCACCCAAGACCATCCAAGGGCACCCAAGACCATCCAAGACCACCAAGACCATCCAAGACCACTCAAAAGCATCCAAGACCACCCAAGACCATCCAAGACCACCCAAAACCACCCGACATCATCCGACTTTGGCTGATCCGTCTTCAGCATCTTGCTGACGCTCCCGGTCTGACACTTGACGTACATCGTAAGGCTTTATTGGTTTTCTCTTTTTCTTTTTATCTTTCTCCTCTCTTCTATCTCCTCTATTCCACTTCCTCAGTTCTGTCTCCTCTTTTCTCTTATCTTATATTTAGTGTATCCATTTATAGTCCCTTCTCCCACCCCTCTCTCTCTCTCTTCACTTCTTCTCTCTCCTCTTCTCCCGTCATTATTTGCACCAATTTCACTTATTATTATTGTTGTTGTAACTGAGATCCTCCCTTCCTTATACCAGGAATATTCTTCAGGCGTTAAAGCTTTATCTAACGTGTATCTGAAGCCTCCAATGGTGTGTATGGTTGTGTGGGTGTGTGTGGGTGGAGTCTGTGTGGGTGTGTGTGGGTGGAGTATGTGTGGGTGTGTGTGGGTGGAGTCTGTGTTGGTGAGTGTCTGTGTGGGTGTGTGTGGGTGGAGTCCTGTGTGGGTGTGTGTGTATGGTGGGAGTGTGTGTAGTCTGTGTGGGTGTGTGTGGGTGGAGTCTGTGTGGGGTGTGTGGGTGTAGTCTGTGTGGGTGTGTGTGGGTGGAGTCTGTATGGGTGTGTGTGGGTGGAGTCTGTGTGGGTGTGTGTGGGTGGACTCTGTCTGGGTATTTGTGGGTGGAGTCTGTGTGGGTGAGTGTGGGTGGAGTCTGTGTGGGTGTGTGTGGGTGGAGTCTGTGTGGGTGTTTGTGGGTGTGTGTGGGTGGAGTCTGTGTGGGTGAGTGTGGGTGTGGGAAAGAAGTGGGGGTTGTACACTGTCATACCAGAGTCTTCCCCCCACACTCAGTGTTCCAGTAACTGTATAGTCGATGCTTCGGGGTAAAATGGAGTCCCAAAAACAGTGACGGGGATTTCTACCTGAGACATATTCCTCATCTTCTTCTCCCAACTTTCTCCTCCATCTTCTCCTCCTCCCTCCCACTCCTCTTTCCTCCCCCTCCATCTCCTGGCTGTTACTCTCCTTACACTTGTCGCCATTGTTCGTCTAACAGTAAACAGGTAGACTGTTGTGGGATGCATCCTGAGGGAGGTGGTGGCGCCTCTGCGAACTGGTCTTTAAGTAGACTGAGCTGGGATAGCAGTTCTTAGCCATTTTCACTGAGTCACTAAAAAAAAAGTCTAGAAAGTGCACCAGTATAACTGCATGTAAAACGCACCATTTTAAACGCACCTTATAAAAGCTCCCCTTTAAAACCCCGTCAGATAAACGCGCCAGACGCGACAAAGGAGTCCAGACGTCACTCAGAATAACAACTTAAGGAAGAAGACGAGGAGGAAAGAGGAAATAAAGTAATGAAAGAGAGAAGAAAGGATGGAGTCTTGTTCCGGTGAACTTCCAATCTTCTGCATTAAATATGTATATATACAGTGGACCCCCGCATAACGATCACTTCCGAATGCGACCAATTATGTAAGTGTATTTATGTAAGTGCGTTTGTACGTGTATGTTTGGGGGTCTGAAATGGACTAATCTACTTCACAATATTCCTTATGGGAACAAATTCGGTCAGTACTGGCACCTGAACATACTTCTGGAGTGAAAAAATATCGTTAACCGGGGGTCCACTGTATATATAAATATATATACATATATATATATAAATATATATACATATATATATATATATATATATATATATACATATATATATATATATATATATATATATATATATATATATATATATATATTATTGTAACCATGAGGGAGGTATTTAATCAATAACAACACTGCAACTAGCCGAGGATTTGAACCTACGTCGTTTTTGGCCCGCCTCATGATGAGCGAAAATCACATGACTCTGTAACCCACAGGACCATCAAATCATACAAGAATCAAGCACCCAGTACAGCTAGGTGTTTTTTCGTGATCCGAGGACATACGGTGTGTGGGTGCCTCTGACCTAATTTCATTCTACTCCCCAACTGGGTGAAAAGAGCACAAGTGTTTTATTCATACACACACACACACACATACACATACACACACACTCACACACGCTCACACACACACACACACGCTTGCGTGTACTCACCTATTTTTACTCACCTATATGTGGTTGCAGGGGGTCGAGTCACAGCTCCAGGCTCCGTCTCTTCGCTGGTCGCTACTAGGTCCACTCTTTCGCTGCTCCAAGAACTTTATCGTGTGTGTGTGTGTGTGTGTGTGTGTGTGTGTGTGTGTGTGTGTGTGTGTGTGTGTGTGTGTGTGTGTGTGTGTGTCTTCACCCATGTCGGATTAACAGTTGGTTAAATCTTCTTCACTAACACCAATAACATTTTAATTACACAACAACATATATTTTTTAAGAAGGGTAATGAAAATCCTGTTTTAACAAAATTGTCGAACCTGAGTCCACACACATGCAACGGGATTTGCATCTCAAAAGAACATGTGAGTTACAAATGAAGTTAGTTCTCTCTCTCTCTCTCTCTCTCTCTCTCTCTCTCTCTCTCTCTCTCTCTCTCTCTCTCTCTCTCTCTCTCTCTCTCTCTCTCTCTCTCTCTCTCTCTCTCTCTCTCCCTCTCTCTCTCTCTCTCTCTCTCTCTCTCTCTCTCTCTCTCTCTCTCTCTCTCTCTCTCTCTCTCTCTCTCTCCCCTTCTGTTGAGTCAAAATTGCAGAAACGTTTCATTGCTCCCTGCACAAGCACTTGCAATAAATCCAACATCTGGGCAACAGCTGAGCAATCATCAACATGCAGACGTAACTCCAATCACAGGATTTTTCTTGATTCAACACAGTGTCTGCTCGACCAAGAAAGCCGCAGTGTTACACATGTCTTGTTTATGAAGTTACCTAAATTGCTTAAGATTATTCTAGTACCGTATAAATCAACAACTTTGAGAAGCAGGCAAGCAGTTCACTGGATTCGTTGAATAACACCTCTAGGCCTTTCGTGTTGCAATCGCCACATCATCAGATGCTTGTAAAGTTGTAGAAATGAGTAAGAAATCTTAACAGATTCGTCCCAAGGAAAGTTTACTTAGACTGAGGATAGGAGGAGAGACGGGAAGCATACAGTACCCAGGCACACCAGTGCCAAGTGTCAGGAGGAGAGACGGGAAGCATACAGTACCCAGGCACACCAGTGCCAAGTGTCAGGAGGAGAGACGGGAAGCATACAGTACCCAGGCACACCAGTGCCAAGTGTCAGGAGGAGAGACGGGAAGCATACAGTACCCAGGCACACCAGTGCCAAGTGTCAGGAGGAGAGACGGGAAGCATACAGTACCCAGGCACACCAGTGCCAAGTGTCAGGAGGAGAGACGGGAAGCATACAGTACCCAGGCACACCAGTGCCAAGTGTCAGGAGGAGAGGTGGGAAGCATACAGTACCCAGGCACACAGTGCCAAGTGCCAGGACGAGAGGTGGGAAGCATATAGTGCCCAGGCACACCAGTGCCAAGTGTCAGGAGGAGAGACGGGAAGCATACAGTGCCCAGGCACACCAGTACCAGGTGTCAGGAGGAGAAGTGGGAAGCATACAGTACCCAGGCACACAAGTGCAAAGTGTCAGGAGGAGAGACGGGAAGTATACAGTACCCAGGCACACCAGTGCCAAGTGTCAGGAGGAGAGGTGGGAAGCATACAGTACCCAGGCACACAAGTGCAAAGTGTCAGGAGGAGAGACGGGAAGCATACAGTACCCAGGCACACCAGTGCCAAGTGTCAGGAGGAGAGGTGGGAAGCATACAGTACCCAGGCACACTAGTGCAAAGTGTCAGGAGGAGAGACGGGAAGCATACAGTACCCAGGCACACCAGTACCAAGTGTCAGGAGGAGAGACGGGAAGCATACAGTACCCAGGCACACCAGTGCAAAGTGTCAGGAGGAGAGATGGGAAACATATAGTACCCAGGCACACCAGTGCCAAGTGTCAGGTGGAGAGACGGGAAGCATACAGTACCCAGACACACTAGTGCCAAGTGTCAGGTGGAGAGACGGAAAACATACAGTACCCAGGCACACCAGTGCCAAGTGTCAGGTGGAGAGACGGGAAGCATACAGTGCACAGGCAAACCAGTGCCAACTGTCAGGAGGAGGGGTGGGAAGCACACAGTGCCCAGGCACACCAATGCCAAGTGTCAGGAGGAGGGGTAGGAAGCATACAGCACCCAGGCCCACCAGTGCCTAGAGTCAAGATGAAGAGCAGGAAGCATACAGTGCCCAGGCACACCAGTGCCAAGTGTCAGGAGGAGGGGCGGGAAGCATATAGCACCCACGCACACTAATGCTAAGTGTCAGGAGGAGGGGCGGAAAGCATACAGTGCCCAGGCACACCAGTGTCAAGTGTCAAAAGGAAGGGCGGGACGCATACAGTGACAAGGCACACCAGTGCCAAATGTCAGGAGGAGAGACGAGAAGCATACAGCGCCCAGGCACACCAGTGCTAAGTGTCAGGAGGAGAGGTGGGAACCATACAGTACCCAGGCACACCAGTGCCAAGTGTCAGGAGGAGACGCACGAAGCATACAGTACCCAGGCACACCAGTGCCAAGTGTCTGGAGGAGAGGTGGGACCCATACAGTACCTAGGCACACCAGTGCCAAGAGTCAAGATGAAGAGCAGGAAGCATACAGTGCCCAGGCAAACCAGTGCCAAGTGTCATGAGGAGGGGTGGGAAGCATACAGTGCCCAGGCAAACCAGTGCCAAGTGTCATGAGGAGGGGCGGGAAGCATACAGTACCCAGGCACACCAGTGCCAAGAGTCAAGATGAAGAGCAGGAAGCATACAGTGCCCAGGCAAACCAGTGCCAAATGTCAGGAGGAGGGGCAGGAAGCATACAGTACCCAGGCACACTAATGCCAAATGTCAGGAGGAGTGGCGGAAAGCATACATTGCCCAGGCAGACAAGTGCCAAGTGTCAGGAGGAGGGGTGGGAAGCATACATTGCCCAGGCAGACAAGTGCCAAGTGTCAGGAGGAGGGGTGGGAAGCATACAGAGCCCAGGCACAGCAGTGCCAACTGTCAGGAAGAGAGAGAGGAAGCATACAGTACCCAAGCACGCCAGTGCCAACTTTTAGGAGGGGTGGCAGAAACCATACAGTGCCCAGGCACTCCAGTACTAAGTTCAAGACACTTTCACTGTTATAAAAACAGAGGAAGAGTCAGCCCGCAAGCAAAGGTATTGGATATATATATAATATATAATATATATATATATATATATTATATATATATATATATATACATATATATATATATATAATATATACATATATATATATTATATATATATATATATATATGAATAGTTGATCAATAAGCGAAAAATAATTTAATATTGAGTCATTTCTGAAAGTTTCTCTTGAACGTTTAAAGATATTTTTTAATTTATGTTAATATAAAAATTAATAATTTTGTACCGATAGAACCTCAGAAAACTTACCTAACCTTATTATAACAAGCGCAATTATATTTATCCTAATCCAACTAAATATTTTAGATAAGTTTACAATAGTTTAATAATAACCAAGTACAAGGAAATACATATTTCCTTAATTAAGGTTCAGAATAATTATTGCAAAATTATTGCATACATAAATTTTCGTTTGCCTTATTCGACAAGAAGAGTGTTGCTATTCTTTAAGCCAAAATCTCAAGTTTCACCTATGCTGCACGAAATATATATTATTTCGACTTAGAATATAGTAAATTAAACGTGGGTTGCATTGTCCGTAGACTTTCTTTCAACTATTTCCCAGACGGAAGATACCTCAGAGACGATTGTGCACCAGTGTACCACCAGTGTACTACCAGTGTACTACCAGTGTACTACCAGTGTACTACCAGTGTACTACCAGTGTACTACCAGTGTACTACCAGTGTACTACCAGTGTACCACCAGTGTACTACCAGTGTACTACCAGTGTACCACCAGTGTACCACCAGTGTACCACCAGTGTACCACCAGTGTACCACCAGTGTACCACCAGTGTACTACCAGTGTACCACCTGTGTACTACCAGTGTACCACCAGTGTACTACCAGTGTACTACCAGTGTACCACCAGTGTACCACCAGTGTACTACCAGTGTACTACCAGTGTACTACCAGTGTACCACCAGTGTACTACCAGTGTACCACCAGTGTACTACCAGTGTACTACCAGTGTACCACCAGTGTACCACCAGTGTACCACCAGTGTACTACCAGTGTACCACCTGTGTACTACCAGTGTACCACCAGTGTACTACCAGTGTACTACCAGTGTACCACCAGTGTACCACCAGTGTACTACCAGTGTACTACCAGTGTACTACCAGTGTACCACCAGTGTACTACCAGTGTACCACCAGTGTACCACCAGTGTACCACCAGTGTACCACCAGTGTACCACCAGTGTACCACCAGTGTACTACCAGTGTACTACCAGTGTACCACCAGTGTACTACCAGTGTACCACCAGTGTACCACCAGTGTACCACCTGTGTACTACCAGTGTACTACCAGTGTACCACCAGTGTACTACCAGTGTACCACCAGTGTACTACCAGTGTACCACCAGTGTACCACCAGTGTACCACCATTGTATATAGTGTACCACCAGTGTATGTAGTGTACCACCAGTGGACCACCAGTGTACCACCAGTGTACTACCAGTGTACCACCAGTGTACTACCAGTGTACCACCAGTGTACTACCAGTGTACCACCAGTGTACTACCAGTGTACCACCAGTGTACTACCAGTGTACTACCAGTGTACCACCAGTGTACCACCAGTGTACCACCAGTGTACTACCAGTGTACCACCTGTGTACTACCAGTGTACCACCAGTGTACTACCAGTGTACTACCAGTGTACCACCAGTGTACCACCAGTGTACTACCAGTGTACTACCAGTGTACTACCAGTGTACCACCAGTGTACTACCAGTGTACTACCAGTGTACCACCAGTGTACCACCAGTGTACCACCAGTGTACTACCAGTGTACTACCAGTGTACTACCAGTGTACCACCAGTGTACCACCAGTGTACCACCAGTGTACTACCAGTGTACTACCAGTGTACCACCAGTGTACCACCAGTGTACCACCAGTGTACTACCAGTGTACTACCAGTGTACTACCAGTGTACCACCAGTGTACCACCAGTGTACCACCAGTGTACTACCAGTGTACTACCAGTGTACTACCAGTGTACCACCAGTGTACCACCAGTGTACCACCAGTGTACTACCAGTGTACTACCAGAGTACTACCAGTGTACCACCAGTGTACTACCAGTGTACCACCAGTGTACCACCAGTGTACTACCAGTGTACTACCAGTGTACTACCAGTGTACCACCAGTGTACTACCAGTGTACCACCAGTGTACTACCAGTGTACCACCAGTGTACTACCAGTGTACCACCAGTGTACTACCAGTGTACCACCAGTGTACTACCAGTGTACCACCAGTGTACCACCAGTGTACCACCAGTGTACTACCAGTGTACCACCAGTGTACTACCAGTGTACCACCAGTGTACTACCAGTGTACCACCAGTGTACTACCAGTGTACCACCAGTGTACTACCAGTGTACTACCAGTGTACCACCAGTGTACCACCAGTGTACCACCAGTGTACTACCAGTGTACCACCAGTGTACTACCAGTCTACCACCAGTGTACTACCAGTGTACTACCAGTGTACCACCAGTGTACCACCAGTGTACCACCAGTGTACCACCAGTGTACCACCAGTGTTCTACCAGTGTACTACCAGTGTACTACCAGTGTACTACCAGTGTACTACCAGTGTACTACCAGTGTACTACCAGTGTACTACCAGTGTACCACCAGTGTACTACCAGTGTACTACCAGTGTACTACCAGTGTACCACCAGTGTACTACCAGTGTACTACCAGTGTACTACCAGTGTACCACCAGTGTACTACCAGTGTACTACCAGTGTACTACCAGTGTACTACCAGTGTACTACCAGTGTACTACCAGTGTACCACCAGTGTACTACCAGTGTACCACCAGTGTACTACCAGTGTACTACCAGTGTACCACCAGTGTACTACCAGTGTACTACCAGTGTACTACCAGTGTACTACCAGTGTACCACCAGTGTACTACCAGTGTACTACCAGTGTACTACCAGTGTACCACCAGTGTACTACCAGTGTACTACCAGTGTACTACCAGTGTACTACCAGTGTACCACCAGTGTACTACCAGTGTACCACCAGTGTACTACCAGTGTACTACCAGTGTACCACCAGTGTACTACCAGTGTACTACCAGTGTACCACCAGTGTACTACCAGTGTACTACCAGTGTACTACCAGTGTACTACCAGTGTACTACCAGTGTACCACCAGTGTACTACCAGTGTACTACCAGTGTACTACCAGTGTACCACCAGTGTACTACCAGTGTACTACCAGTGTACTACCAGTGTACCACCAGTGTACTACCAGTGTACTACCAGTGTACTACCAGTGTACTACCAGTGTACCACCAGTGTACTACCAGTGTACTACCAGTGTACTACCAGTGTACTACCAGTGTACTACCAGTGTACCACCAGTGTACTACCAGTGTACTACCAGTGTACTACCAGTGTACCACCAGTGTACCACCAGTGTACCACCAGTGTACTACCAGTGTACTACCAGTGTACTACCAGTGTACTACCAGTGTACCACCAGTGTACTACCAGTGTACTACCAGTGTACTACCAGTGTACTACCAGTGTACCACCAGTGTACTACCAGTGTACTACCAGTGTACTACCAGTGTACTACCAGTGTACTACCAGTGTACCACCAGTGTACTACCAGTGTACTACCAGTGTACCACCAGTGTACTACCAGTGTACTACCAGTGTACCACCAGTGTACTACCAGTGTACTACCAGTGTACCACCAGTGTACCACCAGTGTACTACCAGTGTACTACCAGTGTACTACCAGTGTACTACCAGTGTACCACCAGTGTACTACCAGTGTACTACCAGTGTACCACCAGTGTACTACCAGTGTACTACCAGTGTACTACCAGTGTACTACCAGTGTACCACCAGTGTACTACCAGTGTACTACCAGTGTACTACCAGTGTACCACCAGTGTACTACCAGTGTACCACCAGTGTACTACCAGTGTACTACCAGTGTACTACCAGTGTACCACCAGTGTACCACCAGTGTACCACCAGTGTACCACCAGTGTACCACCAGTGTACCACCAGTGTACCACCAGTGTACTACCAGTGTACCACCAGTGTACTACCAGTGTACCACCAGTGTACCACCAGTGTACCACCAGTGTACTACCAGTGTACCACCAGTGTACCACCAGTGTACCACCAGTGTACCACCAGTGTACCACCAGTGTACCACCAGTGTACCACCAGTGTACCACCAGTGTACCACCAGTGTACCACCAGTGTACCACCAGTGTACCACCAGTGTACTACCAGTGTACCACCAGTGTACTACCAGTGTACCACCAGTGTACCACAAGTGTACCACAAGTGTACCACCAGTGTACCACCAGTGTACTACCAGTGTACCACCAGTGTACCACAAGTGTACCACCAGTGTACCACCAGTGTACCACCAGTGTACCACCAGTGTACCACCAGTGTACCACCAGTGTACTACCAGGGTACCACCAGTGTACTACCAGTGTACCACCAGTGTACTACCAGTGTACCACCAGTGTACCACAAGTGTACCACCAGTGTACTACCAGTGTACCACCAGTGTACCACCAGTGTACCACCAGTGTACTACCAGTGTACTACCAGTGTACCACCAGTGTACCGCCAGTGTACTACCAGTGTACCACCAGTGTACCACCAGTGTACTACCAGTGTACTACCAGTGTACCACCAGTGTACTACCAGTGTACTACCAGTGTACCACCAGTGTACCACCAGTGTACTACCAGTGTACCACCAGTGTACCACCAGTGTACCACCAGTGTACTACCAGTGTACCACCAGTGTACTACCAGTGTACTACCAGTGTACCACCAGTGTACTACCAGTGTACCACCAGTGTACCACCAGTGTACCACCAGTGTACCACCAGTGTACCACCAGTGTACCACCAGTGTACTACCAGTGTACCACCAGTGTACCACCAGTGTACCACCAGTGTACCACCAGTGTACCACCAGTGTACCACCAGTGTACCACCAGTGTACCACCAGTGTACTACCAGTGTACCACCAGTGTACTACCAGTGTACTACCAGTGTACCACCAGTGTACTACCAGTGTACCACCAGTGTACCACAAGTGTACCACCAGTGTACCACCAGTGTACCACCAGTGTACCACCAGTGTACCACCAGTGTACCACCAGTGTACCACCAGTGTACCACCAGTGTACCACCAGTGTTCTACCAGTGTTCTACCAGTGTACCACCAGTGTACCACCAGTGTACCACCAGTGTACTACCAGTGTACCACCAGTGTACCACCAGTGTACCACCATTGTACCACCAGTGTACCACCAGTGTTCTACCAGTGTACCACCAGTGTACCACCAGTGTACCACCAGTGTACCACCAGTGTACTACCAGTGTACCACCAGTGTACCACCAGTGTACCACCAGTGTACCACCAGTGTATAACCAGTGTACCACCAGTGTTCTACCACTGTACCACCAGTGTACCACCAGTGTACCACCAGTGTACCGCCATTGTACCACCAGTGTACCACCAGTGTTCTACCAGTGTACCACCAGTGTACCACCAGTGTACCACCAGTGTACCACCAGTGTACCACCGGTGTACCACCGGCGTACCACCAGCGTACCACCAGCGTACCACAAGAGTACCACCAGTGTACCACCAGTGTACCACCAGTGTACCACCAGTGTACAACCAGTGTACCTCCAGAGTACCACCAGTGTACCTCCAGTGTACCACCAGTGTACCACCAGTGTACCACCAGTGTGCTACCAGTGTACCACCAGTGTACCACCAGTGTACCTCCAGTGTACGACCTGTGTACCACCAGTGTACCTCCAGTGTACCACCAGTGTACCACCAGTGTACCAACAGTGTACCACCAGTGTACTACCAGTGTACTACCAGTGTACTACGAGTGTACCACCAGTTTACTACCAGTGTACTACCAGTGTACTACCAGTGTACCACCAGTGTACTACCAGTGTACTACCAGTGTACTACCAGTGTACTACCAGTGTACCACCAGTGTACTACCAGTGTACCACCAGTGTACTACCAGTGTACTACCAGTGTACCACCAGTGTACTACCAGTGTACTACCAGTGTACCACCAGTGTACTACCAGTGTACTACCAGTGTACTACCAGTGTACTACCAGTGTACTACCAGTGTACCACCAGTGTACTACCAGTGTACTACCAGTGTACTACCAGTGTACCACCAGTGTACTACCAGTGTACTACCAGTGTACTACCAGTGTACCACCAGTGTACTACCAGTGTACTACCAGTGTACTACCAGTGTACTACCAGTGTACCACCAGTGTACTACCAGTGTACTACCAGTGTACTACCAGTGTACTACCAGTGTACTACCAGTGTACCACCAGTGTACTACCAGTGTACTACCAGTGTACCACCAGTGTACTACCAGTGTACTACCAGTGTACCACCAGTGTACTACCAGTGTACTACCAGTGTACCACCAGTGTACCACCAGTGTACTACCAGTGTACTACCAGTGTACTACCAGTGTACTACCAGTGTACCACCAGTGTACTACCAGTGTACTACCAGTGTACCACCAGTGTACTACCAGTGTACTACCAGTGTACTACCAGTGTACTACCAGTGTACCACCAGTGTACTACCAGTGTACTACCAGTGTACTACCAGTGTACCACCAGTGTACTACCAGTGTACCACCAGTGTACTACCAGTGTACTACCAGTGTACTACCAGTGTACCACCAGTGTACCACCAGTGTACCACCAGTGTACCACCAGTGTACCACCAGTGTACCACCAGTGTACCACCAGTGTACCACCAGTGTACTACCAGTGTACCACCAGTGTACTACCAGTGTACCACCAGTGTACCACCAGTGTACCACCAGTGTACTACCAGTGTACCACCAGTGTACCACCAGTGTACCACCAGTGTACCACCAGTGTACCACCAGTGTACCACCAGTGTACCACCAGTGTACCACCAGTGTACCACCAGTGTACCACCAGTGTACCACCAGTGTACCACCAGTGTACCACCAGTGTACTACCAGTGTACCACCAGTGTACTACCAGTGTACCACCAGTGTACCACAAGTGTACCACAAGTGTACCACCAGTGTACCACCAGTGTACTACCAGTGTACCACCAGTGTACCACAAGTGTACCACCAGTGTACCACCAGTGTACCACCAGTGTACCACCAGTGTACCACCAGTGTACCACCAGTGTACTACCAGGGTACCACCAGTGTACTACCAGTGTACCACCAGTGTACTACCAGTGTACCACCAGTGTACCACAAGTGTACCACCAGTGTACTACCAGTGTACCACCAGTGTACCACCAGTGTACCACCAGTGTACTACCAGTGTACTACCAGTGTACCACCAGTGTACCGCCAGTGTACTACCAGTGTACCACCAGTGTACCACCAGTGTACTACCAGTGTACTACCAGTGTACCACCAGTGTACTACCAGTGTACTACCAGTGTACCACCAGTGTACCACCAGTGTACTACCAGTGTACCACCAGTGTACCACCAGTGTACCACCAGTGTACTACCAGTGTACCACCAGTGTACTACCAGTGTACTACCAGTGTACCACCAGTGTACTACCAGTGTACCACCAGTGTACCACCAGTGTACCACCAGTGTACCACCAGTGTACCACCAGTGTACCACCAGTGTACTACCAGTGTACCACCAGTGTACCACCAGTGTACCACCAGTGTACCACCAGTGTACCACCAGTGTACCACCAGTGTACCACCAGTGTACCACCAGTGTACTACCAGTGTACCACCAGTGTACTACCAGTGTACTACCAGTGTACCACCAGTGTACTACCAGTGTACCACCAGTGTACCACAAGTGTACCACCAGTGTACCACCAGTGTACCACCAGTGTACCACCAGTGTACCACCAGTGTACCACCAGTGTACCACCAGTGTACCACCAGTGTACCACCAGTGTTCTACCAGTGTTCTACCAGTGTACCACCAGTGTACCACCAGTGTACCACCAGTGTACTACCAGTGTACCACCAGTGTACCACCAGTGTACCACCATTGTACCACCAGTGTACCACCAGTGTTCTACCAGTGTACCACCAGTGTACCACCAGTGTACCACCAGTGTACCACCAGTGTACTACCAGTGTACCACCAGTGTACCACCAGTGTACCACCAGTGTACCACCAGTGTATAACCAGTGTACCACCAGTGTTCTACCACTGTACCACCAGTGTACCACCAGTGTACCACCAGTGTACCGCCATTGTACCACCAGTGTACCACCAGTGTTCTACCAGTGTACCACCAGTGTACCACCAGTGTACCACCAGTGTACCACCAGTGTACCACCGGTGTACCACCGGCGTACCACCAGCGTACCACCAGCGTACCACAAGAGTACCACCAGTGTACCACCAGTGTACCACCAGTGTACCACCAGTGTACAACCAGTGTACCTCCAGAGTACCACCAGTGTACCTCCAGTGTACCACCAGTGTACCACCAGTGTACCACCAGTGTGCTACCAGTGTACCACCAGTGTACCACCAGTGTACCTCCAGTGTACGACCTGTGTACCACCAGTGTACCTCCAGTGTACCACCAGTGTACCACCAGTGTACCAACAGTGTACCACCAGTGTACTACCAGTGTACTACCAGTGTACTACGAGTGTACCACCAGTTTACTACCAGTGTACTACCAGTGTACTACCAGTGTACCACCAGTGTACTACCAGTGTACTACCAGTGTACCACCAGTGTACCACCAGTGTACCACCAGTGTATAACCAGTTTACCACCAGTGTTCTACCACTGTACCACCAGTGTACCACCAGTGTACCACCAGTGTACCGCCATTGTACCACCAGTGTACCACCTGTGTTCTACCAGTGTACCACCAGTGTACCACCAGTGTACCACCAGTGTACCACCAGTGTACCACCGGTGTACCACCGGCGTACCACCAGCGTACCACCAGCGTACCACAAGAGTACCACCAGTGTACCTCCAGTGTACCACCAGTGTACCACCAGTGTACAACCAGTGTACCTCCAGAGTACCACCAGTGTACCTCCAGTGTACCACCAGTGTACCACCAGTGTACCACCAGTGTGCTACCAGTGTACCACCAGTGTACCACCAGTGTACCTCCAGTGTACGACCTGTGTACCACCAGTGTACCTCCAGTGTACCACCAGTGTACCACCAGTGTACCAACAGTGTACCACCAGTGTACTACCAGTGTACTACCAGTGTACTACGAGTGTACCACCAGTTTACTACCAGTGTACTACCAGTGTACTACCAGTGTACCACCAGTGTACTACCAGTGTACTACCAGTGTACCACCAGTGTACCACCAGTGTACCACCAGTGTACCACCAGTGTTCCACCAGTTTACTGCCAGTGTACCACCAGTGTACTACCAGTGTACTACCAGTGTACCACCAGTGTACCACCAGTGTACTACCAGTGTACTACCAGTGTACTACCAGTGTACCACCACTGTACTACCAGTGTACTACCAGTGTTCTACCAGTGTACCACCAGTGTACCACCAGTGTACTACCAGTGTACTACCAGTGTACCACAAGTGTACCACCTGTGTACCACCAGTGTACTACCAGTGTACCACCAGTGTACTACCAGTGGACCACCAGTGTACCACCTGTGTACCACCAGTGTCCTACCAGTGTACCACCAGTGTACCACCAGTGTACCACTAGTGTACCACCAGTGTACAAGGAGTGTACCACCAGTGTACTACCTGTGTACCAACAGTGTACCACCAGCGCATTACTATTGCACCACCAGTGCACCACCAGTGTACCACCAGTGTACTACCAGTGTACCACCAGTGTACCACCTGTGTAATACCAGTTTCCTACCAGTGTACCACTAGTGTACCACTAGTATACCACCAGTGTACAACGAGTGTACCACCAGTGTACTACCAGTGTACTACCAGTGTACCACCAGTGTACCACCATTGTACCACCAGTGTACCACCATTGTACCACCAGTGTACCACCAGTGCACCACCAGTGTACCACCAGTGTACCACCAGTATTACAACCCAAGATTCCAAATGGCCTGTTATCCTGGGTGTAGAGGGAGCAAAATAAACACAGCAGAAAACTTTTGACTTATATTATCCTTCACCAGCAATATGTACACTATGTACAGTGATAAGTATAGTGCATTCCACGGTAAGCAAGGCAGAATAGAAGCCACAAGAAAGCAGACCGTGCTTCAACCAGCTCTAGAATGAGAATGACAAGGGCAGACAGGAGAGTGGTACCCACATAACCTCTGCGATTGCCAAAACCATCTTATTGGCTGGAACCTGGTCACTAGTCGAACGACGGGGCCCCATCATCAACTCTCAGCAACCTGGTTCGCTGGTTGGGGGAGATAGCCTGTAAATGAGGGTGTGTACATGCGCCGAATAAAGGTTACGTACTCTTTGCATGCCACAACCAGTGTACCACCAGTGTACTACGAGTGTACCACCAGTGTTCTGCCTGTGTACCACCAGTGTACCACCAGTGCATTACTATTGCACCACCAGTGCACCACCAGTGTACCACCAGTGCACCACCAGTGCACCACCAGTGCACCACCAGTGCACCACCAGTGTCAGTATGTTTAGTCAATGCTGTGAAGATCATTTCAATAAATATTTTTGCAACGTCTCATTAAGAGCGATATTATACAGAGCACCTAGAGCTCTGCCTAGAGCTCTGCCTTGAGCTCTGCCTAGAGCTTTGTGTAGAGCTCTACGTAGAGCTTAATGACCTTCTTTCTACCACTTAATGTTGAGAAAGCTCTAGAGGTATCCTTGTGACCTGGATGTCTCTGTCTTACAGTGTTAGCAAACAAATATATGTTTATCATTATTATTATTATTATTATTATTATTATTATTATTATTATTATTATTATTATTATTATTATTATTATTATTATTATTATTATTACTTTTGTTATTTTTATATTTATTCTTATTTTTGTTATTATATTATTATTTTTTACGAACACAGGTATTAAGTGACCTGTGAGACCTGGTCGTAATAGAAATTGGAGCTAACAAACTCAGCAGTAGACTATAATGTATATTTTGGCTTCACCCGCTATGTACAGATATGTACACTATGTATAATGTGTACAGATGGGATAATAAGTGTACACCACGGTGACAGATGGCAAAGCAGAAGCCAGAGTTAGTGCACCGTACTCAACCAGCAGGTAGGCAAGTCTGCCAGTGCTTACCGTAGGTGAACCACATTGCTTCAGCTTTGGCGGACTTGCCTGTGATTGGTCAATGAACCAAGGTACTGATCGTTAAACCCTTATCATCCTATATGGGAGTGTGACATACGCCGATTAAATTGTACCACACTCTTTGCATGTCACAGTATTATTATTGTTATTGTTATTATTATTATTATTATTATTATTATTATTATTATTATTATTATTATTATTATTATTATTATTATTATTATTATTATTATTGGTAGTAGTAGTAGTAGTAGTAGTAGTAGTAGTAGTAGTAGTAGTAGTAGTAGTAGTAGTAGTAGTAGTAGTAGTAGTAGTAGTAGTAGTAGTAGCAGAATCATTATTTTCTTCACATTGAACGGGAATATCCAGTTCATCGGAACAAGATCCTATACCCCTTCACCACAGAACGGAGGGTCGAGCCTGTCACATTCTACACCCATTTCAGGATGATGATGATGATGATGATGGTAATAATAATTATTAAAATAATAATTCTGCAGGATGTGTGGGCTGACTCAGGGCATCCTGCAGGCGACGCTGCTGGGTCCTTTCTGCATCCTGATCCTCTTCCTCGTATCACCAGGTGGGTCCCATTTTGTATTGACAGGTATTAAAGTTACCAGTTGATAAGAATTATTGTTATTATTATTGTTATTGTTGTTGCTGTTATTATTATTATTATTATTATTATTATTATTATTATTATTATTATTATTATTATTATTATTATTATTATTATTATTATTATTATTATCACTACTACTACTACTACTAGCTGTTGTACTAGTAGTAATAATGATAGTTTCAATACTAGCAGGAGTAGAAGAAGTGGTAACACTACTACTAATCATAGTAGTGGCAGTAGTAGTAGTAGTTGTAATAGTATTAGCAGTAGTAGTAGTAGTAGTAACAGCAGCAGTAGGTATGGTACTAGTATCAACAGGTTTAAGGAGAATAACTTAGTAAGAGGTTAAACAGCTCCTGGACATACTTCTGGTAATCTGTCTAATGCTCGCTTCATATATATATATATATATATATATATATATATATATATATATATATATATATATATATATATATATATATATATATATATATATATATATATATATATATATATATATATATATATATATATATATATATGTATGTATGTATGTATGTATATATTCCATTAAATGATTACTTTCAACGTTTATTTCACTAATTCAATCTCGTTAAACGTTCCGGTGAAATATTTCATCTATTCGTCGTTTATTTTTTATAAAACGATATTTGGACATTTAGAAAGGTTAATAAATTCTCGTTAAAAGATGATTTATTTAATTTTTCAATTGATTGATTCATTCACGTTGATTCGCCGGTACTTCCGGTCCGGGTCTTTTGCAGATTTTCGTATCTCTCTCTCTCTCTCTGTCTTCCTGATAATGCGCTAAGCCCGTAGGGAAAACCTTATAGCGTCTGGGGTATGGTACATCTTTAGGTTGGACCCAGGGAAGGGTAAGAGAGCTTCACTTTCTCGGATCAAGAACCCTTCAATAGCATCAAGTCACCCTCATTAAAGTCAAACGAAAATAAAATGTCACTATTCGGAAAATTAAGATAATGATGTATCAGAGTTACAAGCTTGAGTGTGTGTGTGTGTACTCACTCACCTGCTTGTGGCTCCAGGGGTCGAGTCATAGCTCCTGTCCCCGTGTTTCTAAGTGTATGTGTGTGTGTGTGTGTGTGTGTGTGTGTGATTGTGTGAGTGTGTGTGATTGTGTAAGTGTGTGTGTGTTTGCGTGTGTGTGTTTGTGTATGTGTGTGTGTTTATGTATGTGGGTGTGTGTGTTTGTGTGTGTGTGCTCTTGAGTGTCATTTACAGTGTCTGTCTTGTCTGGCACAGGTAACAGTCTTCGCTGCATCAACTGCACCAGTCTGAGAGATGCCAGGTGTCTGGACGGTGTTGGCAGTGAACAGGAGTGTGCTGACACTGAGAACTACTGCGTCTCCTACACTGGCTATCTCAAGAAGGGTAACTATCTTAATTACTTTAACAAAACCCTTCCCTTACTCCCTTACTCCCGCTCCAGTTACTACGAGAAAGGTATCTCTCTCTCTCCGTTACTCCTACACCAGTAGCATCAAGTAAGCTATCTCTCTCCCTCACTCCCACAACAGTAACATCAAGTAAGGTATCTCTCTCCCTCACTCCCACAACAGTAACATCAAGTAAGGTATCTCTCTCCCTCACTCCCACAACAGTAACATCAAGTAAGGTATCTCTCTCCCTCACTCCCACAACAGTAACATCAAGTAAGGTATCTCTCTCCCTCACTCCCACAACAGTAACATCAAGTAAGGTATCTCTCTCCCTCACTCCCACAACAGTAACATCAAGTAAGGTATCTCTCTCCCTCACTCCCACAACAGTAACATCAAGTAAGGTAGCTCTCTCCCTCACTCCCACAACAGTAACATCAAGTAAGGTATCTCTCTCCCACACTCCCACACCAGTAACATCAAGTAAGGTATATCTCTCCCTCACTCCCACAACAGTAGCATCAAGTAAGGTATCTCCCTCAATCCCACACCAGTAATATCAAGTAAGGTATCTCTCTCCCTCACTCCCACAACAGTAACATCAAGTAAGGTATCTCTCTCCCTCACTCCCACAACAGTAACATCAAGTAAGGTATCTATCTCCCTCACTCCCACACCAGTAACATCAAGTAAGATATCTCCCTCACTCCCACACCAGTAACATCAAGTAAGGTATCTCCCTCACTCCCACACCAGTAACATCAAGTAAGGTATCTCCCTCACTCCCACGCCAGTAACATCAAGTAAGATATCTCCCTCACTCCCACACCAGTAACATCAAGTAAGGTATCTCCCTCACTCCCACACCAGTAACATCAAGTAAGGTATCTCCCTCACTCCCACACCAGTAACATCAAGTAAGGTATCTCCCTCACTCCCACACCAGTAACATCAAGTAAGGTATCTCTCTCCCTCACTCCCACACCAGTAACATCAAGTAAGGTATCTCCCTCACTCCCACACCAGTAACATCAAGTAAGGTATCTCCCTCACTCCCACACCAGTAACATCAAGTAAGGTATATCTCCCTCACTCCCACACCAGTAACATCAAGTAAGGTATCTCCCTCACTCCCACACCAGTAACATCAAGTAAGGTATCTCCCTCACTCCCACACCAGTAACATCAAGTAAGGTATCTCCCTCACTCCCACACCAGTAACATCAAGTAAGGTATCTCCCTCACTCCCACACCAGTAACATCAAGTAAGGTATCTCCCTCACTCCCACACCAGTAACATCAAGTAAGGTATCTCCCTCACTCCCACATCAGTAACATCAAGTAAGATATCTCCCTCACTCCCACACCAGTAACATCAAGTAAGGTATCTCCCTCACTCCCACACCAGTAACATCAAGTAAGGTATCTCCCTCACTCCCACACCAGTAACATCAAGTAAGGTATCTCCCTCACTCCCACACCAGTAACATCAAGTAAGGTATCTCCCATCAAGTAAGGTATCTCCCTCACTCCCACACCAGTAACATCAAGTAAGGTATCTCCCTCACTCCCACACCAGTAACATCAAGTAAGGTATCTCCCTCACTCCCACACCAGTAACATCAAGTAAGTTATCTCCCTCACTCCCACACCAGTAACATCAAGTAAGGTATCTCCCTCACTCCCACACCAGTAACATCAAGTAAGGTATCTCCCTCACTCCCACACCAGTAACATCAAGTAAGGTATCTCCCTCACTCCCACACCAGTAACATCAAGTAAGGTATCTCCCTCACTCCCACACCAGTAACATCAAGTAAGGTATCTCCCTCTCCCTCACTCCCACACCAGTAACATCAAGTAAGGTATCTCCCTCACTCCCACACCAGTAACATCAAGTAAGGTATCTCCCTCACTCCCACATCAGTAACATCAAGTAAGATATCTCCCTCACTCCCACACCAGTAACATCAAGTAAGGTATCTCCCTCACTCCCACACCAGTAACATCAAGTAAGATATCTCCCTCACTCCCACACCAGTAACATCAAGTAAGGTATCTCCCTCACTCCCACACCAGTAACATCAAGTAAGATATCTCCCTCACTCCCACACCAGTAACATCAAGTAAGGTATCTCCCTCACTCCCACACCAGTAACATCAAGTAAGATATCTCCCTCACTCCCACACCAGTAACATCAAGTAAGGTATCTCCCTCACTCCCACACCAGTAACATCAAGTAAGATATCTCCCTCACTCCCACACCAGTAACATCAAGTAAGGTATCTCCCTCACTCCCACACCAGTAACATCAAGTAAGATATCTCCCTCACTCCCACACCAGTAACATCAAGTAAGGTATCTCCCTCACTCCCACACCAGTAACATCAAGTAAGATATCTCCCTCACTCCCACACCAGTAACATCAAGTAAGGTATCTCCCTCACTCCCACACCAGTAACATCAAGTAAGGTATCTCCCTCACTCCCACACCAGTAACATCAAGTAAGGTATCTCCCTCACTCCCACACCAGTAACATCAAGTAAGGTATCTCCCTCACTCCCACACCAGTAACATCAAGTAAGATATCTCCCTCACTCCCACACCAGTAACATCAAGTAAGGTATCTCCCTCACTCCCACACCAGTAACATCAAGTAAGGTATCTCTCTCCCTCACTCCCACACCAGTAACATCAAGTAAGGTATCTCCCTCACTCCCACACCAGTAACATCAAGTAAGGTATCTCCCTCACTCCCACACCAGTAACATCAAGTAAGATATCTCCCTCACTCCCACACCAGTAACATCAAGTAAGGTATCTCCCTCACTCCCACACCAGTAACATCAAGTAAGATATCTCCCTCACTCCCACACCAGTAACATCAAGTAAGGTATCTCCCTCACACCAGTAACATCAAGTAAGGTATCTCCCTCACTCCCACACCAGTAACATCAAGTAAGGTATCTCCCTCACTCCCACACCAGTAACATCAAGTAAGGTATCTCCCTCACTCCCACACCAGTAACATCAAGTAAGGTATCTCCCTCACTCCCACACCAGTAACATCAAGTAAGGTATCTCCCTCACTCCCACACCAGTAACATCAAGTAAGGTATCTCCCTCACTCCCACACCAGTAACATCAAGTAAGATATCTCCCTCACTCCCACACCAGTAACATCAAGTAAGGTATCTCCCTCACTCCCACAACAGTAACATCAAGTAAGATATCTCCCTCACTCCCACACCAGTAACATCAAGTAAGGTCAGTAACATCAAGTAAGATATCTCCCTCACTCCCACACCAGTAACATCAAGTAAGGTATCTCCCTCACTCCCACACCAGTAACATCAAGTAAGGTATCTCCCTCACTCCCACACCAGTAACATCAAGTAAGGTATCTCTCTCCCTCACTCCCACACCAGTAACATCAAGTAAGGTATCTCCCTCACTCCCACACCAGTAACATCAAGTAAGGTATCTCCCTCACTCCCACATCAGTAACATCAAGTAAGATATCTCCCTCACTCCCACACCAGTAACATCAAGTAAGGTATCTCCCTCACTCCCACACCAGTAACATCAAGTAAGATATCTCCCTCACTCCCACACCAGTAACATCAAGTAAGGTATCTCCCTCACTCCCACATCAGTAACATCAAGTAAGTTATCTCCCTCACTCCCACACCAGTAACATCAAGTAAGGTATCTCCCTCACTCCATCATCTCCCTCACTCCCACACCAGTAACATCAAGTAAGATATCTCCCTCACTCCCACACCAGTAACATCAAGTAAGGTATCTCCCTCACTCCCACACCAGTAACATCAAGTAAGGTATCTCCCTCACTCCCACACCAGTAACATCAAGTAAGATATCTCCCTCACTCCCACACCAGTAACATCAAGTAAGGTATCTCCCTCACTCCCACACCAGTAACATCAAGTAAGATATCTCCCTCACTCCCACACCAGTAACATCAAGTAAGGTATCTCCCTCACTCCCACACCAGTAACATCAAGTAAGGTATCTCCCTCACTCCCACACCAGTAACATCAAGTAAGGTATCTCCCTCACTCCCACACCAGTAACATCAAGTAAGGTATCTCCCTCACTCCCACACCAGTAACATCAAGTAAGGTATCTCCCTCACTCCCACACCAGTAACATCAAGTAAGATATCTCCCTCACTCCCACACCAGTAACATCAAGTAAGATATCTCCCTCACTCCCACACCATTAACATCAAGTAAGTTATCTCCCTCACTCCCACACCAGTAACATCAAGTAAGATATTTCTCGGTGTTACCACCCAACAGTTCTTGCTTTAGTGTAAATCTAACTGAGGTTTTCCTTCCTAGTTTACACAAGTTTTTAACTTATTTTAGTTCACTAACTTGCTAACGTTCCGTTAATATATCTTTATCTGTGTACTCTCAGAAGTTGCACACACACACATACACACACGTGCACACACACACACATGCACACACGCACACACACACACACACACACACACACACACACACACGCACACACACACACACACACACACACACACACACACACACACACACACACACACACACACACACACACACACACACACACACACACACACACGCACGCACACACACACACACACACACACACACACACACACACACACACACACACACACACACACACTCACACACACACACACACACACACACACACACACACACACACACACACACACACACACAATTTTTTTTCCAACAAATAAACGATAGGAAAGGAATAATTATATTATTATTATTATTACTGTTTTTTATTATTATGATTATTATTGTTAATAATAATAATAATAATAATAATAATAATAATAATAATAATAATAATAATAATAATAATAATAATAATAATAATAATAATAATAATAATAATAATTAAAAATAATAAAATTATTATTATTATTATTATTATTATTATTATTATTATTGTTATTATTATTATTATTGTTATTGGTGTTGTTATTATTATAATTATTCGTCTCTCACCTGGTACATGACGGCAGGCCAGGCGCAAGTGTTGTTCCGGGCGTGTACGGAGACCAACATGTCTCATTTCTGTGGTGTACACTTCGAAAATCTCACCCACAACCGGGTGGAGCGTCTGATAGCTTGCTACCGCACCTGTAACACCGACCTGTGTAACACCCACCATATGGAATACATCAACCAGTCCACCACCGCTGTCTTCCACTCCCTGCCACTGGCCGCCACTGCCCTCCTAGCTGCCGTCTCCACTCTTGCTTTTAGACTCTGTCTCGATACATGATTGACCGACCCGCTGGCTCTGTCAGTACAGCTCTTTAACTCCGTGTTAAAGATGGAATTCTTTACCATATAAATTCAAGTAATGTTTATATATGTGTATATGTGTTAATTTATTGATTGGAAATGAATGGTATGCAGGTAAATCGTAGAGAGAGTAAATAAAGCTTGAGGCCTTTCGGTTCTTACAGAGGACCTTCGTCAGAAGCTCGCAGTTCAGATTTTCAGGTTTAAATAGAGAATGCGTGCTTTCAGGAGCATCACAGGTCGAGAATGAGAAAAGGTTTTGACACCAGGGTGCCATACTGAGCACCCACGGGTGGCCAGACAGTGTAAGGTAAGGGAAACATCAGCTCACCGATGTTATGTTATTCGTCTATATTTTAAGCTATATCCATTATATATAAATATATATATATATATATATATATATATATATATATATATATATATATATATATATATATATATATATATATATATATATATATATATATATATATTCAATTCGTTTATTCTTTCAGTCAGAATATCCCATGTGTTTCTCTTTCCTGGGGATTACCTGTATATAGACCGTAAGTAGGCAATTGAATATCCATCCTTGGATCGATTTTCCACTTCCTTCAACATTTTAGAAAAAAAAACAGAAGGGTGGACGAGGGGCTCGAACCGCGGTCGTTAAATTGACAGTCGAACTCTCTAGCGCCTCCACCACCAGGCTAACGAGAGGAAGGAGTCGGAACTGGTACTCTACTATATTCCATCAGAGGCACCAAGTGAAGCCTTCCTACAGCCCAGGAGCTTCAAGAGTACATCTATTCTTGCCTCTCTCAAGGCCACACAGGTCTATGAACTCAAGTCACAAATAAACTTTGGTCAGTAACAGTTGCTTATTACAACGTAATATGAATTAATTTTTAGAAAAATAATCAAACCATAGCACGGGTGGGGTTTGAACCCGCGGTCAGAGAGTCTCAAAACTCCACCGTCAAAAAATATTATTTACCCAAAGCTTGATCACGTATTTCCACCTCCGCTGGACTCAAAATTTCTATTCTCGACATCCTAATCTTCTTTGCTTGTTCAGTTAATTATAACACTGGCTTGGTCTAGTTCAGTGTTTCTCTATGGTAATACAGATGTCTTGAGTTGCCTCTCACTGGTCTTAAGACACTCAGCTTAAAGGACTAATGAAGAACGACTTATTGCAAGGGGTAATGGCTGAGTGACAGCACTCATGGAGTAAGTGTGCTGTCAGTGTTAACATGGAGTAAGTGTGCTGTCAGTGTGACATGCAGTAAGTGTGCTGTCAGTGTTAACATGGAGTAAGTGTGCTGTCAGTGTTAACATGGAGTAAGTGTGCTGTCAGTGTTAACATGGAGTAAGTGTGCTGTCAGTGTTAACATGGAGTAAGTGTGCTGTCAGTGTTAACATGGAGTAAGTGTGCTGTCAGTGTTAACATGGAGTAAGTGTGCTGTCAGTGTTGACATGGAGTAAGTGTGCTGTCAGTGGTTAACATGGAGTAAGTGTGCTGTCAGTGTTAACATGGAGTAAGTGTGCTGTCAGTGTTAACATGGAGTAAGTGTGCTGTCAGTGTTAACATGGAGTAAGTGTGCTGTCAGTGTTAACATGGAGTAAGTGTGCTGTCAGTGTTAACATGGAGTATGTGTGCTGTCAGTGTTGACATGGAGTAAGTGTGCTGTCAGTGTGACATGCAGTAAGTGTGTTGTCAGTGTTAACATGGAGTATGTGTGCTGTCAGTGTGACATGCAGTAAGTGTGTTGTCAGTGTTAACATGGAGTATGTGTGCTGTCAGTGTTGACATGGAGTAAGTGTGCTGTCAGTGTTAACATGGAGTATGTGTGCTGTCAGTGTTAACATGGAGTAAGTGTGCTGTCAGTGTTAACATGGAGTAAGTGTGCTGTCAGTGTTAACATGCAGTAAGTGTACTGTCAGTGTTAACATGGAGTAAGTGTGCTGTCAGTGTTAACATGGAGTAAGTGTGCTGTCAGTGTTAACATGGAGTAAGTGTGCTGTCAGTGTTAACATGGAGTAAGTGTGCTGTCAGTGTTAACATGGAGTAAGTGTGCTGTCAGTGTTAACATGGAGTATGTGTGCTGTCAGTGTTGACATGGAGTAAGTGTGCTGTCAGTGTGACATGCAGTAAGTGTGTTGTCAGTGTTAACATGGAGTATGTGTGCTGTCAGTGTGACATGCAGTAAGTGTGTTGTCAGTGTTAACATGGAGTATGTGTGCTGTCAGTGTTGACATGGAGTAAGTGTGCTGTCAGTGTTAACATGGAGTATGTGTGCTGTCAGTGTTAACATGGAGTAAGTGTGCTGTCAGTGTTAACATGGAGTAAGTGTGCTGTCAGTGTTAACATGGAGTATGTGTGCTGTCAGTGTTAACATGGAGTATGTGTGCTGTCAGTGTGACATGCAGTAAGTGTGTTGTCAGTGTTAACATGGAGTAAGTGTGCTGTCAGTGTTAACATGGAGTATGTGTGCTGTCAGTGTTAACATGGAGTAAGTGTGCTGTCAGTGTTAACATGGAGTATGTGTGCTGTCAGTGTTAACATGGAGTATGTGTGCTGTCAGTGTTAACATGGAGTAAGTGTGCTGTCAGTGTTAACATGGAGTATGTGTGCTGTCAGTGTTAACATGGAGTATGTGTGCTGTCAGTGTTAACATGGAGTAAGTGTGCTGTCAGTGTGACATGCAGTAAGTGTGTTGTCAGTGTTAACATGGAGTAAGTGTGTTGTCAGTGTTAACATGGAGTAAGTGTGTTGTCAGTGTTAACATGGAGTAAGTGTGCTGTCAGTGTTAACATGGAGTAAGTGTGTTGTCAGTGTTAACATGGAGTAAGTGTGTTGTCAGTGTTAACATGCAGTAAGTGTGTTGTCAGTGTTAACATGGAGTAAGTGTGTTGTCAGTGTTAACATGGAGTAAGTGTGTTGTCAGTGTTAACATGGAGTAAGTGTGCTGTCAGTGTTAACATGGAGTAAGTGTGCTGTCAGTGTTAACATGGAGTATGTGTGCTGTCAGTGTTAACATGGAGTAAGTGTGTTGTCAGTGTTAACATGGAGTAAGTGTGCTGTCAGTGTTAACATGGAGTATGTGTGCTGTCAGTGTTAACATGGAGTAAGTGTGTTGTCAGTGTTAACATGGAGTAAGTGTGCTGTCAGTGTTAACATGGAGTATGTGTGCTGTCAGTGTTAACATGGAGTAAGTGTGTTGTCAGTGTTAACATGGAGTAAGTGTGCTGTCAGTGTTAACATGGAGTATGTGTGCTGTCAGTGTTAACATGGAGTAAGTGTGCTGTCAGTGTTAACATGGAGTAAGTGTGTTGTCAGTGTTAACATGGAGTAAGTGTGCTGTCAGTGTTAACATGGAGTAAGTGTGTTGTCAGTGTTAACATGGAGTATGTGTGCTGTCAGTGTTAACATGGAGTAAGTGTGTTGTCAGTGTTAACATGGAGTAAGTGTGCTGTCAGTGTTAACATGGAGTATGTGTGCTGTCAGTGTTAACATGGAGTAAGTGTGTTGTCAGTGTTAACATGGAGTATGTGTGCTGTCAGTGTTAACATGGAGTAAGTGTGTTGTCAGTGTTAACATGGAGTAAGTGTGCTGTCAGTGTTAACATGGAGTAAGTGTGTTGTCAGTGTTAACATGGAGTAAGTGTGCTGTCAGTGTTAACATGGAGTAAGTGTGTTGTCAGTGTTAACATGGAGTAAGTGTGCTGTCAGTGTTAACATGGAGTAAGTGTGTTGTCAGTGTTAACATGGAGTAAGTGTGCTGTCAGTGTTAACATGGAGTAAGTGTACTGTCAGTGTTAACACGGAGTAAGTGTGCTGTCAGTGTTAACACGGAGTAAGTGTACTGTCAGTGTTAACACGGAGTAAGTGTACTGTCAGTGTTGACATGGAGTAAGTGTGCTGTCAGTGCCACAGGTGACGACAACCTCAATAAAAGCAGCCTCGGCCAGAAACGACGGAGATCTGAAGCCTCTGGATGAATTACGGTATTCTTAATTACTGGTATGAGTACTATTCTTAATTACTAGTATGAGTACCATTCTTAATTTCTAGTATGAGTACCATTCTTAATTACTAGTATGAGTACCATTCTTAATTACTAGTATAAGTACCATTCTTAATTACTAGTATGAGTACCATTCTTAATTACCAGTATGACTACCATTCTTAATTACTAGTATGAATGCCATTCTTAATTAGTGGTATGAGTACCATTCTTAATTAGTGGTATGAGTACCATTCTTAAATATTACAGTGAGTTCAAGTAAGGAGTGAGTAGCAGTCTGACTGACTGACCAAGGCAGTGGCTGGAGGAACGAGAGAGAGTAGGGAGAGAGCCTTCTGCTTTACCATCCTTGTCTCAGTCATGCAATCAAAGTGGGAGAAGACAGTCCATCTCAGCAGAGAGGAGTGTTGTGTACTCTTAAGTCTGTTGTGTTGTATCTTTCCAATATATTCTACCTGTCCCTCCCTCTCTCTCTCTCTCTCTCTCTCTCTTGAATTCTTAAATATATATATATATATATATATATATATATATATATATATATATATATATATATATATATATATATATATATATATATATATATCCTTTATTAACGCTGGCAGACTATTATTATTATTATTATTATTATTATTATTATTATTATTATTATTATTATTATTATTATTATATTGTTGCAGAAGTGCTTAATATCCTTATGGGTCATACACAGCCTGGTTATTGGGGAGGAGAGGATAACTCTAATTCCTTGGATCAAAAACTCTTTGCTTTGAAGAGTCACGTGTACACACTATGACTTGGTGTACATAGTGTACACGAGTGTCGGTGTACAAAGAGTATTTACAATGGTCTATGTGTACATGGAAAGTGTACATGGATATTGATGCACATAGAATGTGTACTCGGGTCTTGGTGTACAGTGTGTATTTTAAGTGATATACAATGTATGTACTCATGTATACTATGTATGTACTATGTATGTTATGTATGTGCTCATTGTATTTAAGTGCTCATGTTTGCTATGTATGTATGTACTCTTGTATGCTGTGTATGTACTCACGTATGCAATGTATGTACTCATGTACTCTATGTATGTATTACATTTGCACATAAAGGTAATTTATTTTCAATTAAACCTTTTCTTAATGTCCTTAAATACACACACACACACACACACACACACACACACACACACACACACACACACACACACACACACACACACACTGAGAGAGACAGATGGATACCTAACACCTTATACACTCTAAGAGTGTATTTGTTAGGTACTCAAGTATTCTTGACATGGTGGACACGCAGCCTTAATGACCCTCTCGTGTAGTAGATAGGCTTCAAACTCCATTAACCAACCAGTACCCCCACTCCAACCCCTCCCACCCACTCTCTCCCACCTGGTAACTGCCAGTACCAAGTCGCGTCTCACGTGAGAGGCTGGCAGAGCTTTTACTGCCCTTACAGGTTTAGCGCTTGATAATAATAATAATAATAATAATAATAATAATAATTTGTTAGTTAATATTTGTTTATTAGTGCTAGTTAACATGTAGTTATTAGTGTTGCTTAGTTTATACACAGTTTTTATTTTTAGTTAATACACAGTTATTAGTTAATACATAGTTATTATTGTTACTTTGTTATGTAGTTATTAGTTACTTAGCCAATACACAGTTATTAGTTAATTAATTTATAGTTATTAGTGCTACTTAGTTGATAGGTAATTATTAGTACTAATTCGTTAATAACTGGTTATATTCTCATAATAACTTCACTCTAGATGTAGAGAGAAGATATTTGTGCTTCACCATTTTCTCAAGACTTTCACTGTAGCCTCTGAGTGCTTGTCTAACTTAACTTCTAACTACGGTCTGCTCGACCTAATTAAATCTATCCAAACCTAACTACGAGTTGTCAACCTCGGTAATACAACCGTAGAATATGTTGACAGCACTGAAAAATTCGACACAATGTGCGTTTTGTGCCATTTTATCGAGAAGACGTTTCGCTCACTAGTTAGTCCCTAAATTGATGGACTGAACACATCGACTCAAGTCCCTAAACTGCTGACGTCCCAGGCTGACACAGCCGGTGTTGCCTGTCTTGTTTACAAGTGCCCAGTGTCAGCCAACACTTGCAGTTACATCTGATGCAAAGTGTGTGACTGGTGAAGACTGATCTCACCAGGTTATGACTGATGAAGTCCCTCACCAGTCGTAAGAATTACACAGAGAGGACCTGTACCCTTAGTGCATCTACACTAAAATATATATACACTTACACTTCTCACTTTATACACCCTAACTGAACATTGTAAATGTATATACCTCTACGACTTTCAAATTGATATTCAATACTATATATATATATATATATATATATATATATATATATATATATATATATATATATATATATATATATATATATATATATATATATATATATATATATATATACATTTATATATATATATATATATATATATATATATATATATATATATATATATATATATATATATATATATATATATTTATATTTATATATATATATAGATATATATATATATATATATATATATATATATATATATATATATATATATATATATATATATACCTGTGGTAATAGGTTGGTAGACAACAACCGCCCAGGGAGGTACTACCATCCTGTGGTAGTAGGTTGGTAGTCAGCAACCACCCAGGGAGGTACTACCATCCTGTGGTAATAAGTTGGTAGACAGCAACCACCCAGGGGGGTACTACCGTCATGTGGTAGCAGATAGGTAAACAGCAACCGCCCAGGGAGGTACTACCGTCCTGTGGTCATAGGTTGGTAGACAACAACCACCCAGGGAGGTACTACCGTCCTGTGGTAATAGGTTGGTAGACAGCAACCACCCAGGGAGGTACTACAGACCTGTGGTAGTAGGTTGGTAGACAGCAACCATCCAGGGAGATACTACCGCCCTGTGGTAATAAGTTGGTAGACAGCAACCACCAAGGGGGGTACTACCGTCCTGTTGTAGTAGGTTGGGAGACAGAAACCACCCCGGGGGGTACTAACGTCCTGTGGTAGTATGTTGGTAGATAGCAACCACACAGGGAGGTACTACCGTCTTGTGGTAATAGGCTGGTAGACAGCAACCACCCAGGGAGGTACTACCGTCCTGTGGTAGTAGGTAGGTAGACAACAACCGCCCAGGGAGGTACTACCATCCTGTGGTAGTCAGGTAGACAGCATCCACCCAGGGAGGTACTACCGTCCTGTGGTAGTAGGTAGGTAGACAGCAACCGCCCAGGGAGGTACTACCATCCTGCGGTAGTAGGTAGGTAGACAAAAACCACTCAGGGAGGTATTACCATCCTGTGGTAGTAGGTTGGTAGACAGGAGCCACCCAGGGAGGTACTACCATCCTGTGGTGGTAGGTAGGTAGACAGCAACCACCCAGGGAGGTACTACCATCCTGTGGTAGTAGGTTGGTAGACAGAAACTACCCAGGGAGGTATTACCGTCCTGTGGTAGTAGGTTGGTAGACAGCACCACCCAGGGAGGTACTACCGTCCTGTGGTAGTAGGTTGGTAGACAGCAACCACCCAGGGAGGTACTACCATCCTGTGGTAGTAGGTTGGTAGACAGCAACCACCCAGGGAGGTACTACCATCCTGTGGTAGTAGGTTGGTAGACAGCAACCACCCAGGGAGGTACTACCATCCTGTGGTAGTAGGTTGGTAAACAGCAACCACCCAGGGAGGTACTACCATCCTGTGGTAGTAGGTTGGTAGACAGCAACCACCCAGGGAGGTACTACCATACTGTGGTAGTAAGTTGGTAGACAGCAACCACCCAGGGAGGTACCACCATCCTGTGGTAGTAGGTTGGTAGACAGCAACCACCCAGGGAGGTACTACCGTCCTGCCAAGTAAGTATAAAACGAAAGCCTGTAATTGTTTTACATGATGGTAAGATTGCTGGTGTCTTTTTTCTGTTTCATAAACATGCAAGATTTCAGGTACGTCCTGCTACTTCTACTTACACTTAGGTCACACTACATATACATGTACAAGCATATATATACACGCCCCTCTGGGTTTTCTTCTATTTTCTTACTAGTTCTTGTTCTTGTTTATTTCCTCTTATCTCCATGGGGAAGTGGAACAGAATTCTTCCTCCGTAAGCCATGCGTGTTGTAAGAGGCGACTAAAGTGCTGGGAGCAAGGTGCTAGTAACCCCTTCTCCTGTATATATTACTAAATGTAAAAAAAGAAACTTTCGTTTTTTTTTTTTTGATGGGGGGCCACCCTGCCTTGGTGGGATGAGGCCGGTTTGTTGAAAGAAGATTTTATATATATATATATATATATATATATATATATATATATATATATATATATATATATATATATATATATATATATATATATATATATATATTATATATATATATATATTTGCAGTCGGATCACAGAAAACAGGTGACATCACAAAATGAAAATATTCACCATAAAAATAGTGTAATTCCAAGCGGTTTCGTGATTTCTCACATTATCAAGGAACTGTAAAAATAAAAAGGTCCGATGTTGTAAGCTGACCACGAGGTGTAGTCCTTATATGTCTTCCTGTTTATCTTTTATCTTTACAGTTCCATGATAATGTGAGAAATCACGAAAGCGCTTGGAATTTCACTATTTTTTCACGGTGGTTGTTGTGCATATTGTGATATCACCTGTTTACTGTGATCTTACTCGATATAAGGCAATACAGGTAGGTAAAGAAATTTATTTGATTATTCTCCATCCCGTCATTTACTAAAGTCATTATAGCACACACGAAGAAAAGATTATTTGCATACAACATCGTACCGAAGACAATATTGAGGAGAAGCCAACATGTCCCCCTGTGTAGAGCTTTAACAGGACTTGGGAAAGCTTTACTCTCACTCTAGAATTTATTCTATCGCTTGTCTTTTGGAAATTCTCTTTCTAAAAAGGCAAATGATTTTGAAAATAAAATTAATTTTAAGTTTTGATGTAGGAAATGTTATTTCCAGTTTGAGTTCTGTTCTAAATTGTTGTGAGGATTACATGGGAGATTACAGTGAGGTTGTTTGATGTCTGTGTCTCCCTGACACGGTCTTTGACACGGTGTTTCCCTGACACGGTCTTTGACACGGTGTTTCCCTGACACGGTCTTTGACACGGTGTCTCCCTGACACGGTCTTTGACACGGTGTCTCCCTGACACGGTCTTTGACACGGTGTTTCCCTGACACAGTCTTTGACACGGTGTCTCCCTGACACTGATTTTAAACCAGGTGATGATCCTCTTGATACACAGGGCGTTTCACTCGTAGGAGGCCCCGAGTCATTGTTTACTGCAGACATAACATACAAACGAGTCGGCTGCACCATCAAATATATATATATATATATATATATATATATATATATATATATATATATATATATATATATATATATATATATATATATATATATATATATTTATATATATATATATATATATATGCACGAGAAGGGAGTCCGTTCTAGGATATAATTAACGGAAATGTATCGGTCCTGGGACCATGGGCCTCCAAATGACCACATTTCGAGAGACCACTCCAAAATAAAACGAAGGATCTTCACGAAGTGTATGTCAGCTGGTGCTGAGGAAATATAATGACCACGAAATGACTGTCAAAATGGCGGCATTGGATAAGGAAGGGGATGGAAGAGATGTCTTAGTCTTTTTCCTGACTCTCTTCCTGAAGACTGTTGGGTCTTTTCTTGTTTCTTTTTCTCTTAGTTGCCTTTGAGCACGCTAATTGGGAACGTTTATCATCACCCTTCTTCTTCTTCTTTCTTCTCTTCTTTTTCTCCCTCCTCTTGGGGACTTTGCTTCTATTTCGTAGACGCTGTTGTTGTCGATGAATTTTCCTGGTTTTCGATTTTCCTTCTTTGAGATTTTTCTGTTGTTTCCTCCTCCTCTGTCCCGTTTCTTCTTGCCTCTTCTTCTGTGCTGAGTATTTTTCCTGGGCTTTCCTAAGTTTTGATTTTCTTTTTTTCAGAAGCTCTTGCTTCCTTCTTTTCTTTTCCATTTTTTCTCTCCACTTTTCCCAAGTTGAGTATCTTCCCTGAAGATTCCTTAACCTTGAAGTTTCTTTCCTGAATTTCTTCCTCTTCCTCAGCTTCTTACTTGCTTTTTCTTGCCTCTCTTTTCCTGGGTATTTTCTTTGGGCTTTCTTTATAAGCGATTTTCCATCATTAATTTGTGTCTTCTTCCACTTCCCATTCCCCATTTCTCCCCGATGCTTCTGTTTACCATACCTCACCCTTTTCAAGTCCCATCTACCAAGCCTCTTCATGTTCTTTCTACCCTTCTTTCTTTTCTTGCCTCTGGAACCCTTTCTTTTCCAAGGCCTACCGAGGTCAGGTAACATGAAATCATCCAACTTATAGATCTTCGGCTTCTGTTTCACTTTCTTCACGTCTGCCCGAGGGTGATAGGAGGTACAGAAGGTGGAGTCTCCTGTTGTGTCATAGATCCAGTCCAGGTACTTACCCACCTTCGTGTACACGCCTGTGGAATAAAGATTTACGTTCAGATTTACACGCCAGTAGTAACGTGTGTTGGGAAAGTATTAAACGTTGATGACTTCAAAATAAAGTTTAGTGCTGAGATCTATTCTCTAGCAATAAAGATTGTTTGGAAAGTATCGTAGGTGATTTCAAAATAAAAGTCAGCACTGAAATATATTTGCTAGCAATAAAACATACTGAGAAAGTATTTTTCGTATGTGGCATCAAAATAGAGAATAATGCTGAGATTTATTCGCATTCAATAAACAAAACTGAGACAGTAAATATAGTGCATGACTTATCGAAAAAATAATCCTACGACAATAAATAATCCTACGACAATAAATAATTCTACGACAATAAATAATTCTACGACAATAAATAATTCTACGACAAACAAAATCTGGCCAGGGATATTTTCACATATTTCCTATATTATATATTTGAAATATCAGATTACAGAGGTTTTATTCAAGAATTTTGGCAGTGATAATTTCTACAGGTGTTCGAACTAACGTCCAGGTACCTATTTACTGCTAGGTGAACAGAGGCAATAGGTATAAAGAGACTAATACCCATACTTCTCGCCCTGCCTGGGAATCTAACCCGGGCCCTCTCTGCTGTGAACCGTAAGCCGGCAATTAAACTGTCCACAGACACACACACGCACACTCCCCATGTACACGCATGTACAATCATGTGCACGCATGTGCACACCCCATGTACAACCTATTTTCACATCATATATACACACCCTATGTATAGACACAATACATCAATGGACACACACTACACATACAATGTACACACCATGTACGCACACCCATGTACACATATCCATGTATGTTCCCACATTCTTAACATTACAAGTGTAAGTAATTATGTCAATGCTTTTATTGCTCTTGCTAGCTAGGTACTATCCTGAGTAATTAGATACCGACCTGGGTAGTTGATTCCTACCTGGGAAATTAGGTACCAGCCTAGGTAATTAGGTGCCTACCTTAGCAATTAGGTACCAACCCGGGTACTTAGGTGCCTACATGGGTAATCAGGTACCAACCTGGATAGTTAGGTACCGACCTGAGTAATTAGGCACCAACCTGGGTAATTAGGTATCGACCTGGGTAATTAGGTACCTATCGGCGTAGTTAGGTACTAACCTGGGTAATTTGGTACCAACCTGGGTAATTAGGTACAAACCTGGATAGTTAGGTAAACCACAGCCGATGCCCCAGCTGGTAACACCTATCAAAAAGTAGCGCCTATTTTCCTCGTCATACCAGGTCAGGGGTCCTCCTGAGTCGCCCTGGAGGGAGATAGATACATCAGTCATATGACATAGCCTCCCTGGAGGGAGATAGATTCTTACGTCAAGTGACATAGCCTCCCTGGAGGGAGATAGATACTTACGTCAAGTGACATAGCCTCCCTGGAGGGAGATAGATACTTACGTCAAGTAACATAGCCTCCCTGGAGGGAGATAGATACTTACGTCAAGTGACATAGCCTCCCTGGAGGGAGATAGATACTTATGTCAAGTAACATAGCCTCCCTGGAGGGAGATAGATACTTACGTCAAGTGACATAGCCTCCCTGGAGGTGAGGGTCATCTTATGAATCAGTATATTGACATTAAGAGGGACATTAAAAAGGGGATAAGAAAAGCTAAAAGGGACTATGAAATTAAAGTTGCTAGGGATTCTAAAACTAACCCAAAAAGTTTTTTCCAGGTATATAGAACAAAAGTTAGAGATAAGATAGGTCCCCTTAAAAATAACTATGGGCATCTTACTGACAAAGAGAATGAAATGTGCTCGATTTTAAATAATTATTTTCTCTGGGCTTTTACACAGGAAGACACTAACAATATTCCAGTAATTAATTTTAATAGTGGGCCAGAAGAAGATAAATTATGTAACATCACAGTCACTAGTGAAATGGTTGTGAAGCAGATAGACCGACTGAAGTAAAATAAGTCACCGGGTCCTGATGAGGTTTTTTCAAGGGTTCTTAAGGAATGCAAAATGGAACTCTGTGAACCATTAACTAATATTTTTAATTTATCTCTTCAAACAGGTGTAGTGTCTGATATGTGGAAGATGGCTAATGTAATTCCTATTTTTAAAACAGGGGACAAGTCGTTACCGTCAAATTACCGCCCAATAAGCCTGACCTCAATTGTAGGCAAACTACTAGAGTCAATTATAGCTGAGATTATAAGAAGCCATCTCGATAAGAATAGCTTGATTAATGATACTCAGCATGGATTCACAAGAGGCCGGTCTTGTCTAACTAATTTATTAACTTTCTTCAGTAAAGCTTTTGAAGCTGTTGACCACGATAAAGAATTTGATATTATTTACTTAGATTTTAGTAAGGCTTTTGACAAGTTGTGCACAACTTGTCAGACACTGCAACATCATGGAATCTTGATTCTGAGGACATGAACATAACCTTCACGGCTACGACAACTACTACTACAATTAACCCATCTCTTTGGGAAGGACCTACTTCCACTGGGGAATCCCGCCTACCAGTGACTATGCCCTCGTCTGCTACACCTGACGTTACTATATAAGCGCCAGGCTCCTTCCTTCTGCTTCAGAATCTCCAAGACTACGGTGCTGTTCGCACCTACTCCTAGGTTGAGGGACTGATTACCTCATCTTCTGTATATAGTCCTACTGTCTTCAAGTTATGTCCTAGAATTTGTATTGATAAAGCCACTGGATGGCGAAACGTCTACAATAAAGATACCCAGATGTTGCACATGTGTCTTAATTTCATCACTGCAGAAGGCCTACTGGCCCATGCGAGGCAGGTCCTTATCAAAACGACATCTACCTAAAGCTACTCAAGAAATAACTCCCGTACCCAATGACACCATTCAAACCCAGCCCCTCCCACTCATATATTTGTCCAGTCTCTTCTTAAAGGTACCCAAGGTCCTAGTCTCTATCACCCCACTGGGAAGACTGTTCCACGCATCTACAACTCTGTTAGAAAACCAGTACTTACCTATGTCCTTTCTAAATCTAAATTTATCCAACTTAAATCCATTATTTCTGGTTCTTACCTGGTTCGACACCCTCAGTACTTTATTAATATCTCCCTTGTTTATGCCCGTCATCCACTTATACACTTCAATGATATCTCCCCTCATTCTACGCCTCTCCAGAGAGTGGAGATTTAAGGCTTTAAGTCTATCTTCATACGGGAGGTTCCTTAAACGGTAAATCATTTTAATCATTCTTCTCTGTATGTTCTCTAATGAGTCTATATCCATCCTGTAGTAAGGAAATATAAACACATATGCAGTATAATGTGATCCTTTATTGACTACGTTTCGCCCACACAGTGGGCTTTTTCAAGTCACAAACAGAACTACCTGGGGTGGAAGGAACGCGAGTATTTATAGTCAGGTTCAGAGTGCTGAGGTCAGGTGGAGAATGCTGCATCTGATGATGTACCGAGTGGGGTTATATAACCCCACTCGGTACATCATCAGATGCAGCATTCTCCACCTGACCTCAGCACTCTGAACCTGACTATAAATACTCGCGTTCCTTCCACCCCAGGTAGTTCTGTTTGTGACTTGAAAAAGCCCACTGTGTGGGCGAAACGTAGTCAATAAAGGATCACATTATACTGCATATGTGTTTATATTTCCATTGTGTCGGTATTTTATACCATTTATTTCCATCCTGTAGTAAGGGGACCAAAACTGAGCAGCATAATCTAAATGAGGCCTCACTAGTGATGTATAAAGCTGCAAAATAACTTTTGGACTTCTGTTACTTATACTTCTTGAGATAAATCCAAGTAATCTGTTGGCCTTGTTGCGCACACTAAGGCAGTGCTGTCTTGGCTTTAGATTTCTGGTCACCATGACTCCCAAGTCCTTTTCACATTCTGTATGATCAAGCTCTACTTCACCTAGATTATAGCTTCGAGGGTTATTTTCATTACCAAGGGCTAGTACCTTACACTTATCGACATTGAACTTCATCTGCCATTTTTCAGACCAGGACATTAATTTGTCCAAATCCTCCTGGAGTTCAATGCTATCCTCCTCAAAGTGAATTATACGGCCTATCTTTGTATCATCAGCAAACTTACTCATGTCACTCGTAATCCCTTCATCAAGGTCATTAATGTAGGAACGATAACTTGAACAACGCCTGTGTACAACACCGAAATTCCACCAATCATCTCATGAAATTCGGAGACGCCCAATTAGTGATCAAAGAAACTAATTTCCGCAGACGCAAGTGCCTCGAATCAGCACTGATCGCTGTTTCGAATACAATTAAACAAAACAACGGCAGCTTCACCATCTCCGAAGTCTTAGCAAGAATCCTCCTGAAAACAGTAAACCCTGCCATCACATAGTCTCTCCTGTTATACTACACAAAGCGCATTACAGAGAGTGAACACTGAAACAAGCTGCCTCTTTCCAGTCTATATTTGCCCAACCTTTTTTTATGTTACCCAAGTAATAGCTTTTATATCCTTTTACTCATGTACGAATCAATTGCTCTACCATATTGTATTATTTTTGTCACTACTACTACTACTACTACTACCACTAGTGAACATCGAAATGGTACCTCACTAGTATTGCCCCTCACTCTGAGCTTTTATACCCTCTGTGTCCATGTATTGTTTGTAATGGCTTGATAAAGCTCCTGGAGAGCGAAACGTTGCCACAATAAAAAGTCACATTAGTTGCATTTGTGTCCTTTTACTTTACAAGGTCATTAATGTAAATTATGAACAAGAGAGGGCCTAAAACTGATCCTTGTGGAACGCCACTAGTGACTAATCCCCATTCAGATTTCACTTCATTAATGGTAACTCTTTGCTTTCTATTGGTAAGCCATGCCTCTATCCATGCTAGAACTTTACCTCCTATACCATGAGCTGCCACTTTTTTCAAGAGTCTCCTGTGAGGTACTCTATCGAAGGCTTTACTAAAATCCAAATAAACAGTATCATATTCCTTATCACTGTCAACTGCCTCAAATGTTCTATTGAAGAACGTCAGTAAGTTTGTCAGGCAGGAACGACCTCTCGTGAATCCATGCTGAGATTCATTTATCAAGTTATGCTCTTCAAGGTGACTTCTAATAATGTCAGCTATAATTGATTCTAATAACTTGCCCACTATTGATGTCAGGCTTATTGGACGGTAATTTGAAGGAGTGGACTTATTCCCTGATTTGAATATAGGAACCACATTAGCCATCTTCCACAACTCTGGCACAACACTGGTAAGGATGAACGCATTAAACACACTCGTTAATGGCTGACTAAGCTCCATCTTGCATTCCTTAAGTACCCTGGAAAACAACTCATCGGGTCCCGGGGACTTATTTTGCTTCAGTTTGTCTATCTGTTTACTAACCATGTCCCTCGTGACAGTAATATTAGTTAATTTAAATTCATCATTAACTAAATAATTGTTAATTACTGGAATCTCATTTACATCTTCCTGTGTAAAAACTGACAAAAAATAGTCATTAAATAAGGAACACTATGTACTATTATAAATATTTATTGTACTGCTTTTGCTACTTTCATTTCTCTTGCCGCTCTTCACCCTTCACTTCACTTTCTCTCTTGTGTCACTAAACTATTCTCTGCTACTGCTTCCACTACCAGCATTACCTCTACCACTACTTCTTTTTCCACCTCTCTTGGTCCTGTCCTTATCCCCCTCACCTATATATACTAGCACCCTCACTCTCTTGTGTTAGTGTGACTTTGTAAATGGTCAAAGTCGAATCAAAATGTTGTCCATTCCCAATTTTCAGAGGTCCCACTTTTTCCTTCACCTTCGTCCTATACACTTGAAAGAACCCCTTTTGATTAGTCTTTGATTCACTAGCAACTCTAATTTCATAGTCACGTTTAGCCTTTCTAATCCCCTTTTTTACTTCTCTTTTAAGTTGAACATACTGGTCAGTAAGGTCAACCTCTCCTCTTCTGATGCGCCTTTAAATTCCCCTTTTCTCCCCTAATAGATGCTTTAACCTACTGTTAACCCATTTGGGATCGTTATTATTAGACCTAATATCTTTCTGGGGAATGTATATACTCTGGGCATGATGTATATTATTAAGAAAAAAATCGTAAAAGCAGATCCCTTCATAATCATAAGTATGATCATCGCCAATAAAATCATTAGCTAGATAACCCCAATCAAGATTATACAGATGTTCCCTAAGTCCATTATAATCGGCAAAACGGAAATCAGGGATTTTTACTGTATTATCATTATTCTTGCATTCCCAGTTAATGCTAAAAGTGATGGACTTGTGATCACTTGCGCCAAGCTCTTCAGTGATCTCCAGATTATTCACGAGTGTTTCCTTATTTGACAAGACTAGGTCTAGCAAATTATCACCTCTGGTAGGCTCTGTCACGCTCTGCTTCAGAAAACAGTCCTGAACTGTTTCCATAAAGTCACTGGACTCTAGATTACCTGTCAAACAATTCCAGTCAATTTGACTAAAGTTAAAGTCCCCTACTATGACTATGTTATTGTGTCTAGAAGCCCTAACAATTTCGTCCCAAAGAAGTCTCCCTCTATCGTGATCCAAGCCTGGAGGTCGGTATATTACACCTAGAATTAGTTTTTCTTGACCCTCTACAAACTCTACCCAAACAGATTCTGTTACTGCTCCATCTATTTTTATACCTGTTTTTATGCAACAATTAATATTTTCTCGAACATATAATGCAACTCCTCCCCCCTTCCCATTACATCTATCCACATTGAACAACTTAAACCCTTGAATATTACACTCAGCAGTCATATCCCGACTCTTTAAATCATACCACGTTTCAGTTAATGCAATAATATCAAAGTTCCCAGCACATGCTACCAAACGTAGTTCATTAATTTTATTTCTTGCACTTCGACTGTTAGCATAAAATACCATCATATGTTTTTTCTCCTGCACATTTTTCCTATTGATCTTTGTTTTTACACAATTTCTGAAATTATCATTACCCAAAGTTACTCCATGACAGTTACTATTAAGATTCTTAATATCAGAGCGTAAGTCAATGTATCCATATTCATTATTTATCATTTCTAAACCCATACCTCTAACTAATCCTAGTTTAAAGTCCTAACAACCCCCTCAACTGAGTTAGCAAGAAAACCCACACCTTCCCTGGATAAGTGAACTCCATCCCTAGCATACATGTCATTTCGGCCATAGAAGTTGTCCCAGTTGTCAATGAATGGTACTGCATTATCCTTACAGTGTTTATCCAGCCAACAATTAATACCAATTGCTCTGGACAACCATTCATTACCAACACCTCTTCTTGGCAAAATGCCACATATAACAGGGCGTCCCCCCTTCTTCCTAATGATGTCTATAGCTGTCCTGAACTTTCTAACTAAATCCTCACTTCTACGCTTGCCTACATCATTGCCTCCAGCACTGAGGCAAATAATAGGATTGATCCCATTACCGTTCATGATGTTGTCAAGCCGGCTAACAATGTCCTCCATCCCAGCCCCAGGAAAGCAAACCCTCTGTCTCCTACTCCTGTCCTTCAAGCAGAATGCCCTATCCATGTATCTAACCTGGCTATCCCCAACAACAACAATATTCTTACCTTCTTTGTTGTCTTTCGTCGTGACGGTCCCAGTAGTCGACTCACATTCGTCGGGTAGCACCGAGAATGCGTTGGAGGTTTCCACAAGAGTTTCCACAGCAGTCTCTTCTTCATCGTTTCTGGCTTTCCATTCGTCTTCTTGATCGTCAACTTCGTCGTCCCCTGCTGCCCAGCCACTGACCACGATCCCTTCTTGACCTGAGGACTCGAAACAGGAGGACTACTACGAATCCTCTTGTTCTCCTCGGTCAATCGCCGTATCTCCATCTTCGCTACCCTCAATTCTTCCTTACGCTGCTGGTAAAGTTGCTCGATGGAGGGCATCTTGGTTCAGTCCACGGGGAGCACACAAGACACTTCTTCACAGAGTTAAGTACAGGTCACCACTGAGTTAAGTACAGGTCACCACTGAGTTGATACAGGTCACCACTGAGTTGATACAGGTCACCACTGAGTTGATCTTAATACTTAGGAATTCTTTGCTTGCCTAATTCTTGGGCACGACCTACTTCCACATTGAACAAATGTGACACCACCTACGACTGCTGCACCTCTCCTGCCATACGGTTTATTAGCTCCTTCTCCGCTCATATGCCGTATTCTATTCAAGATTGATGGACTGAACACATCGACTCAAGGTTGAGGGATTGATTACCTCATTCTCCTCCTGTTCTTCAAGTTTCTCCTACGTATGGACTGATGAAGCCACTGTGTGGCGAAACGTTTCCTCAATAAAGATACCCAAGAGTTGCACATGTGTCTAATTATCACAACTCTATTACCAAACCAGTGCTTTCCTAAATCCTTTCTGAATCTGAATTTTTCTTATTTAAAGCCATTGCTGCGAGTCCTGTCTATGTTAAATATTTTTAGCACGCTATTTACATCCCCTTTATTAATTCCTATTTTCCATTTATACACCTCAATCATATCCCCTCTAATTCTACGCCTTTCTAGAGAGTGCAGATTCAGGGCCCTCAGTCTATCCTCATAGGGAAGGTTTCTGATACATGGGATCATCTTTGTCATCCTCCTTTGTACGTTTTCCAGTGCATTTATATCCATTATGTTATACGGTGACTAGAACTGTGCAGCATAATCTAAATGAGGCCTAACCAAGGATATATAGAGTTGAAGAACATCCTGAGGACTTCTATTATTTATACTTCTTGCTATGAAGCCAAGGATTCTGTTAGCTTTATTGCGAACACTAATGCACTGTTGTCTTGGTTTTAGATTACTACTAACCAGAATTCCTAAATCCATAGCCTCCCTGGAAGGAGATAGATACGTACGTCAAGTGACATAGCCTCCCTGGAGGGAGATAGGTACATAAGATAGGTCATACTCATCAGACGGGTGTTTGTTGCTTATCAACACGAGTTACTCACCTGACAGGTGTTTTCTTTGCTTATAAACATCAGTAACTCACCTGACAGGTGTCCTTGGTTCCCAACAACGCACACAACATATTCGAGGAAATTTCTTCAGAAAGGAACTTGAAGTTGTGGCGGCACTTGCCCATCGGCAGAACTGTAAATAAAAACATCATTTACAATCTAAATTGTAAATGCAGTTTGTAAACACCTCTCTGGGTAGAGACGTTATTAGGTAAGTTAATTGCAACTAGAAAAGTGTATGGGAGTGTATGTTGCGTTGAATGAAGTGTAGGTTCGTGGATACAGTGTTTCAGATTAAGTATGGAGGAGTTAAAGAAAGAGCAGTGGAAGACCATCAGTTGTTATTGAGATCACAGAAACTAAGCGGAAAAGTTACTTCAATAAAAGGTGATAAAATATTTACTGATTAAACTGTATGACTTTTAAAAAAATTAAATTGTTATGTATAATGGGAAAGATACAGTGGGATGAATATAGAAGTGAGAGATACAGTAGGGAGGCCTGGTCGTGGACCGGGCCGCGGGGGCGTTGATCCCCGGAATAACCTCCAGGTAACCTCCAGGTAGGGACAGATGCTCTTTATGAACATTTCTCGCCTCTTTTTCTCGACTCCCTGCAGTTTTTTACTTATCATTAACCTCTCCCTCATTACCTTTCTATTTTCTCTAGTTCTGTCATTTCCCGCTCTGGTTCTCAGATACTCTAACAGTCGTCTAGATAAATGGTTCATAGAACAGACAAGTTGACAAATCAGACACACGTAAACTAGGGAATCTTTATTGTGGAAACGTTTCGCCACAAAGTGGCTTCGTCAGTCCAATACAAAGAAGAATAGTGAAGATAGGAAAAAGATTGAGGTAATCAGTCCCTCAGCCTATGTAATTAGTCCATCACTTGATGGACTAATTACATAGACTCCAGACTGAGGGACTGATGAAGACACTGTGTGACAACCGTGTACTACAGTTTACAAATAAATAACAAAAAGGCACAATACCGTGACTGGAACGATACACAAATAACCCGCACATAGAAGAGAGAAGCTTACGACGACGTTTCGGTCCGACTTGGACCATTGACAAAGTCACACTAACAGAGGAGGAGCAGGACGGCTATATATAGGCAGGAAGAGGTGGAGGTAGTAGTAGTAGTAGTAGTAGTAGTAGTAGTAGTAGTAGTAGTAGTAGTAGTAGTAGTAGTAGTAGTACAAGAATTGTATATAAAAGTCGGACCGAAACGTCGTCGTAAGCTTCTCTCTTCTATGTGCGGGTTATTTGTGTACAGTTTACAAGACAGCGCTAAAACAGCTTACTTTGTAGACTGACATGTCTGAGACGTGGTGATCCCAAGTCAGCTTTCTCTGACTCCTTACCCCAGCCCATCACCACCACTGACTCCTTGTAGAAGGTCAGGTCAGGCGGTGTCAGGCATATAGGACTGACCCTCCAGGTCAGCACCAGTGGCTCTTTGACTCGCATTAGAGAGATGTCATTGTCCGTCGTTATTCTGTTGTACCTGAACAAGTTTAAAGAAAATTAGAAGCATTATTTCTAAATATAATTTTTTCAAAGTCAAAAACTCAGTATATCCACTAGTATTTGTATTTTTTTCCAAAGATGTGGTAGTCTATAATTTTATAGACGGACATCGAAGTTCTGTGGTTGAAACAATTCACAATACACACTCAGTTGTCACTTTATTAGGTACACCTTACTAGTCCTAGGTAGAATTACCCTTTACCCACAGAACAGCTTGAATTCTTGGTGGCATAATAATAATAATAATAATAATAATAATAATAATAATAATAATAATATTATTATTATTATTATTATTATTATTATTATTATTATTATTATTATTATTATTATTATTATTATTATTATTATTATTATTATTATTATTCTTATCTTTATTTCTACAAGTACATGTACAAGGTATACAGTCCTAGCTGACATCAGTGACATACTACTATACAGAAAGCCGCTTGTTATGCTGAGCATTTCGGGGAAAAATTAGGTCACTTTTTGTTCCAGGATGCGACCCACACCAGTCAACTAACACCCGGAGCTAAGGGGTATGTCCTACGAGGAGAGGTTAAGGGAGATCGATCTGACGACACTGGAGGACAGGAGAAATAGGGGGGATATGATAATGACATATAAAATGCTAAGAGGACTCCACAAGGTGGACAAAGACAGGATGTTCCAGAAATGGGACACAACAACAAGAGGTCACAATTGGAAACTGATGACTCAGATGAATCACAGCATTTCTTCAGTCACAGAGTTGTCAGGACGTGGAATAGTCTGGGAAATGATGCAGTGGAGGCAGGATCCATACATAGCCTTAAGAAGAGGTATGATAAAGCTCGTGGAGCAGGAAGAGTGGCCTAGTAGCGACCAGTGAAGAGGCGGGGCAACCACAGATAGGTGAGTACCCAGATACCCATTATCACTGATGGGTGAACACGGACATCTGATGTATGGAAACACGCACAATGTTTCCACCCCTTTGCCGGGAATCGAACCCGGACCCTCACCGTGTGAAGCGAGAGCTTTTGCCACCAGGCCAAGAGCCACCAAAAATGGATTCAGTAAGGCTATGGAAACATTCCATAGCGATCGTCATTCATGTTGACATAATAGCATCACACAGCTGCAGATTTGTTGGCTGCACATTAATCCTGAGAATCTCCCTTTCCCTTACATTAGAAATCACTTTAAATTCTGACCTTACCATCTGCTTATGCAGGAGAGAGGCTCAATGACGTGCCTGGGCTGGGAAAGAAACATGGCTTGTGAACCAGGCTGCTCAGCTTATGTGGCATTTGTGGATGAATGGATAAGAGCGCTGCCTGGGCATCTTGACCGTCCCCAGTAGCAGTATCGAGTCCTGCTGACTGTGATCTTTCTCTGTACATACCCGCTTGTTTCTGCGTGGTGCATTGATATATATATATATATATATATATATATATATATATATATATATATATATATATATATATATATATATATATATATATATATATATATATTGGGAAGTGGAACAGAATTCTTCCTCCGTAGGGCATGCGTGTCGTAAGAGGCGACTAAAATGCCAGGGGCAAGGGGATAGTAACCACTTTTCTTGTATAAATTACTAAACTTAAAAAGAGAAACTTTCGTTTCTTTGGGGGGGCCACCCTGCGTCGGTGGGATACGGCCGGTGTGTTGAAAGATAATATATATATATATATATATATATATATATATATATATATATATATATATATATATATATATATATATATATATATATATATATATATATATATATATATATATATATATATATATATATATATATATATATATATATATATATATATATATATATATATATGTACATATAAATTTACTTAATTCCTGACAAAATTAAACCTTTCATTTTTGGTCATTTTTGGTACATTACTTTGTGCCCTTAAAAAGAAAGAAGGAAGAATTAGGCCAATTGCAGTGGGAACACTCTTGGCCGCCTCGCTTCCAGAGCTGCTGTGCGAAGTACTCGCACAGAGGCAGCCATGATGCTTCAACCAAACCAGCTTGGCTTTGGGATCCCTCAGGGAAGCGAGGCAGCGGTTCATGTAACAAGGTAGTATATTAATTAACTGCCTTAGGACAATGCAGTGGTAAAATTAGATTTCAGGAATGCATTTAATCTCCTGAGACGAGATGTGGTATTAACAGCTGTACAAGAACATTTCCCTGGTCTCTTCCCTCTTGCTTCAGCTGGATATAGCAAGGATTCAATGCCTCTGTTTGGAGAGCATGAAACCACGTCATCAGAGGGTGTCCAGTAAGGAGATCCTCTTGCACCATTTCTCTTCCGTATAGCGGTTAGGGACATCAATGTCAGGCTGACCAGTGATCTAACCATCTGGTTCCTGGATGATGGCACACTAGCAGGTACAAAGGAGTCCCTTCTAGATTATCTTACCCAGGTGATGACACGGGGACAGGAAATGGAACTCATCCTGAATCCATCCAAATATGAAATCATATCAGTCAATCAACAAGTGATCGACGCAGTGTGATCAAGACTACCAGGAACATCAGTCATTGCCTCCACAAATAGCCTCTTGCTTGGAACATCTCTGGGAAGTGATGCCATTGACACAGTTCTCGGGAAGAAACTGGACTAGTTGAAGAAGATGGAACAACGAATACACATCTAGATATCCACGATGCCTTGCACATATTCACAAAGTGCTTGAATCTACCCAGGTTAACATATTTCCTTCATATGATAACCCTACACTGCAGGAATGCAGCAGTATCCTCAGACATACTTTTATGAAAATACTCAACCTTACTCTGTAGGACGTACAGTAGAAACAAGCTAAACTTCCAGTCAGAATAGGAGGCATTGGTGTCCGCGAGTCATCACAGATTGCACTACCTGCTTTTCTGTCCTCATGTGTTGCATCCAGTAGACTTGCAGCAGCGATTCTCCCTGAGCACTTGAGGGATAATTATGGAGTTCATGACCAAAAGTTCAATGACGAAGCCACACTGTGGGATATATAACGGTCTCTGAAACCAGACTTGATCCTCCCAACAACTACAAACAGTCAGTCTGACCGAATTTTTGATAACTGCCATGTCATGTGCGTCAGGCTACTATTACAATATCTATGTTAGAGGGCTGGCTGTCTTTCTAATGCTATAATATTCAACCTTTCTGACTAAGGGTACTGGAATGCCTGAGGGCGCCTCCTGCCTGCCTGCCTACTGCCTCCCTTACCTCTGCTGCACTTGCTTGGACCTCCTCCTCTTTTCTGCAACATTGCAAGCTCCTGATGAAATATTGGTTGCAACACGAAAGGCCTAAAGCTATTATTCAACTCCACTGTGGATGTTTCGCATATATATATATATATATATATATATATATATATATATATATATATATATATATATATATATATATATATATGCAAAACAACCACTCTGAAAGAATAGAGAAATTCCAAGCGCTTTCGTGACTACTCACATTATCAAGGAACTATGAAAGTAAAGCATCCAAGGAAGCTATATAAGGGGTCTGGCCAGCACCTCACTATCAGATCCCACAACGGTTAAACACCTGACGGGCGCCGACCCAACTGGACAGGTCCTTTGCACAACTCACCCACAAACTATTCTACCCAAGAAAATTTTAAAATTATTATTTGTCCAGTGTATTATTAAATTCTTCCCAAATTCTATTAATTATAAATGAATCTAATTTATATAAACCAAAGGAAATATTCATATTATTGTCAAAACTGCATTTTATGAAACAAGATTCAATTACATTCCTGTCGACCATGGACTTGCTTGATACTACTTTCTCAACTTTTTGAAAATCAATTGGATGGTTAAAATCTCTTACATGAATAAATAGAGCATTGGAATCTTGTCCAGTTCTAATGCTATATTTATGTTGTTTTAATCTTAAAACATCTAGAAAAGGCAATGAGTTATTTTCTTCAAACTCAACAGTAAAGTTTATAGAATGGGCTAAGCTATTTAATTTTCCAAGGAAATGGTGTATATCTACATTTTTGGGCATAAGACACAAAATATCATCAACATATCTGAACCATTTAGCTCTATTAGGGAGGATTGTGTTAATAGAGCTAAATGGTTCAGATATGTTGATGATATTTTGTGTCTTATGCCCAAAAATGTAGATATACACAATTTCCTTGGCAAATTAAATAGCTTAGCCCATTCTATAAACTTTACTGTTGAGTTTGAAGAAAATAACTCATTGCCTTTTCTAGATGTTTTAATTATTAAGGGTAATAATGAATTCAAATTTAAAATTTACAGAAAACCTACAAATAACTGTTCCTATGTCCACTATTATTCCTCGCATCAAGATAGAGTCAAACTGTCTGTTTTCTCATCAATGTTTTTGAGAGCTTTACGAATTTGTAGTCCTGAGTTCATAGATGAGGAAATATCCAAAATTTATGAAATAGGTAATGATTTAAAATACCCAAGAAATGTAATTAATAAATCTTTTAAAGTTGCTAGAAATACTTTTTACAATCCAAAAAGGGACAACCAGCCTTATTCAACTAAAAATATGTTGGTTCTCCCTTACCATGAAAACTTGGTTGATATGCCTTCTCTTCTTAAGACTTTTAATATTAAAGTTGTATTCAAAAATCTTGATACAGTAAAAAAAACTTTTGATAAAGAATTCCCCCCAAAATGCTGATGGATGTGTCTATAAGATTCCTTGTAAAATTTGCGATAAAGTTTATTACGGTCAAACTGGTAAAAATCTCGAACTAAGATTAAAACAACATAAATATAGCATTAGAACTGGACAAGATTCCAATGCTCTATTTATTCATGTAAGAGATTTTAACCATCCAATTGATTTTCAAAAAGTTGAGAAAGTAGTATCAAGCAAGTCCATGGTCGACAAGAATATAATTGAATCTTGTTTCATAAAAAGCAGTTTTGACAATAATATGAATATTTCCTTTGGTTTATATAAATTAGATCCATTTATAATTAATAGAATTTGGGAAGAATTTAATAATACACTGGACAAATAATAATTTTAAATTTTCTTGGGTAGAATAGTTTGTGGGTGAGTTGTGCAAAGGACCTATCCAAGTTGGGTCGGCGCGCGTCAGGTGTTTAACCGTTGTGGGATCTGATAGTGAGGTGCTGGCCAGACCCCTTATATAGCTTCCTTGGATGCTTTACTTTCATAGTTCCTTGATAATGCGAGTAGTCACGAAAGCCCTTGGAATTTCTCTATTCTTTCAGAGTGGTTGTTTTGCATATTCTGAAATCACCTGTTTACTGTGATCTTATTGCTTATATATATATATATATATATATATATATATATATATATATATATATATATATATATATATATATATATATATATATATATATATATATATATATATATATATATATATATAT
>NC_091359.1:14153018-14213018 GCF_038502225.1 Cherax quadricarinatus | reverse complement strand
GAAGCTGCTATGCGAACTTGACACCTCAAAGGCGGTGGGACCAGACATCTCTCCATGGGTTCTTAAAGAGGGAGCAGAGATATTGTGTGAGCCATTCACAAAGATCTTCAACACATCATTTGAAACTGGGCAACTCCCTGAGGTATGGAAAATGGCAAATGTAGTCCCAATTTTTAAAAAGGGAAACAGACATGAGGCACTAAACAACAGACCTGTATCACTAACGTGTATAGTATCCAAGGTCATGGAGAAGATCATCAGGAGGAGAGTGGTGGAGCACCTGGAAAGAAACAAGTGTATAATTGACAACCAGCACGGTTTCAGGGAAGGAAAATCCTGTGTCACAAACCTACTAGAGTTTTATGACAAGGTGACAGAAGTAAGACAAGAGAGAGAGGGGTGGATCGACTGCATATTTTTGGACTGCAAGAAGGCCTTCGACACAGTTCCTCACAAGAGGTTACTGCAAAAGCTAGAGGATCAGGCACACATAACAGGAAAGGCACTGCAATGGATCAGAGAATACCTGACAGGGAGGCAACAACGAGTCATGGTACGCGACGAGGTGTCAGAGTGGGCGCCTGTGACAAGCGATGTTCCACAGGGGTCAGTCCTAGGACCTGTGCTGTTCTTGGTATATGTGAACGACATAACGGAAGGGATAGACTCAGAAGTGTCCTTGTTTGCAGATGATGCGAAGTTAATGAGAAGAATCAAATCGGATGAGGATCAGGCAGGACTACAAAGAGACCTGGACAGGCTACAAGCCTGGTCCAGCATCAGGCTCCTTGAATTTAACCCTGCCAAATGCAAAGTCATGAAGATTGGGGAAAGGCAAAGAAGACCGCAGACACAATATAGTTTAGATGGCCAAAGACTGCAAATCTCACTCAAGGAAAAAGATCTGGGGGTGAGTATAACACCGAGCATATCTCCTGAGGCGCACATCAATCAGATAACTGCTGCAGCATACGGGCGCCTGGCAAACCTACGGATAGCGTTCCGATACCTCAGTAAGGATTCGTTTAAGACTCTGTATACCATTTACGTCAGGCCCATACTGGAGTATGCAGCACCAGTTTGGAATCCACACCTAGTCAAGCACGTCAAGAAATTAGAGAAAGTGCAAAGGTTTGCAACAAGACTAGTCCCAGAGCTACGGGGATTGTCCTACGAAGAAAGGTTGAGGGAAATCGGCCTGACGACACTGGAGGACAGGAGGGTCAGGGGAGACATGATAACGACATATAAAATACTGCGCGGAATAGACAAGGTGGACAAAGACGGGATATTCCAGAGAAGGGACACAGACACAAGAGGTCACAATTGGAAGTTGAAGACTCAGATGAATCAAAGGGATGTTAGGAAGTATTTCTTCAGTCATAGAGTAGTCAGGCCGTGGAATAGCCTAGAAAGTGACGTAGTGGAGGCGGGAACCATACATAGTTTTAAGGCGAGGTATGATAGAGCTCATGGGGCAGGGAGAGAGAGGACCTAGTAGCAATCAGCGAAGAGGCGGGGCCAGGAGCTGTGAATCGACCCCTGCAACCACAAATAGGTGAGTACAAATAGGTGAGTACACACACACACACACACACACACACACACATACACACACACACATACACACACACACACACACACACACACACACACACACACACACACACACACTACACATGCATACACACACACACACACACACACACACACACATACACACACACACATACACACACACACACATACACACACACCACACACACACTACACATGCATACACACACACACACACACACACATACACACACACACCCTACACATACACACACACACACACACACACACACACACACACACACACACACACACACACACACACACACACACACACACACACACACACACACACTACACACACACACACATACACACACACACACACACACACACACACACACACACACACACACACAACACACACACACACACACACACACACACACACACATACACACACACACCCTACACATACACACACACACACACACACACACACACACACACACACACACACACACACACACACACACACACACACACTACACACACACACACACACACACTACACACACACACACACACACATACACACACACACACACACACACACACACACACACACATACACACACACACACATATACACACACACACTACACATACACACACACACACACACACACACACACACACACACACACACACACACACACACACACACACACACACACACACACACACACACACACACACACACACACACACACACACACACACTACACTGGGGGATTTCAACCTCAGGGAGATTGACTGGGAAAACCTGGAGCCACATGGGGGTCCCGTAATATGGAGAGCCAGGATGTTGGACGTGGTGCTGGAAAACCTCATGCACCAACATGTTAAGGACATTACCAGAGTGAGAGGGGAGGATCAACCAGCAAGATTGGACGTTGTGTTCACCCTGGGCAGCTCAGACATTGAGGACATCAAGTATGAGAGTCCCCTAGGAGCTAGCGACCACGTGGTTCTGTGCTTTGAATACATAGTAGAGCTGCAAGTGGAGAGAATAACAGGAGTTGAATGGGAAAAGCCTGACTATAAAAGAGGGGACTACATAGGGTTGAAGAACTTCCTGCGGGAGGTCCAGTGGGACAGAGAACTGGCAAGAAAGCCAGTAAATGAAATGATGGAATATGTAACAACAAAATGCAAGGAGGCAGTGGAAAGGTTTATTCCCAAGGGCAACAGTAACAACGGGAAGACCAGAACGAGCCCCTGGTTTACCCGACGGTGTAACGAGGCAAAAACAAAGTGCAATAGAGAATGGAAAAAGTACAGAAGGCAGAGAACACACGAAAATAGGGAGATCAGTCGCAGAGCCAGGAATGAGTACGCACAGGTAAGGAGGGAGGCCCAGCGACAGTATGAAAATGACATAGCATCGAGAATCAAGACTGACCCGAAACTGTTGTATAGCCATATCAGGAGGAAGACAACAGTCAAAGACCAGGTGATCAGATTAAGGACAGAAGGTGGAGAACTCACAAGAAATGATCAGGAGGTATGTGAGGAGCTGAACAGGAGATTTAAGGAAGTTTTTACAGAAGAGACAGGAAGGGCTATGGGAAGACAGCACAGAAGGGAACATCAAGAGGGAATATACCAACAAGTGTTGGATGACATACGAACAACCGAGGAGGAGGTGAAGAAGCTCTTAAGTGACCTTGACACCTCAAAGGCGATGGGACCGGACAAGATCTCCCCATGGGTCCTTAGAGAAGGAGCAGAGATGCTGTGCGTGCCTCTAACCACAATCTTCAACACATCCCTTGAAACTGGGCAACTACCTGAGAAATGGAAGACAGCTAATGTAGTCCCCATATTTAAGAAAGGAAACAGAAACGAGGCACTAAACTACAGACCTGTGTCTCTGACATGTATTGTGTGCAAAGTCATGGAGAAGATTATCAGGAGGAGAGTGGTCGAACACCTGGAAAGGAACAAGATTATAAATGAAAACCAGCATGGGTTCATGGAAGGCAAATCCTGTATCACAAACCTCCTGGAGTTTCATGACAAGGTAACAGAAGTAAGACACGAGAGAGAGGGGTGGGTAGATTGCGTTTTCCTAGACTGCAGGAAGGCCTTTGACACAGTTCCCCACAAGAGATTAGTGCAGAAGCTGGAGGATCAGGCGCATGTAACAGGGAGGGCACTGCAATGGATAAGAGAATACCTGACAGGGAGGCAGCAACGAGTCATGGTACGTGAAGAGGTATCACAGTGGGCGCCTGTTACGAGCGGGGTCCCACAGGGGTCAGTTCTAGGACCAGTGCTATTTTTGATATATATGAACGACATGATGGAAGGAATAGACTCTGAAGTGTCCCTGTTCGCAGATGATGTGAAGTTGATGAGAAGAATTAAATCGGATGAGGAGGAGGCAGGACTGCAAAGAGACCTGGACAGGCTGGACATGTGGTCCAGTAACTGGCTTCTCGAATTCAATCCAGCCAAATGCAAAGTCATGAAGATTGGGGAGGGGCAAAGAAGACCGCAGACAGAGTATAGGCTAGGTGGACAAAGACTACAGACCTCACTCAGGGAGAAAGACCTTGGGGGGACCATAACACCGAGCACATCACCGGAGGCACACATCAACCAAATAACTGCGGTAGCATACGGGCGCCTGGCAAACCTGAGAATAGCGTTCCTATACCTTAATAAGGAATCGTTCAAGACACTGTACACTGTGTATGTTAGGCCCATACTGGAGTATGCAGCACCAGTCTGGAACCCACACCTGGTCAAGCACGTCAAGAAGTTAGAGAAAGTACAAAGGTTTGCAACAAGGCTAGTCATAGATCTCAGGGGAATGTCGTACGAGGAAAGGTTGAGGGAAATCGGACTGACGACACTGGAGGACAGAAGGGCCAGGGGAGACATGATAACGACATACAAGATACTGCGGGGAATAGACAAGGTCGACAGAGATAGGATGTTCCAGAGAGGGGACACAGGGACAAGAGGTCACAACTGGAAGCTGAAGACTCAGACGAGTCACAGGGACGTTAGGAAGTATTTCTTCAGTCATAGAGTTGTCAGAAAGTGGAATAGCCTAGCAAGTGAAGTAGTGGAGGCAGGAATCATACATAGTTTTAAGAAGAGGTATGATACAGCTCAGGAAGCAGAGAGAGAGAGGACCTAGTAGCTATCAGTGAAGAGGCGGGGCCAGGAGCTGAGTCTCGACCCCTGCAACCACAATTAGGTGAGTACAATTAGGTGAGTACACACACACTACACATACACACACACACACACACAGACACACACACACACACACACACACACACACACACACACACACACACACACAAACACACACACACAACACACACACACACACACACACACACACACACACACACACACACACACACACACACACACACACACACACACACACACACACACACACACACATGGGGCCAAAACAAAGACAGAAAGCACACTAGGACAGAATGAGAGGTTGGAAGACATTGAAGGAACTAGGACATGTGCAAGGACCTTACCAGATACCTGTGGGGACCAGGAGCAGGTGAGCAGGAAGGATAAACCAAGAAGCATAGGGGCCATAACTAGGGAAGGGACTGAAGGAAGGAACACTCCACGGGAAGGAACTAAAACACATCAGAGGATGCAATGGGAGTCACAGTGGGAGGTGGAAAGGGAGAGATCCGTGTTTGTCTATGGGCTAGACGAAGCTAAAGGGGAAACTTATGATGAAAGAAAGCAAGAGGAGAAAAAAGCGATTGAAGATATTATGAAGGTGATAGGCGAGGGGGACATGACCCAGGTGGCAAATTTTCGGAGAATTGGGTGGTTCACAAAGAAAAGAAATCGGCCTCTCAAAGTAATTTTCAAGGCAGAATCAACCCGAACCATGATCCTGCAGGAGAAAGCACGGCTGAGAGGCAAGCAGGAGTTCCGGAGTGTGTACCTCGAGCGAGACAGAACACAGGACGAAAGGAAGACAATGAAAGAGAGAGTTCAAAAACGAAAGGAGAAATGGGAGGAAATGAAAAAGGAGAGCAGAATAACCCAGGATCAAATGGAAGGACAAGTGCACCCCCCAGAAACACCTGCAGAAGGACTCCAGCCACGACACCCCCAAGGCAACTGAACAATCCAAACCAACCATCACACACCGATCCCTCTGTTTCCACCCCCCCCGCACCACAGTTACAGTATTAGAACAGAAGTTGAAGGTTTGGTACACAAATGCAGATGGATTAACGAATAAACATGAGGAATGGCAAGAAAGAATCAATGAGAAGTCCCCAGACATCATAGCAGTTACAGAAACAAAACTCACGGAGACAATAACAGATGCAATCTTCCCACCAGGATACCAGATCATGAGGAAAGATAGAAGGGGCAGGGGTGGAGGTGGGGTTGCTCTGCTCGTAAAAAACAGATGGAAATTCGAGAAAATGGAAGGAATAGATGACGGGAGAAAGAGACTACATAGCAGGTACACTTCAGTCTGGGGAACACAAAGTGGTCATTGCAGTGATGTATAATCCACCACAGAACTGCAGGAGGCCAAGAGAGGAATATGAAGAGAGCAACAGAGCAATGGTGGACACACTTGCTGAGGTGGCAAGAAGAGCTCACTCCAGCAGAGCAAAGTTGCTGGTTATGGGGGATTTCAACCACAGGGAGATTGACTGGGAAAACCTGGAGCCACATGGGGGTCCCGAAACATGGAGAGCCAGGATGTTGGACGTGGTGCTGGAAAACCTCATGCACCAACATGTTAAGGACACTACCAGAGTGAGAGGGGAGGATCAACCAGCAAGATTGGACCTTGTGTTCACCCTGGGCAGCTCAGATATTGAGGACATCAAGTATGAGAGTCCCCTAGGAGCTAGCGACCACGTGGTTCTGTGCTTTGAATACATAGTAGAGCTGCAAGTGGAGAGAGAATAACAGGAGTTGAATGGGAGAAGCCTGACTATAAAAGAGGGGACTACATAGGGTTGAAGAACTTCCTGCGGGAGGTCCAGTGGGACAGTGAACTGGCAGGAAAGCCAGTAAATGAAATGATGGAATATGTAACAACAAAATGCAAGGAGGCAGTGGAAAGATTTATTCCCAAGGGCAACAGTAACAACGGGAAGACCAGAACGAGCCCCTGGTTTACCCGACGGTGTAAGGAGGCAAAAACAAAGTGCAATAGAGAATGGAAAAAGTACAGAAGGCAGAGAACACACGAAAATAGGGAGATCAGTCGCAGAGCCAGGAATGAGTACGCACAGGTAAGGAGGGAGGCCCAGCGACAGTATGAAAATGACATAGCATCAAGAATCAAGACTGACCCGAAACTGTTGTTTAGCCACATCAGGAGGAAGACAACAGTCAAAGACCAGGTGATCAGATTAAGGACAGAAGGTGGAGAACTCACAAGAAATGATCAGGAGGTATGTGAGGAGCTGAACAGGAGATTTAAGGAAGTTTTTACAGTAGAGACAGGAAGGGCTGTGGGAAGACAGAACAGAAGGGAACATCAAGAGGGAATATACCAACAAGTGTTGGATGACATACGAACAACTGAGGAGGAGGTGAAGAAGCTCTTAAGTGACCTTGACACCTCAAAGGCGATGGGACCGGACAACATCTCCCCATGGGTCCTTAGAGAAGGAGCAGAGATGCTGTGCGTGCCTCTAACCACAATCTTCAACACATCCCTTGAAACTGGGCAACTACCTGAGAAATGGAAGACAGCTAATGTAGTCCCCATATTTAAGAAAGGAAACAGAAACGAGGCACTAAACTACAGACCTGTGTCTCTGACATGTATTGTGTGCAAAGTCATGGAGAAGATTATCAGGAGGAGAGTGGTCGAACACCTGGAAAGGAACAAGATTATAAATGAAAACCAGCATGGGTTCATGGAAGGCAAATCTTGTATCACAAACCTCCTGGAGTTTTATGACAAGATAACAGAAGTAAGACACGAGAGAGAGGGGTGGGTAGATTGCGTTTTCCTAGACTGCAGGAAGGCCTTTGACACAGTTCCCCACAAGAGATTAGTGCAGAAGCTGGAGGATCAGGCGCACGTAAAAGGGAGGGCATTGCAATGGATAAGAGAATACCTGACAGGGAGGCAGCAACGACTCATGGTACGTGAAGAGGTATCACAGTGGGCGCCTGTTACGAGCGGGGTCCCACAGGGGTCAGTTCTAGGACCAGTGCTATTTTTGATATATGTGAACGACATGATGGAAGGAATAGACTCTGAAGTGTCCCTGTTCGCAGATGACGTGAAGTTGATGAGAAAAATTAAATCGGACGAGGATGAGGCAGGACTGCAAAGAGACCTGGACAGGCTGGACATGTGGTCCAGCAACTGGCTTCTCGAATTCAATCCAGCCAAATGCAAAGCCATGAAGATTGGGGAGGGGCAAAGAAGACCGCAGACAGAGTATAGGCTAGGTGGACAAAGACTACAGACCTCACTCAGGGAGAAAGTCCTTGGGGTGACCATAACACCGAGCACATCACCGGAGGCACGCATCAACCAAATAACCGCTGCAGCATACGGGCGCCTGGCAAACCTGAGAATAGCGTTCCTATACCTTAATAAGGAATCGCTCAAGACACTGTACACTGTGTATGTTAGGCCCATACTGGAGTATGCAGCACCAGTCCGGAACCCACACCTGGTCAAGCACGTCAAGAAGTTAGAGAAAGTACAAAGGTTTGCAACAAGGCTAGTCCCAGTGCTCAAGGGAATGTCGTACGAGGAAAGGTTAAGGGAAATCGGACTGACGACACTGGAGGACAGAAGGGTCAGGGGAGACATGATAACGCCATACAAGATACTGCGGGGAATAGACAAGGTGGACAGAGATAGGATGTTCCAGAGAGGGGACACAGGGACAAGGGGTCACAACTGGAAGCTGAAGACTCAGACGAGTCACAGGGACGTTAGGAAGTATTTCTTCAGTCATAGAGTTGTCAGCAAGTGGAATAGCCTAGCAAGTGAAGTAGTGGAGGCAGGAACCATACATACTTTTAAGAAGAGGTATGACAAAGCTCAGGAAGCAGAGAGAGAGAGGATCCAGTAGCGATCAGTGAAGAGGCGGGGCCAGGAGCTGAGTCTCGACCCCTGCAACCACAATTACGTGAGTACAATTAGGTGAGTACAGCACTTACCCGTCAGTACAGTGGGCAGCTGTGAGGATGTAAGAATCACTGATGATACTAGCGCCACAGAAATGCTTCTTGTTCCTCGCTAGTTGCAGTGATACCTGCAACACGTACAACACTGTAAACACCTGCACTGTACTCGACACCTGAGTCACTGTACTCAACTCAGAGTACTTATAACCTACGGATCACATTAAGCTGATATTGCTTTTAACACATACATCGAAAACAGTAGACTAATGTATTTTGTATTTATCAACATTATAATTTTAATAATTTTATCCTTATTATTATTGTTATTATTATTATTATTATTTCTGATAATTAAGACTTCTTAGGATTATATTCAATGATCTCAGTCATCCCATCACAACCAGTCAAGAATAATTTTAAACCTGAAAATCAGGCTTAAAATATTCTTTCTGTGTGTATAAATTATAATTATTATGAGTGGGAGCGCTAAACCTGTAGGGATTATCCAGCGCCTGTCGGGGGAGGGGGAGATAGAATGGAAGGCACTTAGGCTTAATTTAGGGAACCGGAGAACAAATTCATCTGTGTATAAGGTGAGAGATATGGATATCTTGGTGTATATACATTTGTATATACTCACACACCTTTCGGCGAGATATATACCTCCTTGTGTATATACACCGAGAGACACAAACATCCCCGGGTTAAGAAACCGAACAAAATCGGTGTAAATGTCACTGATGCTGTCGCCAGCATCACTGGTGCTGTCGCCAGCATCACTGGTGCTGTCGCCAGCATCACTGGTGCTGTCGCCAGCATCACTGGTGCTGTCGCCAGCATCACTGGTGCTGTCGCCAGCATCACTGGTGCTGTCGCCAGCATCACTGGTGCTGTCGCCAGCATCACTGGTGTTGTCGCAAGCAGAAGTGACCTTTAATTTTTCTTCCACTCATTCAATTCTCTCTTCCATTCCCTCCAAGAGATCAATTACAAACAGACGGAAGCACATTTTATGGTGTTGATTGGAAAATATTGGGTGAGTGGCGTACTGGGAGTCATATTTCCAGGAAAATCCAATATTTTTGGATTCCCGGGAACCGAGAAATCGAGATGAAAGTATATTTGAAGTTATAGACTTTATTGCTTGTGAAGCGATACTGGAAGATGGAGGCGAGTACACGATAGCGGGTGCTCACACGATAGTGGGTGCTCACACGATAGTGGGTGCTCACACGATAGTGGGTGCTCACACGATAGTGGGTGCTCACACGATAGTGGGTGCTCACACGATAGTGGGTGCTCACACGATAGTGGGTGCTCACACGATAGTGGGTGCTCACACGATAGTGGGTGCTCACACGATAGTGGGTGCTCACACGATAGTGGGTGCTCACACGATAGTGGGTGCTCACACGATAGTGGGTGCTCACACGATAGTGGGTGCTCACACGATAGTGGGTGCTCACACGATAGTGGGTGCTCACACGATAGTGGGTGCTCACACGATAGTGGGTGCTCACACGATAGTGGGTGCTCACACGATAGTGGGTGCTCACACGATAGTGGGTGCTCACACGATAGTGGGTGCTCACACGATAGTGGGTGCTCACACGATAGTGGGTGCTCACACGATAGTGGGTGCTCACACGATAGTGGGTGCTCACACGATAGTGGGTGCTCACACGATAGTGGGTGCTCACACGATAGTGGGTGCTCACACGATAGTGGGTGCTCACACGATAGTGGGTGCTCACACGATAGTGGGTGCTCACACGATAGTGGGTGCTCACACGATAGTGGGTGCTCACACGATAGTGGGTGCTCACACGATAGTGGGTGCTCACACGATAGTGGGTGCTCACACGATAGCTCACACGATAGTGGGTGCTCACACGATAGTGGGTGCTCACACGATAGTGGGTGCGATAGTGGGTGCTCACACGATAGTGGGTGCTCACACGATAGTGGGTGCTCACACGATAGTGGGTGCTCACACGATAGTGGGTGCTCACACGATAGTGCGTGCTCACACGATAGTGGGTGCTCACACGATAGTGGGTGCTCACACGATAGTGGGTGCTCACACGATAGTGGGTGCTCACAATCGCTTGTACATGCTATAACTTGCACACATATCATGTATACCCACGATAGCAGGAGCAGACTATAGTACATACACACACGACAGCATGTACATGAATATGAAAATGTACACACACAGTATGTACACACGTGAACACTCAGTATGTACACACGTGAACACTCAGTATGTACACACGTGAACACTCAGTATGTACACACGTGAACACTCAGTATGTACACACGTGAACACTCAGTATGTACACACGTGAACACTCAGTATGTACACACGTGAACACTCAGTATGTACACACGTGAACACTCAGTATGTACACACGTGAACACTCAGTATGTACACACGTGAACACTCAGCATGTACACGCGTGAACACTCAGTATGTGCACACGTGAACACCCAGTATGTACACACGTGAACACTCAGTATGTACACACGTGAACACTCAGCATGTACACGCGTGAACACTCAATATGTGCACACGTGAACACCCAGTATGTACACACGTGAACACTCAGTATGTACACACGTGAACACCCAGTATGTACACACGTGAACACTCAGTATGTACACACGTGAACATTCAGTATGTACACACGTGAACAGTCAGTATGTACACACGTGAACACTCAGTATGTACACACGTGAACACTCAGTATGTACACACGTGAACAGTCAGTATGTACACACGTAAACACTCAGTATGTACACACGTGAACACTCAGTATGTACACACGTGAACACTCAGCATGTACACGCGTGAACACTCAGTATGTGCACACGTGAACACCCAGTATGTACACACGTGAACACTCAGTATGCACACACGTGAACACTCAGCATGTACACGCGTGAACACTCAATATGTGCACACGTGAACACCCAGTATGTACACACGTGAACACTCAGTATGTACACACGTGAACACCCAGTATGTACACACGTGAACACTCAGTATGTACACACGTGAACACCCAGTATGTACACACGTGAACACTCAGTATGTACACACGTGAACATTCAGTATGTACACACGTGAACAGTCAGTATGTACACACGTGAACACTCAGTATGTACACACGTGAACACTCAGTATGTACACACGTGAACAGTCAGTATGTACACACGTAAACACTCAGTATGTACACACGTGAACACTCAGTATGTACACACGTGAACATTCAGTATGTACACACGTGAACACTCAGTATGTACACACGTGAACATTCAGTATGTACACACGTGAACACTCAGTATGCACACACGTGAACACTCAGTATGTACACACGTGAACACTCAGTATGTACACACGTGAACACTCAGTATGTACACACGTGAACATTCACTATGTACACACGTGAACAGTCAGTATGCACACACGTGAACACTCAGTATGTACACACGTGAACAGTCAGTATGTACACACGTGAACACTCAGTATGTACACACGTGAACACTCAGTATGTACACACGTAAACACTCAATATGTACACACGTGAACACTCAGTATGTACACACGTGAACACTTAGTATGTACACACGTGAACACTCAGTATGTACACACGCAAGAGTGTATAGTGAACACACACACACGAAACAGAACCCACAGTGTGCACATAATGGGAGAGACTACAGTGTGCACATAATGGGAGAGACCACAGTGTGCACATAATGGGAGAGACCATAGTGTGCACATAATGGGAGAGACCATAGTGTGCACATAATAGGAGAGACCATAGTGTGCACATAATGGGAGAGACCATAGTGTGCACATAATAGGAGAGACCACAGTGTGCACATAATGGGAGAGACCATAGTGTGCACATAATGGGAGAGACCATAGTGTGCACATAATGGGAGAGACCACAGTGTGCACATAATGGGAGAGACCATAGTGTGCACATAATGGGAGAGACCACAGTGTGCACATAATGGGAGAGACCATAGTGTGCACATAATGGGAGAGACCATAGTGTGCACATAATGGGAGAGGCCATAGTGTGCACATAATGGGAGAGACCATAGCGTGCACATAATGGGAGAGACCACAGTGTGCACATAATGAGAGAAACCATAGTGTGCACATAATGGGAGAGACCACAGTGTGCACATAATGGGAGAGACCATAGTGTGCTCATAATGGGAGAGACCATAGTGTGCACATAATGGGAGAGACCACAGTGCGCACATAATGGGAGAGACCATAGTGTGCACATAATGAGAGAGACCATAGTGTGCACATAATGGGAGAGACCACAGTGTGCACATAATGGGAGAGACCATAGTGTGCACATAATGGGAGAGACCATAGTGTGCACATAATGGGAGAGACCACAGTGCGCACATAATGGGAGAGACCATAGTGTGCACATAATGGGAGAGACCATAGTATGCACATAATGGGAGAGACAATAGTGTGCACATAATGGGAGAGACCATAGTATGCACATAATGGGAGAGACAATAGTGTGCACATAATGGGAGAGACCACAGTGTGCACATAATGGGAGAGACCATAGTGTGCACATAATGGGAGAGACAATAGTGTGCACATAATGGGAGAGACCACAGTGTGCACATAATGGGAGAGACCACAGTGTGCACATAATGGGAGAGACAATAGTGTGCACATAATGGGAGAGACCATAGTGTGCACATAATGGGAGAGACCACAGTGGGCACATAATGGGAGAGACCATAGTGTGCACATGTGAGAGACCACAGTGGGCACATAATGGGAGAGGCCATAGTGTGCACATAATGGGAGAGACCATAGTGTGCACATAATGGGAGAGACCACAGTGTGCACATAATGGGAGAGACCACAGTGAGCACATAATGGGAGAGACCACAGTGTGCACATAATGGGAGAGACCACAGTGAGCACATAATGGGAGAGACCACAGTGTGCACATAATGGGAGAGACCACAGTGTGCACATAATGGGAGAGACCACAGTGTGCACATAATGGGAGAGACCACAGTGAGCACATAATGGGAGAGACCACAGTGTGCACATAATGGGAGAGACCACAGTGTGCACATAATGGGAGAGACCACAGTGAGCACATAATGGGAGAGACAATAGTGTGCACATAATGGGAGAGACCACAGTGTGCACATAATGGGAGAGACCACAGTGAGCACATAATGGGAGAGACCACAGTGTGCACATAATGGGAGAGACCACAGTGAGCACATAATGGGAGAGACCACAGTGAGCACATAATGGGAGAGACCACAGTGTGCACATAATGGGAGAGACCACAGTGAGCACATAATGGGAGAGACCACAGTGTGCACATAATGGGAGAGACCACAGTGAGCACATAATGGGAGAGACCACAGTGTGCACATAATGGGAGAGACCACAGTGAGCACATAATGGGAGAGACCACAGTGAGCACATAATGGGAGAGACCACAGTGTGCACATAATGGGAGAGACCACAGTGTGCACATACTGGGAGAGACCACAGTGTGCACATAATGGGAGAGACCACAGTGTGCACATAATGGGAGAGACCACAGTGTGCACATAATGGGAGAGACCACAGTGTGCACATAATGGGAGAGACCACAGTGTGCACATAATGGGAGAGACCACAGTGTGCACATAATGGGAGAGACCACAGTGTGCACATAATGGGAGAGACCACAGTGTGCACATAATGGGAGAGACCACAGTGTGCACATAATTACACTGATGGAAAGCCTAAGGTAAAAGTAGCGTAGAAAGTCTATAGTAAAAAAGGGATCGAGAGAAAACCGGGAACATTGCAGAACAAACAGGAATTACTGTACTATGCTAAGAAAGGAAATAATGTTAGTTAAATAGCGACACAGCATCAGTATGTATATCTCGTGCCGAATAGGTAAAAACTAGTCAGTTAGCAAGAACTCATTTAAAATTAAGTCCTTTCTAAAATTTCCTGTTGTACGTTTAAAGATATATTTTTTTCATTTATTTTAGTTTAAAAATTAATAATTTTGTACCATACGAACCTTAGAAAACTTACCTAACCTTATTGTAACAAGAGCAATTTAATTTAGCCTAATCCAACTAAATATATTTTAGACAAGTTTACAATAATTTTTTTTTATTATCACACTGGCCGATTCCCACCAAGGCAGGGTGGCCCGAAAAAAAAAAGCTTTCACCATCATTCACTCCATCACTGTCTTGCCAGAAGGGTGCTTTACATTACAGTTTTTAAACTGCAGAGTGCAGGCACTGTACTTCCCATCTCCAGGACTCAAGTCCGGCCTGCCGGTTTCCCTGAACCCCTTCATAAATGTTACTTTGCTCACACTCCAACAGCACGTCAAGTATTAAAAACCATTTGTCTCCATTCACTGCTATCAAACACGCTCACGCATGCCTGCTGGAAGTCCAAGCCCTTCGCACACAAAACCTCCTTTACCCCCTCCCTCCAACCTTTCCTAGGCCGACCCCTACCCCGCCTTCCTTCCACTACAGACTGATACACTCTTGAAGTTATTCTGTTTCGCTCCATTCTCTCCACATGTCCGAACAAACAATGAAATATTTATTTTTTTTCGTTAGGTTCAGAATGATTTTTGGGACGAAACTTTTTCTATATAATAAGATTCTCAGTTTCCGCTGTCAAAAGTTTATCCAATAGTGAACAACACGAACTATGAAAGCCTTTTCACATCCTATTAAATTTCGGATGAACTTTTTCATTTGCATTTACAAAAAAAAAAATCGCACTATATAGAGGAGATTTATAAGGTAGCATTGTTACAATACTTCAAGAAAGACAGAGACAAGCTAACACAGGATAACAGGGAAGTAGGAGAAGGAATGTAAACAAAACAAAACTGTAAGACATAAGAAAGTCGATGTTGGTGGCTGGGAATCAGACCCCATCACACAGAGTTGTGCTTACCATCCAGGGGTAGTGATGCTCGTATGTTTCAGTTCCTCCCACGATCTTCTGGCGAGGACTGTTGAAGAGCCCACATTCTGTGGGTGGGCAGTGCCCAATATCGGGGCAGTTGATAGTGCCAGGTGTGATCGGTGGTGGTGGTGGTGCCATGGCAGGTTGAGGAGTGTTGGATTTGAGGTTGTGTGCGCCGTGAAGAGCCAGGAAGTCAGGATGAAACGAAGACAGATAATGAATTAGACATCACACAAATACTGACCTATGTTGGGGTACTTTAACTCCAACAAAATATTAAACCCAGTTGCTGAAAATTGTGACTTGTCTCACCGAAGATAATGTGACTTTTATTCTTCATTGAAAATATAACAATAACAATTGTGACGGCGTTATCAACCTAGCATATAGGCCTAAAGCAGAGCTGAACATGAGCCTACAGGCTCGACAGTCTCTAAAAATATATTTCATTTATCTGAATTACTGAACTGTTTTATGTGGTACAGACCACAATTGACCTCCTTTTCAGCCTAGCTAGAATATTATCGAAGGGGTTGAATTATCATAATAGGGACCCATAACATCAGGAATTCTTAAGAGTTCAAATTTCCTTCCAGCAAGAGGTATAGTTTTTTCTTCTTATTATTCTTTTTAGTAATCTTTACAGGAAAAGGGGTTACTAGCCCATTGTTCCCGGCATTTTAGTTGACTTTTACAACACGCATGGCTTACGGAGGAAAGATTCTTATTCCACTTCCCCATGGATATAAAAGGAAAAGTAATAAGACCAAGAACTATTAAGATAAAATCAAAGAAAACTCAGATGAGTGTGTATAAATAAACGTGTACATGTATGTGTAGTGTGACCTAAGTGTAAGTACAAGTAGCAAGACATGCCTGTAATCTTGCATATTTATGAGACAGACAAAAGACACCAGCAATCCTACCATCATGTAAAACAATTACAGGCTTTCGTTTTACACTCACTTGGCAGGACGGTAGTACCTCCCTGGGTGAGGGGTGGGGTTAAATTATGGGGAATCAAATTCAAAATGGGAATTGACACAGTTACTTTTTGCTGATGATACTGTGCTTATGGGAGATTCTAAAGAAAAATTGCAAAAGTTAGTGGATGAGTTTGAGAATGTGTGTAAAGGTAGAAAGTTGAAAGTGAACATAGAAAAGAGTAAGGTGATGAGGGTATCAAATGATTTAGATAAAGAAAAATTGGATATCAAATTGGGGAGGAGGAGTATGGAAGAAGTGAATGTTTTCAGATACTTGGGAGTTGACGTGTCGGCGGATGGATTTATGAAGGATGAGGTTAATCATAGAATTGATGAGGGAAAGAAGGTGAGTGGTGCGTTGAAGTATATGTGGAGTCAAAAAACGTTATCTATGGAGGCAAAGAAGGGAATGTATGAAAGTATAGTAGTACCAACACTCTTATATGGATGTGAAGCTTGGGTGGTAAATGCAGCAGCGAGGAGACGGTTGGAGGCAGTGGAGATGTCCTAAGGGCAATGTGTGATGTAAATATTATGCAGAAAATTCGGAGTGTGGAAATTAGGAGAAGGTGTGGAGTTAATAAAAGCATTAGTCAGAGGGCAGAAGAGGGGTTGTTGAGGTGGTTTGGTCATTTAGAGAGAATGGATCAAAGTAGAATGACATGGAAAGCATATAAATTTATAGGGGAAGGAAGGAGGGGTAGGGGTCGTCCTCGAAAGGGTTGGAAAGAGGGGGTAAAGGAGGTTTTGTGGGCGAGGGGCTTGGACTTCCAGCAAGCGTGCATGAGCGTGTTAGATAGGAGTGAATGGAGACGAATGATACTTGGGACATGACGATCTGTTGGAGTGTGAGCAGGGTAATATTTAGTGAAGGGATTCAGGGAAACCGGTTATTTTCATATAGTCGGACTTGAGTCCTGGAAATGGGAAGTACAATGCCTGCACTTTAAAGGAGGGGTTTGGGATATTGGCAGTTTGGAGGGATATGTTGTGTATCTCTATACGTATATGCTTCTAAACTGTTGTATTCTGAGCACCTCTGCAAAAACAGTGATAATGTGTGAGTGTGGTGAAAGTGTTGAATGATGATGAAAGTATTTTCTTTTTGGGGATTTTCTTTCTTTTTTGGGTCACCCTGCCTCGGTGGGAGGCGGCCGACTTGTTGAAAAAAAAAAAAAAAAAAGAGGTATAGTGCTTGTTAAAATAACTAACTACTGGAGGAAGGGAAATGCAAATTTTACAGAATGTGTTGCAACGGAGGAGTGAATAATAAACAACAAAAAGGAACGATACCGAGACTGGAACAATACACAAGTAACCCTCACATAGGAGAGAGGAGCTTACGACGACGTTTCGGTCCGATTTGAACCATTACAAATCACAATAAGATAAAAGAATGAGTGAGCCAGTATACATAGGCGAGGGGAGACAGGGACGGGACCAAGAGAGGAAGACAAAGAAATAAGGGTAGAGAATAATGTTGAAACTCACCGCATTTAGTGCTGACCCTGGCTGGCACCGGATCAATAATTCTGTGATCAGGATAGACAAGCTTTTGCAAGATTCTGAGACGATTGTTGGCACTTGTTGCAGCTTCTGCAACTTCCACTCCACCTGGAGCTTCGCTAACTTCGTCTGCTATAACATTTGCCTCTTCATTTAAAGTGTTTGCGTCATTATCTTCGCCTTTTGCTTCTTTATCTACTCCTTTTGTCTCGTTTCTTACGTTATTTGCTTCTTTATCTGTTTCATTTACATCATCATCGGTATCATTGTAGTTCACACTACCATTATTCTTCACATAATCACTCTGCATTATCATCCTCATCCATGTTTCATAATGATTCTTTAAGCCCAACGTTTCGAACTGTCTCTCAGTGGTGACCTCAGCTGCAGCCGTTGCCGTCACATCAGCGTCCTCCCACGGACCGTACGTGCTCGGAAGGTCTTCTTCACCAATCGTATTTCCGTCTTTATCTACCTCACCATCTAATATTTCTACCTCGTTGTTGCCCACTTCTTCAATGGCTCCCACAGCACTCGTTGATATCAGTGGGAGGAAAATGAACACAAGCATGAGTAATGACGATTTCCACGTCATGTCGACGAACGCCACGGACGGTGGAAGCTACGGACGGGAAACGTCTGTCCTCACACGCATTTTCGACGATGGTTTCCAGTGCCTGGCTGACATACACTAACTGGGATCTTCAAATCGCCTGCAAGACGGAACAAAAAAAGCATATATTAATTGCTATATATTTTAGGCGTATATGCAATTCTCAGAAAAATAATACAAAGGTTATTAATGATATAATAATATTAAAACTATACCAACGCTCTTATATGGGTGTGAATCATAGGTGATAAATGTTGTAACAAGGAGAAGGCTGGAGGCAGTGGAGATGTCATGTCTGAGGGTAATGTGTGGTGTGAATATAATGCAGAGAATTCGTAGTTTGTAAATTAGGAGAAGGTGTGGGATTACTAAAATTATTATCCAGAGGGCTGAGGAGGGGTTATTGAGGTGGTTCGGACATGTAGAGAGAATGGAACAAAATAGAATGACTTCGAGAGTGTATAAATCTGTAGTGGAGGGAAGGCGGTGTAGGGGTCGGCTTAGGAAAGGCTGGTGGATAGGGGGTAAAGGAGGTTTTGTGTGTGAGGAGCTTGGACTTCCAGCAAGCATGCGTGAGTGTTTTAGATAGGAGTGAATGGAAACAAATGGTTTTTAATACTTGATGTCCTGTTGGAGTGTGAGCAAAGTAACATTTATGAAGGGGTTCAGGGAAACCGGCAGGCCGGACTTGAGTCCTGGAGATGGGAAGTACAGTGCCTGCACTCTGAAGGAGGGGTGTTAATGTTGCAGTTTAAAAACTGTAGTGTAAAGCACCCTTCTGGCAAGACAGTGATGGAGTGAATGATGATGAAAGTTTTTCTTTTTCGGGCCACCCTGCCTTGGTGGGAGACGGCCGATGTGTTAATAAAATAATAATAATACTAATACTAATAATAATAATAATAATAATAATAATAATAATAATAATAATAATAATAATAATAATAATAATTTTCAACAATCCGGCTGTATCCAGCAGAGGCAGGATGACCTAAAAAGAAAATGAAAGTTTCTTTTTTTAACTTTAGTAATGCATACAGGAGAAGGGGTTACTAGCACCTTGCTCCCGGCATTTTAGTCGCCTCTTACAACACACATGGCTTACGGAGGAAGAATTCTGTTCCACTTCCGCATGGAGATAAGAGGAAATAAACAAGAACAAGAACTAGTAAGAAAATAAAAGAAAACCCAGAGGGGTGTGTATATATATGCTTGTACATGTATGTGTAGTGTGACCTAAGTGTAAGTAGAAGTAGCAAGACGTACCTGAAACCTTGCGTGTTTGTGAGACAGAAAAAAGACACCAGCAATCCTACCATCATGTAAAACAATTACAGGTTTCCGTTTTATACTCTCTTGGCAGGACGGTAGTACCTCCCTGGGTGGTTGCTGTCTACCAACCTACTACCTACAATATATATATATATATATATATATATATATATATGTCGTGCCGAATATGTAAAACTGGTCAATTAGCAAGAACTCATTTAAAATTAAGTCCTTTCTAAAATTTTCTCTTATACATTTAAAGATATATTTTTTTCATTAATGTTAATGTAAAAAAAAAATTAATTTTGCACGAAAAGTAACTTAGAAAACTTACCTAACCTTATTATAACAAGAACAATTTATTTTAGCCTAACCCAACTAAATATATTTTAGATTTGTTTACAATAATTTAATACTAAACAAACACAGTGAAATATAGTTTTTTTCGTTAGGTTCAGAATGATTTTGGCAAAATTATTGCATACACAAATTTTCACTTGTCCTATATGGCAAGATGAGCCGGGGCCCGAGCGCTGGGGAAGGTCAAGAATGCCTCTTACTGTGTGTGTTGCTGTTGCTACTGCTTCATTTGTCCGTTGCACTCTCCCTAATAGAACTGGATCTTAGGATCCACGGAGAGATGTTGTCCGGCTCTATTGCCTTTGAGGTATCCAGCTCGCTTAGCAACCTCTTCACCTCCTCCTCGGTTGTATGTCCCCTCAAGGAAGGTTCCTTGATGTTGGTGAGGGGCTCTTGATTTAGGGAATTGGATCTGTGCTCCAGTTCCCCAAATTAAGCCTGAATGCCTTCCACATCCCCCCCCTCAGGCGCTGTATAATCCTCCGGGTTTAGCGCTTCCCCCTTGATTGTAATAATAATAATCGGTTGTATGTATTGTGTCTAACACTTGATGGTCTACCTGGAGCTCATTACCTTTGTACTTGGTCACGAGTGTGACCAGATCTAGTTCATTACCTTTGTAACTTGCTCAGCTATCAAAACTTTGGAGTCCAGTCCCTGGACCAATTATGTACCTCTGTAATCTTTTGACTACCGCCCACAGGATGGGTATGGGGTGCATAATAAACATATTAAACTAACTAACCTTAAAACAGTAGTCTAACACCAGGTACCTACTGACTGCTAGATGAACAGGGGCAGCTGACGTAAGGAAACCAACACTCAGGTACCTACTTACCGCTAGGTGATAAGGGGCAGCAGATATATGGAGACTAACACCAGCAACATTACCGGCCAGTAGCAGCAGCGGCACTACCAGCAGTAGCAGCAGCTCACCCCACAACAATAAACAGAAACAAACTGAATAACGATGACTAACACCTGTTGATTGTGCTCCCTTGATGTGGAAAATATCTCCCCCCCCACACACACACATTCTTTCCCCCCACACACCCCTCCCCCACACCTGTTAAACACTTGTACAAAGGAATACTTCCCCTCAAATGTGCAACAGTTCTTGCCAGTCACACAGTAATCCAATGAGAATGTTATCATACCTGGAGTATACCTGGAGTATACCTGGAGAGGGTTTCGGGGGTCAACGCCCCCACGGCCCGGTCTGAGACCAGGTCTCGTGGTGAATCAGAATCTGATCAACCAGGCTGTTACTGCTGGCCACACGCAAACTAACGTACCTTCAAGTATCTTTGTGCTTACATTATAACAGTTATCATGGGTGTTACTGCGGGCGAGTATTCTTAGGGAATTGACTAGCAGCTGTATGACCCTTATGGGTTTAACGCTTAGTTGTGATTATAATAATAATAATAACGGAACTGATAACACTTGGATGTAGCTGTTGTAGCTAAAGGTTGATAATACAAGAGAGATAACCTTTGTAGTTGCTAGCGTGCCTTTATACCGGTGAGGGGGTTTTTGATCAGAGGAACTGGAGATATTATCCTCTTTTCGGATCAAATCTGAGTGATCATCAGTTCCCCACCCAGTGTGACCCTACGGGTTTAATGCTCACCCATTATGACAGTGATGGTAATGGTCCCTTAACAGTGATAACTGCAGGTGTTGTGCTGAATGCTATCCTGTCAGTGTTCTGAAGAATGTTATCTTTATGGTGTTAACTTGAGTGTTATCTTGGAATGGTTATCCTGAGACTATTATCCATTAATTCTTCTCCGGGTGTTATGTTGAATTTTAAGCGTGAATGTTATCTTGCATGTTATCCTACGAACGAACGAACAAATGCAGGTAAGATCTCAATGGGATGAGTGGGGAAGACGGGACAGACGAAGCACAGCGCTGGAGAGGAGTGTTCTTAACAGTAAAAATAAGGCCAGGGCTTAACCCACCAGCTAAGGCGATCGTGGGACAGACTTGAGAAACGGGAATAGCAGGGTTTGTTGCATCGAACTTGTGGTTGCTGAAGCCTTGAATCTTGAGTACCTGGCAGCTGGCTAGGTCGCATCAGAGGGCAGCACACAGGTGGGAGTTATAGGAATAATTGAGGGGACAGGTTGGCAGTGGAGCCATTTTCAAACTTTTTGAAGCTGCTCCTGGAGAGGTGGTATAGTTTAGTCTTGTTATTGAAGGTGAAACGTAGAGGTTTGATGAACTCAAAAACTTGGGTGAGTGTGAAGAGGTGATTCACATGCATACTTAACTGTTCCAGCACCGAGGCTTTTGTGCAAGAATGTTGTATAATACCGACAAGATGAAATTAAGACACATGTGCAACATCTGGGTATCTTTATTGTAGACGTTTCGCCATCCAGTGGCTTTATCAATACAAATTCTAGGACATAACTTGAAGACAGTAGGACTATATACATAAGATGAGGTAATCATTCCCTCAACCTAGGAGTAGGTGCGAAGAGCTCCTACTCCTAGGTTGAGGGACTGATTACCTCATCTTCTGTATATAGTCCTACTGTCTTCAAGTTATGTCCTGGAATTTGTATTGATAAAGCCACTGGATGGCGAAACGTCTACAATAAAGATACCCAGATGTTGCACATGTGTCTTAATTTCTACGAGGCTTTTGTAGAGCTTAGTACAGGTCATGGTGTCAGTATTTGAAGAAGTGTAGAAGGTAAGGTTTTTCCATGAGGGTGTGCTGGAGTCGTCGCTATCTTCCTCTTCTTCTGGAGTGGATTCATTGGGCGAATCTACAATGGTGCTAGCAGGTGACTGAAGGTGGACAGGAGCAATGGAGAGGTGCAGTGGTGGTGTAACAGCAGGTTGGGAGGCGTGGGATACGGTGGTTGAGTCAGCATGATCATCGTTGTCAGAGGTGAAAGTGGTTATAGAAGTTACAGGAACAGTTGCTTGGGCAGGAGACAGGTCTGCAGGTGTAGTAAAGTTCACGACGTTGGGAAGGATCTTGAGGATGTCGGCTGAAGGTGTGGAGTCCGGAAAACTGAAGAAAGGCAAATTGTTCAGACGGAATAGTTCGTTAATAGTGGTGTTGAAAGTGCCGGGGTTTGCTGCGTTTGCAAGATGTGCATACACCATGCAGTACAGCACTTTGGAGGGAGCACCGTCGGGGAGTGGAGAGAGGGAGTTGCTGGGCGAAGGTGTCTGTAGAGTGGCGTGTAGAATCTTGGTGGTGTCGGCTTGTAGTTTGGTTATTGCACGTATGTAGGTAAGTTGGAGGTGTTCTTCAGATCTTCTTTGGTTTTCTTCAATATGATTTCTTTCCCTGAGTGGGTACTTAGATGCAAGGGTATGTTGATTATCCTTGCAGTTAAGACATGTTGGACCCGTAGTGATGGTGCAGGATCTGAATTCGTGTCCATCATTCTCACATTTTGAACAAAACTTCTTATCTTTGATGGGGCAGTCCTTGGTGGTGTGATTATAGGAGTAGCAGGTCCAGCAGTGGGAGATATGTGTGAAACGTTCTGGTTCTATATGACTTGGGTAAATGTGGTAACATGAGATGGCCAGACCGTCAGAGAGACCTTGAGCAGCCATGGAGATGTCTGAGAATGTAATCTTTAGTATAAATGAGGCGTTAAGGATCTTGAAGATGCTGTCTACCGAGGCCCAGGTGTTTTGTTCCTCGATAGATGTCTTCAGTGCTTCAGTAAAGAGAGAGGTGACGATCTCGTCCAGTCTTTTCACAAAGACCGAACGTTTCACCCTCAAGGATGTAGACGGGGATATAGTGAATTGCCGTGTTTGTAGAGTCTTCATTGGCAGTTTGGGAGACACGTAGATGATGATCAAACTAAATGCAAATTATGTGATCAGGCATATGGTCACTGTCTTGAACACTATGTGCTTAATTGTCCACTTATTGAGGAATACAGAGATAGACAGTATAATAATCTATGTGACATGTCGAGATATCTTGTTAATGAAAATAAGGTACCAGATATACTAAGAAAATTTCCTAAATTTGCTTGTAACAGATAAGTGAACTGTAGATATGTAGATATAAATCCATATGTGCACCTGTTAACCCTTTTGGGGCCTAGTTCCTAGGCCTTTTATGTATCCATATGCTCTTGCGCTACCGTCCACAGGATGGATATGGGGTGCACAATAAACTAGCCACTTCGGTGGCAAAATCTAAAATCTAATCTCATTGAAGAGTCGTCTATTAGTTTTGATGCTTCATTGTAGTCTGTGCAGACGACAATGAAGGAGTCCTTCAGAGAGTGGATTGCCGTAAATTTGACCTGCAGGAGGTCCTAACGGCGGTAGCTAAAGCTAGCTTCGAGGAATCATTGATTACATCATTCACAGGCTTGATTTTCACACGATGCGACAGCATTGTGAGAAAGGAGGTGGCGACTGAAGAATATAAATTCCCCACCACCAGCGGGGTCGAAGGGAGACTTCTTGAGTGTAGAGCGACTGTGTCTTGCCAGTAGCAAGGTCAGCTGTGATCTGTTATCCTACATGTTATCCTGAATGTTATCCTGCATGTTATCCTACACGTATCCTGCATGTTATCCTACATGTTATCATGACAGTAGCAGTGGAGAACTCCTCACTCTATGAGTTATGTCACTCTGGGTCGTTCATTACTTTCAATTTTTCTTTGTTCTGTTCTCTGTGTTTCTCTGTTCTCTCGGTTCTTGTCTGTTATGTCTCTCTCAGAGTTGTTTAATATGTTTATTATGCACCCCATACCCATCCTGTGGGCGGTAGTCAAAGGATTACAGAGGTACATAATTGGTCCAGGGACTGGACTCCAAAGTTTTGATAGCTCTCAGAGCACTCATTATATAGTACTCTCGTATGTGTTATGTCTTTGTGTGTAAAGAATGAGAATGAGAATTCCTCTCTCTCTCTCTCTCTCTCTCTCTCTCTCTCTCTCTCTCTCTCTCTCTCTCTCTCTCTCTCTCTCTCTCTCTCTCTCTCTCTCTCTCTCTCTCTCATACAACGTGGCATATACCACGTCATCAAGGCCACATCTCTACTTCCACTTGTGTCTCACTTCGTCACACACACCTACACACATTATCAAACACACACACACACACACACACACACACACACACACACACACACACACACCGCTACATACAGCCACACTCGCGTACCTACTGGATCCAGTGGAATGCCTGACGTTATCTGGTAACTCGGATGATAGCGCACTCACCTGACACAGAGGTCCCTGGTACCGCTGGAAACGTTTGAACCTGTTTCCCTTCACAGTTGTTGTCCCTGTTCACCTAGCAGTAAATAGGTACCTGAATGTTATCCGACTGGTGTGGGTCGCATCCTGGGGACAAAATTAGTCTTTGATGTCAGCTAGATGTGCATAAGTTGAATTATGTACATGTAGAAATAAAGATTATTATTTTTATTATTATTATTATTATTATTATTATTATTATTATTATTATTATTATTATTGCCATTGTTGTTGTTGTTGTTATTGTCGTCCCAGCCTCACCCTGACACATTACCTGGTATAAGAGATCCATCAGGTGGGATATAGAATACGACAGGTGGAAACATAGGTAGATTTAGTTCTGTGTAACTACCATATAGAGCAAAGTAACAGAACGCTGCAGATGTGACCAGTTTTGCTCAATAAGGATGCTAGTAAAGAAACCATACCACGGGTGGGGCTTGAACCCGCGGTCTGGAGTTTTGAAACACTCTGACCGCGGGTTCAGACCTCACTGTGGTATAGTTTGTTTGCAAATCGTGTCATTACAATCTCGTGAGTCAAGGATACTAGCACATGTGTTTAGAGCAGAAGGACACGTTATCTGGGATTTTATTCAGCAGGAAAATACCATCTCTGTTGTTACACCAGAAAAACACCATCTGTGTTTTCACAACACGAGAACATCATCACTCCGATCATCAGTCTGTCAGAATCACAGTGGAAAAACACACAAATGAAGAATACAACGTTACACACAGCAATATTTTGATACCCATCTGAAAATTTTAGGTGTATGTGAATGCTGACACATAAGATGATAGATAACGAAACACTTGCTAGAGAGGAATGTATTACAATTTTGGAGAACTAGAACATGAGCCGCAGCTTCAGGTCTTCTTAAGTGCACGATATCAAAGGCTTCTTCGCCTTATATATATATATATATATATATATATATATATATATATATATATATATATATATATATATATATATATATATATATATATATATATATATATATATATATATATATATATATACATAGTGTATGTTTGTGTACTCACCTATTTATCGTTGCAGGGGTTGATTCGCATCTCCTGGCCCCGCCTCTTGGCTGTGTGTGGACTGTATATCACTGTCCTTTGATCTCCGTACACAAAACTCGAGGGACCGGTCACAAACATGTTTGTGCAACATAAGTCTTGCCAGTAGCCAGGTTCAACATTTATTCCAGTAAACAGTTGGAGTCGGGTTCACAGGATGACTGTCATGGAGGTTTTAGAAAAGCGGACAAGTGATTTTCAAAAGCAATATACGAGCTACAGTGGACTTCGGCTCTAATTAATATTCATGGAATGTTGTTTTACGACTCACTCGCCATGGGTTTAATCCCCTTCCGTTCCCTGGTTTATTTGTTAGACTTCGCTTATAATGAACTTTATAGAGTTTTTATTTTATTTTATGCTTTAGGTGAATTTAAGAAAACGATATTTATAAATTTATGCATAAATATCGCTATAATTTATGTCGGCAGTTTTGTGAACTTCAAGTATGCTTGTCTGTTAGTGACGTCAGATATACCACAGCCAATCATATTCTTATATGCTAGTGACGTCAGATATACCACAGCGAATCATATTCTTATATGCTAGTGACGTCAGATATACCACAACCAATCATATTTTTGTCTGCTAGTGACGTCAGATACACCACAACCAATTATATTTTTGTCTGCTAGTGACGTCAGATACACCAAAACCAATCATATTATTGTCTGTTAGTGACGTCAGATACACTACAACCAATCATATTCTTGTCTGCTAGTGACGTCAGATACACCACAACCAATCATATTCTTATATGCTAGTGGCATCAGATATTCCATAATCATATTATTATATGGTAGAGACGTCAGATATACTACAGTCAATCGTATTCTTATATGGTAGTGACGTCAGAGCATCATACAAGGTTACCCTCAGCACCATGCTTTTATACTCAATACCATTCTTTTCTTTCCCTTTCTCCCTTCCATTCTTCTCCCACGCTCCCTTCCATTCTTTCTCACTCCATCCCAGTCTTCTCCCTCACTCCCTCCTATTTTTCTCCCTCACCCTCCCACTCTTTCTGCCTCCATCCCACCAACAGCTGCCAGGGTGGCAGGTACGAGGATCGAGGGAGACAGGTGTTGAGTTCACAAGTGTTGTGTGTGTGTGTACTCACTTATTTGTGGTTGCAGGGATCGATTCGTAGCTCCTGGTCCCGCTCCTTTACTGGTCGTTACTAGGTCCACTTTCTGCTCCAAAAGCTTTATCGTACCTCTTCTTAAAACTATGTATGGATTCTACCTCCACTATATCACTCTATAGATTGTTCCACTTCCTGACATCTCTGTTACAGAAGAAATACTTCCTAACATCCCTGTAATTCGTCTGAGCTTTCAACTTCCAGATGTGACCCCTTGTTGCTGTGTCCCATCTCCGAAACATTCTGTCACTATCCACATCGTTATTATGTCATCCCTAACCCTCCTGTCCTCCAGTGTCGTCAGGTCGATTTCCCTTAACCTCTCCTCGTAGGACATACCCCTTACCTCCGAGACTAGTCTTGTCACAAACCTCTGCGCTTTCTCTAATTTCTTGACGTGCTTGAACAGGTGTGGGTTCCATACTGGTGCTGCATACTCCAATATGGGCCTGACGCACACGGTGTTCCGAGTCTTGAATGATTCCTTACTCAGGTGTCGAAATGCTATTCTTAGGTTTGCTAGGCGCCTATATGCTGCAGCAGTTATTTAGCTGATGTGCGTCTCGTGAGATATGTTCGGTATGATGCTCACCCCAAGATACTTTTCCTTGATTAAGGTTTGCAGCTTTTGGCCTCCTAGTGCGTACTCCGTCTGCGGCCTTCTGTGACCATCCCCAATCTTCTTGACTTTTCAGTTGGTGTGGTTAAACTTCGGGAGCCAATAGTTGGATCATGCTTGCAGTCTGTCCAAATCCCTTTGTAGCCCTATCCGATCCTCATCTGCTTGAATTCTCCGCATTAACTTCACATCGTCTGCAAACAGGGACACCTTTGAATCTATCCCTTCCGTCATGTCATTCACATATACCAGAAGCAGTACCGGCCCTAGAACTGAGGCTGACCCTTGTTTAAACTCGCTCAATACAGTCGCCCACTCTGACAATTCGTCACGTACCATCACTCGTTGTTTCCTTCCTGTCGAGTATTCTCTGATCCACTGCAGTGTCTTTCTTGTTATCCCACTTCGTCTCCTTATTCATGCATATTTGTTTCTGACTCTTCAACTTGTTTCCTTATTTTCATTCGGTGAACCAAGGGCTCGTTTTGGTCTTCCCATTGTTTCTGTTGCCCCTGGGTATGAACTTCTCTGCTTCCCAGTACTTTGTGGTCATGTCATACATCATTTCATTTAATATCATTCCCTCCAGTTCTCCTCCCACACTGCACCTCATGCAGGAATTGCCTCATGCCTGTCTAGTCCCCTCTTTTGTACTTTGGCTTCTCATGTGTACATGTGTATTCCAGCAGGTGCACAGCTATTACCAGTCATGATGGACGGTTTCTCCTTTTCTCACTGTCTACCTTCAGGAATGGTACCTTGATGCTGCTGATGAGGTACTCTTGATTCAGTGAATATGAGCCACCCCTTTCTAATAATCAAACCTGATTGCTCAGATGTTTGATATATATATATATATATATATATATATATATATATATATATATATATATATATATATATATATATATATATATATAAACACTGATCTCCGGCTGAAGGAGACTCGAACTTACGAACCTTGGAACAAGGTACGCAGTGCTTTACCAATCTACCCACACTGGACCAAAACCTTGGAGTCGAGCTTGCGCTAGACTTTGATCCAAGGCAGCCAGCTTTCAGGGAGAAGGCTTACAGCTTTTCATCTCATCCCCTGCATGCATCAGCCTTACTAGAGATATTAATAATGCAAGAAATTCGCAAGAGCAGGCGAAATATGCACAAACACTGATCTCAGCCAGAGATCAGTGTTTGTATATATTTCGCCTGGTCTTGCGAATTCCTTGCATATATATATATATATATATATGTCGTGCCGAATAGGCAGAACTTGCGATCTTGGCTTAAATAGCAACACTCATCTTGCCATATAGGACAAGTGAAAATTTGTGTATGCAATAATTTCGCCAAAATCATTCTGAACCTAACGAAAAAAATATATTTCACTGTGTTTGTTCAGTATTAAATTATTGTAAACAAATCTAAAATACATTTAGTTGGGTTAGGCTAAAATAAATTGCTCTTGTTGTAGTAAGGTTAGGTAAGTTTTGTAAGTTCCTTTTGATGCAAAATTATAAATTTTAACACCAACATTAATGAAAAAAATATATCTTTAAACGTATAAGAGAAAATTTTAGAAAGGACTTAATTTTAAATGAGTTCTTGCTAATTGACCAGTTTTACATATTCGGCACGACATATATATATATATATATATATATATATATATATATATATATATATATATATATATATATATATATATATATATATATATATATATATATATATATATATATATATATATATATATATATATATATATATATATATATATATATATATATATATATATATATATATATATATATATATATATAAAATATAAAATATATAATGTATATATAATATATATATATATATATATATATATATATATATATATATATATATATATATATATATATATATGTCGTGCTGAATAGGCAGAACTTGCGATCTTGGCTTAAATAGCAACGCTCATCTTGCCATATAGGACAAGTGAAAATTTGTGTATGCGATAATTTCGCCAAAATCATTCTGAACCTAACGAAAAAAATATATTTCACTCTGTTTGTTTAGTATTAAATTATTGTAAACAAATCTAAAATATATTTAGTTGGGTTAGGCTAAAATAAATTGTTCTTGTTACAATAAGGTTAGGTAAGTTTTCCAAGATTCTTTTGGTGCAAAATTATAAATTTTTACATCAACATTAATTAAAAAATATATCTTTAAACGTATAAGAGAAAATTTTAGATAGGACTTAATGTTAAATGAGTTCTTGCTAATTGACCAGTTTTACATATTCGGCACGACATGTTTATATATATATATATATATATATATATATATATATATATATATATTTATATATATATATATATATATATATATATATATATATATATATATATATATATATATATGTCGTGCCGAATAGGCAGAACTTGCTATCTTGGCTTAAATAGCAACGCTCATCTTGCCATATAGGACAAGTGAAAATTTGTGTATGCAATAATTCGCCAAAATCATTCTGAACCTAACGAAAAAAATATATTTCACTGTGTTTGTTCAGTATTAAATTATTGTAAACAAATCTAAAATATATTTAGTTGGGTTAGGCTAAAATAAATTGTTCTTGTTATAATAAGGTTAGGTAAGTTTTCTAAGATTCTTTTGGTGCAAAATTAAAAATTTTTACATTAACATTAATGAAAAAAAATATATCTTTAAACGTATAAAAGAAAATTTCAGAAAGGACTTGATTTTAAATGAGTTCTTGCTAATTGACCAGTTTTACATATTCGGCACGATATATATATATATATATATATATATATATATATATATATATATATATATATATATATATATATATATATATATATATATATATATATATATATATATATATAATATTATATATATATATTATATATATATATATATATATATATATATTATGTATATATATATATATATATATATATATATATATATATATATATATATATATATATATATATATATATATATATATATATATATATATATATATATATATATATATATATATATATATATAATATAAATTACTAAATTTAAAAAGAAACTTTCGTTTTTCTTTTTAGGTTACCCTGTCTCAGTGGGATACGACCGATTTGTTGAAAAAAAATGTATATACTTAACAATTCGCAAATGGGTTTGGATGCAGTGTGCGCAGGTTCGATTCCTGGTATAGACTAAGAATTATTATTATTATAATCAAGGGTAAGCGCTAAACCCGTAGGATTCTACAGCGCCTGTGGGGGAAATGTGGAAGGTATTCAGGCTTAATTCAGAGAACTGGAGCACAGATCCAATTCCCTAGATGAAGAGCCCCTCATCAGCATCAAGGAACCTTCCTTGAGGGGATAGACTAAGAAGTTGTGTAAACCTGAGGTGGAAGGTTGAGTACAGCTCAACACCAGGAATAGTTGGAGGGTTACACAAATTATTATAATCATGGGGGAGCGCTAAACTCATAGGATTATACAGCGCACGTGTGGGGGGGGGGGAAGGAAGGTACAGTATTCAGGCTCAGTTCAGGGAACCGGAGCACAGATCCAACTTAGTAGATCAAGAGCACTTCACCAGCTTCAAGGAACCCCCCTTGAAGGGAGGGTTCGTAGGTAAGACACATTGGCAACATTTAGGCAACTTTATTCCGAAACGTTTCGCCTACACAGTAGGCTTCATCAGTCGAGTACAGAAAGTAGGCAGGAGCAGTAGAGATGTGAAGACGATGTAATCAGTCCATCACCCTTAAATCTCAAATCTACGACTTTAAGGGTGATGGACTGATTACATCGTCTTCACATCTCTACTGCTCCTGCCTACTTTCTGTACTCGACTGATGAAGCCTACTGTGTAGGCGAAACGTTTCGGAATAAAGTTGCCTAAATGTTGCCAATGTGTCTTACCTACCAACCTGTCGGTATTGTATATCATTTTGATATTCAAGGGAGGGTTACACAAAGCTTTGAGTTATAGGAGCTTGAACATCTAGCAGGCTTATGCAAGTATGCAAGATAGGAATAGAGAATTTTTTTTTTTTTTTTTTTGAAAGTTAGCAGTGCCTGGACTCTGGCGGAGGTTGGTTTATGTAAGGTTTGTCAGGAAAGAGAACAAATGTTTCCTGATAAGGGTCAGCATTGCAGGAGGGCCGCACTTTACTGAGCTTCACTAATACGCCGGTTTTTCAATTTTATGAATTCTTCATTTATTCAGGGTAACTACAATAAATATATTCACCACTCATTATAAGTACAAAAATATTTTAAGTAATGTGTGTACAGTATATACATTTTTTAGTCCTAGCTCTAATGCTCACTTAATATATGATAGTATAAACATGTTATCAGGCTTGCATATGCATTTGAAAGTGTAAAAAAAAAAGGCTATGTTTCACTTTTCAGCAATTTTTGCTTTACAGCAGTATCCTGGAACCTAACCTGCTGTATAAGCGGTGCCTGCCTGAGTAGGAGGGGCCCTGTTTATACAGCAGGTTAGGTTCCAGGATACTGCTGTAAAGCAAAAATTGCTGAAGAGTGAAAGATAGCCTTCTTTTCACTTTCAAATGCATATCAATTTGATAACATGTTTATACAAACATATATTAAGTGAGCAATAGAGCTAGGCCTTAAAAAATGCATGTACAGTACACATATTACTTTTCTTTAACGCACTGGCCGTTTCACGCCGAGGCAGGGTGACCCAAAAAGAAAGAAAAGCCCATAAAAGGAAGAAAAAACTTTCATCATCATTCTTCACTTTCACCATGACCCCTGCAACCACAATTAGGTGAGTACTGTCTTTGCAGAGGCACTCAGATACGGCATTTAGACATCCCTCCAAACTGCCAATAACGCAAACCCCTCCTTTAAAGTACAGGCATTGTACTTCCCATTTCCAGGACTCATGTCCGGTTATATAAAAATAAACAGTTTCCCTGAATCCCTTCACTAAATATTACCCTGCTCACACTCCAACAGCTCATCAGGTCCCAAAAACCATTCATCTCCATTCACTCGTATCTAACAAGCTCACACACATTTGCTGGAAATCCAAGCTCCTCGCCCACAACACCTCCTTTACCCCCTCCCTCCAACCTTTTCAGGGACGACCCCTACCCCACTTTCCTTCCCAACAAGTTTATACACTCTCCAAGTCACTCTACTTTGTTCCATTCTCTCTGAATGACCAAACCACCTCTACAGCCCTCTGACTAATACTTTTAGTAACTCCACACCTCCCAATTTCCACACTGCTAATTTTCTGCATAATATTTACACCACACATTGCCCTTAGACACGACATCATTGCCTCCAGCCACCGCCTCGCTGCAGCATTTTCAATCCATACTGCACACTCATGTAACTGTTGGTACAACTATACTCTTGTACATTCGCTTCTTTGCCTACATGGATAGCGTTCTGTCTCCACAGATACCTCAATGCACCACTCGCCTTTTTTCCTTCAATTCTATGGTTTAACCTCATCCTTCATAAACCCATCTGCTAACAAGTCAACTCCCAAATATCTGAAAACATTAATTTCTTCCATACTCCTTCCCTCCCATGTGATACCCAATTTTTCTTTATCTAAACTGTTTGATTTCCTCATCACCTTACTTTTATCTATGTTCACTTTCAACTTTCTACCTTTACACACCCTCCCAAACTCATTACTTACCTTAAAATATTTCCATTCTTAGCTTTTAGTGAGTATTGAATATATTTTCTCTAGGAAGTCTAAATAAATGAAGGATAGGTATAACTGAAATCCACTGCATTAGCGAAGCACTGTAAGTTCTATAAAGCAAAGTGCTCCTGTATTAAAGAAACACTAAATTTGCAGGGGTCACACAGTGCCTGGGAAATAGAAAGTAATTAGGTTTGACTTGACAAAAGGGAATCTTCAACTGTATTTAACCCTTAACGGTCCAAACAGATTGACGTTCAAATCCGTAGTGCTCCAAAAGTAGATCTACTTTTTTTTTTTACATATTTTCAAATATAACAAAAAAAATGTAGATAAAAGTTTTTTTTACACATTTTCAAATGTAAAACAAGAAAGAAGATCTACATTTTTTTACATACTTTCAAATGTTGAAAAAACGTATATATACGTTTGGACCATTTAAGGGTTAAAGATTACTGTACACATGAGGGCAAAGAAACGATGTTATTCATGTAAGTAGATTTATTAATAAAGAAAAAAAGCATCTTTACAGGTATTCTCCAAAAAGTAATAATTGTAGTTTTTACATATTTTTGTAAACGCAGCAAAACCAGAAATTTTAATTGGAACATTACTTGACAATTTTTTCTGCTTCACATTGCTTAAACAAACTTTTACAGTAATTCTTTTTACAGCTTATTTCATAATTGTTAATCACAATACTCCAATGACTGTCTACCAATGAATCATTCAGCTTAGTATTTATTACATATATTTTTATAAAATTATATGTAATGTGCGATACATACTGTGTATCATTCATTTCTATCATTAAGCATGCATTAAAAATTATTACTTGTATGTACTTGGATAAATAGTACATTTAATTATATAAGAGAGTACGTACTGCTTATTTACATTTGTAAAAATTAGTGAACAATATTTATGTTGGTACCTTGAACACAGAAGGCTTTGAAAAACAACCTTGTTATGTGAGTCTTTGCCAAACTTGCTTGTTGTTGAACTCAGTATTACAGTATCATATAAGTCAAAAGTGCTAAATCCATATGGGCTACCCATTGCTAGTATTACAGAAATATTGGTAATATGCAGTCACGCTAATCGTATTGTCTCAGGGTAAGGAACGTGCTCATCGCTCCATCTCCAGTAGTCTTTCCAAAAATGCACGAATAACACAATTCAAGTGACTCTAAACTGCAATACATGTATTCCTACCCATCACTCAGTATATGCATCAACCCTCTGACAGCCATCACTCAGTATATGCATCAACCCTCTGACAGCCATCACTCAGTATATGCATCAACCCTCTGACAGCCATCACTCAGTATATGCATCAACCCTCTGACAGCCATCACTCAGTATATGCATCAACCCTCTGACAGCCATCACTCAGTATATGCATCAACCCTCTGACAGCCATCACTCAGTATATGCATCAACCCTCTGACAGCCATCATTCAGTATAACATTAGCAATGTGTTTAATAGAAAATGACAGATGTTGAAATACTGCTTCCTAACAGAATGCAGTTAGTACGTAACATGACTAGACATACAACAAGAGTTATATCACTAATTAGCAATAGTTTTTAACACTCTCATACTCTCAAGAGGGGTTGCTTGATGCTGATGAGGGGACTTTTGATCCAATGAGTTGAACCAGATTGCCCCTTCCTTGGATCACATTTGAAACATCCCTAAATGTAATACTTGCCATAAAGCAGTTACAGAATTTAGTATAAAACTCAATATTAAGTGGTGTACCCCCCTAAAGTTTCAGCGCTTTTCCCTAAATATACCTAATTATAATACTGATGAGTTTATGCAGTTTACAAAAATGTTTTGTTCTTGTCTTAATGGGATCATTCAGACAACCAAAAGTGTGCTATGATTTTTCAAGAAGAGGAAATTTATTGAGGACATCCTCTAAAGTGAAAAAGGGTACCCTGATCTAAGGAATTAGAGCTACCCTCCCATTCCTTGAAACAAACTAGATTGCCTCCCATGGATTCAGCACTTCTCCATGAATATATTTTAATTGGGGGGATCAACAAACCCATAGGGTCATATAGTGCCTAGGGCAATGGGAGGCAATCAGGTTTGATCCAGGGAGGAACAAGTAAAGTTCCTTGGATCAAGAGCCCCTTACGAGCAATAAACAGGTATAATACATTAATCTTTGAAGATAAAAATTACCTTGTGACAAAATTTTAGAATAATATAAATTATATTCAGTTAGGAGAATTGACACAGGTTCCATGTGAATCCATTTTACACACCTTACATAGAGATATGAGTATTTAAATGTCAGTGTAATGTAAAATAGAAAAAATAAATTGATATAACCTCTTTTGTATCAATATAAGATACATAATCACTCTTTAACTAATGAAGAGAAATATTAACCAATTCGTACTTGAAAAGTTAAAATTGCTTCACCTACTATCATTATTTTACTCTACCCCTTCAATAGGATTTTTTTTAATGCTGGTAAAGGGCTCTTGATCCAAGGAATCTGAGTTACTCTCCCTACCTTCGATCTAACCTGATTACATCCCACTCCTCAGGTGCTTTATGAATCCTACTGATTTAGCACCCATCATCATTATAACAATAATGATAACCTCAGTTTCACCAGGTTTGATATGCGCTTCATGAGAAAGAGGAACATATGAAGTGCAGTGCAATAAAAATGATGACTCAATATACCTATTCATCAACTTATGTTTGGTGAATAAACAGATCAGGATTTGGACATTGTTGAAACTTCCCATTTACGCATGCATACTACATTTAAATATTTGTAATACCTTTCAAACATTTTAGTATCTAATTTTTTCCAAGAAATATGCAGTTATAAAACCCCACAAACCAGCATTAGATGTCAACTATGATTACAATGCCAAATATTAGAGATGTTAATAAATCTCATGATTACCTGTCTTTACAATCCACCCAGATTTAGTAGTTCTAAATAGTTTAGCACCAATATCTGAAAAATTAAAATTTGAACATTATTTCCTTATCTGAAAGGGGGGAAAAAAAAGATACTCCAGTAATTAAGCAATAGCATAAATCTAGACATATTTACAACAGAACCGATTTTTTTTTTATTCTGCCTAATGTACAAATATTCAGTAATGATCCATGTACAAAGCTAGACAATAAATCCAAACCCTGAATATTAAAATGGTATAAAATACCAACCGGTTGTTAGGTAAGACACATATGCAACAGTTAAGTATCTTTATTTCACAATATTTCACCTACACAGTAGGCTTCTTCAGTCGAGTACAGAAAAGCTGGTAGAAGCTGAGGGACTGACCACCTCAAAACTACATCTTCAAGGGTAATGGACTGATTACATCATCTTCACATCTCTTTTGCTTCTACCAACTTTTCTGCACTCAACTGAAGAAGCCTACTGAGTAGGCAAAATGTTTCGAAATAAAGATACAGTGGAGCCTCAAAAATCGAACTTAATCCGTTCCAGGAGCTAGTTCTAAATTTGAAAAGTCTGAAATTCAAAGCAATATTTCCCATAAGAAATAATGGAAATACAATTAATCCGTTCCAGAAACCCAAAAATATTCACACAAAAAATACATTTTATAGAGATTAATTACAGTTTTACATACAACACATACTATAGTTTTTATGTATAGTAATACATATAAAATAACATTTTTATTTACCTTTATTGAAGATTGGTGATGGCATCTGGAAGATAGGGAGGAGGAGAGAGGGAGTTGGGGTTAGTGTTTGGAAGGAGAATCCCCCTCCATGAGGACTTCAAGTAAAGCCCTCTCTGGGGTTACTTCCCTTCTCTGTCTTTTAATGCCACTAGGACCAGCTTGAGAGTCACTGGACCCCTGTCTCACAAAATAACTGTCCACAGTCCTCTGTTTCTGGCACCTCTTTAACATTTCCCTAAAATGGGACATGGTTCTGTCACTGAACTTGTTGCAAAGATGGCTTGTTTCAGCTTGCTCAGGGTGGTACTTCTGCACAAACATTTGGACATCATTCCACTTGGCACAAATCTCCTTAACCCTTTGGCTGTTTCTGACGTATAAATACGTCTTATGAGCCAATGTTTCTGACGTATTTATATGCACAAATTCTAGCGGCTTCAAATCAAGCGCCAAAGGCCTGGTAGGCCTACACGAGAGAGAATGGGTCTCAGTGGTCGGTGTGCACCCTGTGAAAAAATCTGGGACCCAGCGGTGCATTGTGGGAACGCCATGTTGTTAGTCCATTTTCACCATGCCTCTCGGTAAGAAGTTCCTCACTCCTCGGCGGATTGGAGGTCTTTTGTTCCCAAGTGATAGCTCTAACAGCGATGAAAATGTCAGTGACAGTGAATTCCAGGGTTTTGAAGTGAGTGTTACCGGAAAAAGTGCCCAGGATAACGTAATTAGTGATGAAAACCCAGATGACCCACAACCTTCCACCTCTGGTGCTGTGCCGGCTTGTTCACGTTCACGTTCGCCTGTACCAGGACGAAAGAGGAAACTATTTGGTCGTGTACAACACCCAGATGATAGCAGTGATAGTGATAGTGATTTCAAGGTCATTGAAAGCAGTTCTAGTGAGAGTGAATATTCCCCAGTGAAGCGGCAGTATGTACGACGTAGCATGCGGTCTGGTAGTGTTTCATATGTTGTTCCAAGGGGAAGGAGAAACTCTGGGAGCACATCCCGTGGCCCTACACCACGACCTGATAGTGAAGATGGCGATATTGTAACGATGGGTATGAATGGTGACAGTGAGGGAGGAGGCAGTGGTGGTGATAGTGAGGGTGGCACGGTCCATGTGGCACCATCAGCGGGCCACGCTACTACTTACGCTGCTGACGCAGCACAACAACCAGCCTCACCCTACCCCACACTCCCACAACCTGCACCACCACAACCTGCACAACCACAACCACGGTACAATATCCAGACCCCACCAGCAGACCACATCTGGGATTGGCAGGATGGTGACGAGTTTGTTCCCAGTCCCCATGACTTTGATGAAACACAAAGTGGAATAAAGCCATCTTGTCCACTTGGGAACAATGCCAGTGAACTGGACTGCTTTGAGTTATTCTTCGATGAACCCCTGATGGACATCATTGTCAGGGAAACAAACACATACTGTGATTACACCATGGCAAATACAATTATCTCACCAAAATCATGGCTACACAAGTGGAAGGAGACAACTGTGGCAGAGATGTACCTGTTTTTTGCCACAATAATGCTTATGCCACATGTGTATAAGCACACTGTCACCACATACTGGGCAACAGAACGCCTGATTTCAACTCCAGGTTTTAGTGACATTATAGGTGTCAATCGTTTCCTGATACTGTTACGTATGTTACACTTTTCAGACAAAACCAGGCCTGACAGAAGCGACAGGTTATATAAGATCAGAAATGTGTTTATGTACCTGAAACAAAAGTGCTGCATGTATTTTTATCCCTTCAGGAAGCTTGTTATTGATGAGTCCTTGATTTTATTCAAAGGAAGACTCTCATTCAAGCAATATATACCAAGCAAGAGGAAACGCTTTGGTATAAAGCTATTTGTACTGTGTGATTGCAGAAGTGGTCTAGTTTTGGATATCATTGTGTACACTGGCAGTAATACTTTGAGAGATACCATGAAGTTATTGGGTATCTCTGGTGATGTGGTTCGAACAATGATGGAACCATATCTTGGTAAGGGGCATATGTTATTTACTGATAACTGGTACACAAGCCCCTTACTCAGTGATTTCTTGCGAGTGGCACAGTGCGTGGTAATCGTAAACATATGCCAAGGTTCAATGCTGGCACTCGCAGAGGTGAGGTGCAAGCCTTTGCTGCCAATGACATCATGGCATTTCGGTGGCATGACAAACGTGATGTCACATTGTTGACAACAGTTCACAGAAACGAAAAGGTACCCAGTGGCAGGGACAACAGAGAGACCAATGAACCCATTCTAAAGCCTGCAGCTGTCATGGACTACAACCTCAATATGCGCTTAGTGGACAAATGTGACATGCAGATTGGATTTGCAGACTGTGTACGCAAGAGTTATAAGTGGTATATAAAACTTTTTTTCCATCTTGTTGATATCTCTATGCTAAATGCTTATAACATATACAAGTTGAAGACCAACAAAACACCAAAATATGGTGAATTTTGCCTGTCAGTAATCAGACAAATAATTGCAAAGTACCAAGGAGCAACTCCTGAAATAGACCAGCGCCCACAGACATCATCTCGTTTGAGGCCTGGTGACCACTACCCCATACAACTGCCTCCTACTACTGCCAAGAAAAATGCTCAGAAGAGGTGTTATGTATGTATGCATACCACAAAACGCCCACAAACACGCAGAGACACTCGTTTTATGTGTGAGGAGTGTGAAGTGCCCCTCTGCATATACCCATGTTTCAAAGAGATCCACAAGCTGCAGCAGTTCTAGGAACGTGTTTAGTGACTGTACATATGTATATATATTATGGAACAACAGTAATAAACATTGTTTTGTATTGTTTGTTTGTGTAAACAAAGTGTATACACAAACTAATAGTGATAAAGTTTGTTCTGTTATTGTGTTGTAAACAATGAGTGTATATTTGAACAATGCACCTTACATTGGTCTCACAGGCCACATAAGTTACCTGGAACAGAAAAACATTGAAAAATGCAAGAAACCTTTGAATTAGAGTAAATAAAAGAATACCGGGTGGGCGGCGGTCGCCGCTGTTGCCGTACGCACGTCACTTTCTGCAAACTTTGCGGCTCTATATCTCGGTAAGTACTGATGGCAAAAATTTTTTTTTAGGCTTAAAACACTACTAAAAATATTCCTAACATTTTCATAAGAAAAAATAATTTTTTTTTTTTCGAATATTTGGCGACATAGAATGACAGTTTCAGAGAGGGGCCTGAAACAGTCAAAGGGTTAATCTTTGAAGAAGGCACCTCATCCACTCCCTCTTCCTCCTCCTCTGAAGCAAGTTCCTCAGCTTTGGTCTGATACTGCTCCAGATGAAGCTCTTGCAGCTCTTCAGTGGTTAGCTCTTCCCTGTGGTCATCCACCAACTTTTCCACATCCTCACCACTCACCTCCAACCCCAGGGTGTTCCCCAATGCCACAATAGAGTCCACAACAGGCAGAGGGTGAGCTGGGTCAGGGTCAGGGTCAGGGTCAGGGTCAGCCTCAAACCCTTCAAAATCCCTCTTTTGGACACAATCTGGCCACAATTGTCTCCAAGCAGAGTTCAAAGTCCTGGAAGTCACTCCCTCCCAAGCCTTACCTATAAGGCTTATGGAGCTGTAGATGTTGAAGTGATTCCTCCAGAACTCTCTTAGGGTCAACTTAGTGTCTGTGGTCACTTCAAAGCACTTTTCAAACACTGCTTTTGTGTAGAGTTTTTTGAAGTTAGAAATGACTTGCTGGTCCATGGGCTGGAGGAGAGGCGTGGTGTTAGGAGGCAAGAACTTCACTTTTATGAAACTGAAGTCCTTAGACAAGAGGTCTAATAAGTTTGGAGGATGAGCAGGAGCATTGTCCATTAACAGGAGGCACTTGAGTGGCAATTTCTTTTCCTGGAGGTATTTTTTCACACTGGGGCCAATCACTTCATAGACCCACTCTTTGAAAATTTGTCTTGTGACCCATGCCTTATGATTAGCTTTCCACAAGACACATAACTTGTTCTTAAAGACATTGTTTTTCTTAAACACTCTGGGATTTTCTGAATGATACACAAGTAAAGGCTTCACTTTAAAATCACCACTAGCATTAGCACAGAACAAAAGAGTAAGCCTGTCTTTCATAGGCTTGTGACCTGGCAGTGCCTTTTTCTCCTGTGTGATGAAGGTCCTTTTTGGCATTTTCTTCCAAAACAAGCCTGTTTCGTCACAATTAAACACTTGTTCAGGTTTGAATTCTTCACTGTCTATGTAGCCCTTAAACTCCTGTAGAAACTTCTCAGCTGCCCGTTTGTCTGAACTGGCTGCCTCACCATGTCTTACAACATTGTGTATGCCACTACACTTCTTAAATCTGCCAAACCAGCCTCTGCTGGCCTTAAATTCACTATCAGCACTGGTTCCAGGAGTTTTCTGTACCAGATCAGCATACCACTTCCTTGCCTTTTCGCAAATAATCGTCTCTGAAACACTATCACCTGCAATCTCTTTATCCTTGATCCACACCAGCAACAACAACTCAACCTCTTCAACTATTTGTGGTCTTTTTTTGGTTAGCATATTAACACCTTTCGCAACATCAACTTCCTTGATTTGTTCTTTCTTTTCCAGGATAGAACCGATGGTCGACTTGCTTTTCCCATACATCCTGGCAAGCTCAACAAGTCTCACACCACTCTCATACTTCTGTATTATTTCCTACTTCACATCTATGGTGTTTCTCACTTTCTTTACCACAGGGGTACCACTAGCAAGTTTCTTTGGGCCCATGGTAGCTTATTTCACAGTCCCACAAACACTAAACACAACGAAATAATCGTAAAATGCGTGAATGAGAGCGCAGGTTAGTGTTCACTCAAGCATAAACAAAGCTAGACTGCTCACGGCGCCTGCGCGGGGACACGGACAGAGCGGGCTGGCAGACAGGTCCCGTACCTGGCGGTCCAAAAATAGGGGCGCGTTCGATAATAGGGACACAGTTTGTCCGAAAAAATGGTCCTATTTTCGAAATGTTCAATATGTGATACGTTCAATTTCTGAGGTTCCACTGTACCTAACTGTTGCATATGTATCTTGCCTAACAAATCCAAACACCTTTTCAAGCTCCAATGGAAATGCAGTTCCTTGGTATCAGTAACATTGATTTTTGTAACATGACTTGAAAAAAATCTTTACACAATACAACAGTTCCCTGACTTACAATGAGGAAGGCACTCCTCTTACTACTGCCCATGTTCTGTTGTCAGATATGAAAGAAGAGAGGGAAGAAGGAGAGAAAGAGCTAGATTCATCTGAGTACTGTACTATATTTTTTCACTTCATTATTTAAAAAATACATGAAATTACATACAGAATATCATGACTCAAAAACTTATCTCTGATAACATGGGTGTCTATGGGAAAAAAACAGGCTCTGATTTCCAAACACTTCAACGTTGAAATATCCTCAGTAATGCAAAATATCCTAAGTTGGGACCCTACTTGATCCATTATCCTGAAGCTATGCCATCCACCTCTCCATCTGCATTTTAGAATCAATAAAAGATCCTACACACAACCACTCTTACTACACAATTCTATGTCAAAATTCTCCCTGTGCACACTTCTTTTTTGTATTATCTCATCTCTACACAAATTGGAATATCTTCCGTACATTCCCATAACAGCTCATATTTACAAAATTTAAAACTATGTATAATTATACAATTAATTCAATTAAGCAAAATCCTTAAAGGATAGTATTGTTTGGATACATGTGTATGAATGAGTGTAATTATTTGCACATAGGAATCAATTATTAAATTCACAAAAATGCACCAAGATCACACATTCATGCTATTCATACTGCTACAGTATTAGCATATCAACACCTAGAATGATGCAGATCAAAGACCTTAATTCCTTCACAGCCTCTCCTAACACTGGTGTTAACTCCCAATACTAATGAAGAAGTATAGGCTATAAGTTTAATAATAAAGTCAGTTCAAGTGATAATACATGCTACACAACATTCATCTATTTAACACCTCTCTAACATGAGTAGTTACTTAGCAATCAGCAAAAACACAAACCTACCTCCCATACTAAAAAAACTGTTAAACAATTCCCTTTAGTGTGAAGAGTTTTGTATTATCCATTAATGGAACGCAAATCTACTTACCCATCAACTGCATCGCAACAAATAATGATTTAGTATTTCTTTTAAATTACAATTATTCCCAATGAGTGCTAAACTAATTGAGCACTAACAGTATACTCTTTATTAAAATTTCAATGTTTTAAACCAATTTTAAATCATCTTTTTTTAAATTTCAATGTCTTAAACCAATTTCAAATCAGAAAAAATGGTAATACTTGAGACTGAAATATTTTCCCTGAATAAGTTTGTTTCTCAAAGGAAAACTATATATACTCAGCCCTCACACACTGCAGGTTCTTCTAATACTCATTCACTATGAGTTTCTCATTTTCTGACTACTGAAAACACTGACGATGGCTGTGGTTTGCACGTGCAGCTGAACAGTTTCGTCAGGCTGCAACTATTTATATGGCCTTTAATGCTATATATTTATAGAGCCTTATTACTGTTGATTTACTGGTTTGTTCACCAGTGCCAATGGCCCTAATGTGGTGGTGTAGCCAAGATCAAATACTGTCATGCTGTGCTGGAGACAATGATCTCTAAGAACACAGATGTGAGGGTGAAGTAGCTACTGGCCTATGGCCATCCAGAGCAACCATTAGACTCAATAATCAGAGTTGCATAATTTTAAGAATGAAAAATGTTATTTATAGACATAATTCCACAAATATATTCACACAAAATCTTTGGTATTCATGACACTGGTACTTACATAACTCGACTATTAATAGATGATTCAGCAAATATTCTCCACTAATGGCGGGTCATGTGTGGGGTCTCAAAAGACAGGCACTGCACCAAAATCAAAGCAAAAATATATGCTGTACCGTTATATAAACATGGATTCACCTAACATGGATTCCTATTATACAGCCTTTCTTCAGAATGCATCCCCCACATATGGGAAGGGCTAAGTATATACAGTACTGAACAAACATAAACTAGAAAAATTTAATATACCTCTAAATGTTTTCAAATACTTCTCAGCCACATTAAAAAATATATGAAAGTTATTTGAAAAAAAAAATTATTATTTGAACAAATGCCTATATCAAAACCAAAAGATAATGCAGAACCAGTGTTTCATATATGGAAAAGTTCAAATTTAAAACAAAATAAATTTGAGCAAGATTTGCACATGTTGCTAAGGCCAGGTTGGTAAATGGAACTGAAACTTAGACTCTGGAGCTTCCTTGTCTTCATCAATTTACAAAGACACTTTCAACTAAAAAACAAAATATGCTGTATATTTTTTTACTACAATAATACTGTACTGTACAGATGTGATGATTAAATAGAGAGCAACCTTAACACCTAAAAACATCAACAGATTACAATAAGTAAATGAAGTGATAACACATAAAGCAATATTTTGACCTAGGAAAGCTATAAATATGAGAGATTGAAATTTCATGTTCAATAAATCCAACATTTAACATACTCCTATTATTATACCTGAAGCTTGTAACATTCTTTCTAAGGCTTTTTGTTATTTGAATAAAAAATTCATTACTGAACATAACATTTTTCTAAATGTTATAACCAATATAAAAACTGCTTATAACCTAAAGAAAAGAATTCTCAAACAAAATATCCTTAAGCTCACAAGTCATATAAAGAAGCTATTCATCAGGTGATGAAAATGTAGGAACAAATGTGTGTACGCTACATGCAGTACAAAAGTATTAACGTAGAATGGAGTGAGGACTTGCTCAGCGCAAGTGGTCTGGCCGCTGATACGTCTGATTGGCAAGACTTTGGTGTATTGGTGGTTGAAAACAGCGAACGTGTTCCACTGGTAAATTATCAGGATCACTTGTTTTCAAATATTTGTTGAGAACAGCAAAGATCTGCGAGTTGAGTACCTGGAACCGTCTGATGCGGTCGCACATCCTCTTCAGTTGCTGCAGATGAAATAAACAATAGCATTTAAAAAAAAAAATCTAATTTGAAAAAATATGCAGAGCCTAAACCATTGTGCTCCTTTAACCTTTTCGGGGGAGGGTCCCGTTGTGCCACGGCTTTGAAGTCAGGGTTGGTCCCATAGTACTACTCCATGAGCTCAGTTCACTAAGATAAGCTGTTAGCGGTAAATTTGGTACTAGATTTGAGAGAATGGGTCTGTGCAGTAACTGTGCACCATATAAAAAAATCCTACAGCAGTGTATAATGGGAAAAAAAAGCCTCAGTATTTTAGGTTTAACCTTTTCAGGGTTGGTGCCATACTAGTATGGCTTGCACGCCAGGGTTGGTGCCGTACTAGTACGCATAAATTCTAGCGCCTTCAAATCTAGAGAGAGAAAGCTGGTAGGCCTACATATGAAAGAATGGGTCTATGTGGTCAGTGTGCACAGCATAAAAAAATCTTGCAGCACACAGTGCATAATGAGAAAAAAAAACTCTGTGTTTTTGCTTTAAAACGGCGACTTTGCAGTGTATTTTCATATGCTATTTGTGGTTGTATTCTAGTTTTCCTGGTCTTACTTTACAGAATGGAAGACATATTACAGAAACTGAGATGATTTTGATTGGTTTCACAATGAAAAGTACCTTGAAATTGAGCTCAAAGTAGCAGAAATGTTCGATTTCTGCCAAAGTTCAAAAGTAAACGAATCATGCCACGCGTCCAATACACATCAACTGGTGAGTCTTATTCTTTCACAAGTGCGCTGATATTATGTATACCATTTTTACACTAATGCAGTAGTCTGTATAACAGTAAATCTTCTATTTTTTTGTGAGAATAAAAATTCAAAGTGGAAAGCAAAAGAAATGTAAGAGTGGCCTGGGGATGTGACTAATGAACAGAAAAAATGTTATTTTAATGCCAGGAATGTCTGTCTTGTTTATTCTGGACCCTATTTGGAAATTGGCATCTTTTGAAATTTGTGTGAAATTGGCAAAATTGTCAATTTCTGACCACTTTATTGGATAGTTGAAATAGGTAAATGGGTGGTTTCTTTTACTCATTCGATAGAAAAATGGAGTTCTAGCAAAATAGTTATGATTTTTGTCTACTGGTACATTGGAATTGGCTGAAAAGAGGGTTCAAATTGTGGCGAAATTGCCGATGCATAAATATCGTCAAGACCGCTAACTTCACAAGAGCATAATTCCATAAGTTTTCCATCAAATTTCATACTTTTGGTGTCATTATGATCAGGAAAACATTCTCTATTATTTCATAAGAAAAATAAATTTTTTCTCGAAAAATTTCCGACCCTGAGAACAAGTTTAGGAGAGGGTCTGCCGACCCTGAAAGAGTTAAAAAAGCAACTTTGCAGTGTATTTTCACATGGTTTTTGTTGTTGCATTCTCGGTTTCTTGATCACATTCGAAAGAACGGAAGATATATTACAGAAATGATGATGATTTTGATTGGTTTGAGGACTGAAAGTAGCTTGAAATTGAGCTCAAAGTAACACAAATGTTCGATTTTTGCCAATATTTCAGAGTACACAAATTACGTCACTTGTCCAATATTGGTCCATCTGGTCCGTCTAATGCATGTCCACAAATGCACTGACATTATTTATGCAGTTATTACAGTAAAGCAATAGTATGCACAACAGTAAATCTTCTGTTTTATGCAAATAAATTCAAAGTGGAAAGCAAGCATAATATAGGGGAGGTCTGAGAATGTGACTGATAACAGATGAAATGTTGTTTAAGTACCAGTAATGTCTATATTGCTTATTCAGGATCCTATTTTGAAATTGGCAATTTTTGAATTGTGTGAAATTGGCCAAATTACCAATTTCTGATAATTTTATTGGGTATTTGAAATAGGTAAATGGTTAGTTTCTTGTACTCATTCGACAGAATAGAAGGAATACTAACGAAATACCTATGAGTTTGGTCGGCCGGAACAATGGAATTAGCTTAAAATAGGACTGAAATTGGGCGAAATCACCAATGCATAAATACTGCCAAGACTGCTAACTTTGTGAGAGCGTAATTCCACGAGTTTTCCATCAAATTTTGTACTTTCAGTTCCATTACCTTTGGAAAAAGTTTTTTTTTTTTTTACATTTTTCCAACCCTGAAAGCACATTTCAAATCAGGGGTTCTGACCCTGAAAGGGTTAATATAACAGAAAGAGGCAACAAGATACACACACATCCAAATTATTGCAAACCATTTCCATATACAGTACAGCCTTTCTTCACTTAGCAATGAGCTCGTTGACTGGCGACTTGGACTTATGGTGGGCTCTCTGACCAGTATGCATAACTAAATAATGTATATTAGAGCTGATTTCCTTTATTCTGTTTATTACAATATACAGTACAATACTGTATAAACATTTAAAAATACACCTACCATCTGACTTACGACCTGCTCGACATACGACCACTCAACTTACGACCATGTTTTGCATGCAAATGTTCTGGGAAATAAACAACTGTTTGTGTTTTACACAGTATTTCTCCTAAACCTTACAGTATAAAATACAGTACTAACAGCATAAAGAGTAAAGTAAAAAATGAAATACCAAAATAAAACAATAAAATAAAATCTTTACTTAATGTGATGCTGATATTCAGTAGTAAGGTTCGACTTATGTCCATATTGACTTATGACCAGTTAGTCGGAACCAAGCTTGGTCGTAAGTCGGATGGTAGGTGTATAATAAAAAAATTATAAATGGTGCAAAGGTGACATTAAAACAATATCAAAGATGGTTGACACAAACCCACTACCATTACAGTTTGCTCCTTGCTTTGCAACGAATTCGTTGACCAGCGTGGTCTTTGGAATGAAATTCCGTCGTTAAGTGAGGAGAGGCTGTATTCACTTTATGTCCCCATATGTAATAGGTACTGTCATCCCTCACCTCACCTCCTACATACTGTACATTCTTACTTTTTACTCCCTCCTGCCAACTAATGTAAAATGTTCCTGAAACTACTCTTCTAAAAAACAAAGCTTGAAATCTAGATTCTGCTGCCTCTATCCATGTCAGAATTATCTTTTCTTCACAGTATATCTTTCTTCATGCTGAGTTTTTTTTTTAAACACGTTGGCCATCTCCCACCGAGGCGGGTGACCCAGAAAAGCAAGAAACTTTCACAATCATTCAACAGTTTCATCATCGTTCTCACAATATCATGTTTATTTCTTAAGAATAAACTCTCCCAGAGAATCTCCTTTCTCCCACATACTGCTTTCTCCTTTATTTCTCCCAGCATAGAGCTACATTTGCATAATACTATCCTCCCAAAATGTATATTTATCTTCCACCACCAATATGTCACTATCCATCACAATCTTACACTGCCATGCTGATGCTGATCTGCTGCTTTGCTTTCCTTACCTTCCTTTACACACAACTTCACATGAACAAATATCCTCTTTTGCCAGCCACATATTCTAGAAAGAAAATATTAATACATTCCGGTACTTCTCCATTCACCAGGTAGGCGAGTACAAATACGAAATGCATCTGTATGATGCATTTCCTATTTTGCAAATGATTATGTGCTAAACCCGCATGATTTTAGCACATAATCATTTACAAAATAAATTCACCCATTCACCAGGATATAAAGTACAAAATCATTTGCACACCACTACTAATTCTAGTTTCACTCACTTTCAAGCAATTTTCATTAACACGGCCGACTTGTTAAAAAAAAAAAAAATGGGGAAGTGGAACAGAATTCTTCCTCTGTAAGTCATGTGTGTTGTAAGAGGTGACTAAAATGCCGGGAGCAAGGGGCTAGTAACCCCTCTCCCGTATAAATAACTAAATTTAAAAGAGAAACTTTCGTTTTTCTTATATATATATATACATATATATATATATATATATATATATATATATATATATATATATATATATATATATATATATATATATATATATATATATATTTATATATATTTATATATATTTATATATATTTATATATATTTACATATATTTATATATATTTATATATATATATATATTTATATATATATATATATATATATTTACATATATTTATATATATTTATATACATATATATATATATATATATATATATATATATATATATATATATATATATAAATATATATAATATATATAATATATATATATAATATATATAATTATATATATATATATATATAATATATATTATATATATATATATATATAAACTCAGGGAGGAGGAAGTTCGGGCGAGATATAAGCGACTATTGGCAGAAAGGTGGGCTAGTGCAAAGATGAGTAGTGGGGGGGTTGAAGAGGGTTGGAATAGTTTTAAAAATGCAGTATTAGAATGTGGGGCAGAAGTTTGTGGTTATAGGAGGGTGGGGGCAGGAGGAAAGAGGAGTGATTGGTGGAATGATGAAGTAAAGGGTGTGATAAAAGAGAAAAAGGTAGCTTATGAGAGGTTTTTACAAAGCAGAAGTGTTATAAGAAGAGCAGAATATATGGAGAGTAAAAGAAAGGTAAAGAGAGTGGTGAGAGAGTGCAAAAGGAGAGCAGATGATAGAGTGGGAGAGGCACTGTCAAGAAATTTTAATGAAAATAAGAAAAAATTTTGGAGTGAGTTAAACAAGTTAAGAAAGCCTAGGGAAAATATGGATTTGTCAGTTAAAAACAGAGTAGGGGAGTTAGTAGATGGGGAGATGGAGGTATTGGGAAGATGGCGAGAATATTTTGAGGAACTTTTAAATGTTAAGGAAGAAACAGAGGCAGTAATTTCATGCACTGGTCAGGGAGGTATACCATCTTTTAGGAGTGAAGAAGAGCAGAATGTAAGTGTGGGGGAGGTACGTGAGGCATTACGTAAAATGAAAGGGGGTAAAGCAGCTGGAACTGATGGGATCATGACAGAAATGTTAAAAGCAGGGGGGGATATAGTGTTGGAGTGGTTGGTACTTTTGTTTAATAAATGTATGAAAGAGGGGAAGGTACCTAGGGATTGGCAGAGAGCATGTATAGTCCCTTTATATAAAGGGAAAGGGGACAAAAGAGACTGTAAAAATTATAGAGGAATAAGCTTACTGAGTATACCAGGAAAAGTGTACGGTAGGGTTATAATTGAAAGAATTAGAGGTAAGACAGAATGTAGGATTGCGGATGAGCAAGGAGGTTTTAGAGTGGGTAGGGGATGTGTAGATCAGGTGTTTACATTGAAGCATATATGTGAACAGTATTTAGATAAAGATAGGGAAGTTTTTATTGCATTTATGGATTTAGAAAAGGCATATGATAGAGTGGATAGAGGAGCAATGTGGCAGATGTTGCAAGTATATGGAATAGGTGGTAAGTTATTAAATGCTGTAAAGAGTTTTTATGAGGATAGTGAGGCTCAGGTTAGGGTGTGTAGAAGAGAGGGAGACTACTTCCCGGTAAAAGTAGGTCTTAGACAGGGATGTGTAATGTCACCATGGTTGTTTAATATATTTATAGATGGGGTTGTAAAGGAAGTAAATGCTAGGGTGTTTGGGAGAGGGGTGGGATTAAATTATGGGGAATCAAATTCAAAATGGGAATTGACACAGTTACTTTTTGCTGATGATACTGTGCTTATGGGAGATTCTAAAGAAAAATTGCAAAGGTTAGTGGATGAGTTTGGGAATGTGTGTAAAGGTAGAAAGTTGAAAGTGAACATAGAAAAGAGTAAGGTGATGAGGGTGTCAAATGATTTAGATAAAGAAAAATTGGATATCAAATTGGGGAGGAGGAGTATGGAAGAAGTGAATGTTTTCAGATACTTGGGAGTTGACGTGTCGGCGGATGGATTTATGAAGGATGAGGTTAATCATAGAATTGATGAGGGAAAAAAGGTGAGTGGTGCGTTGAGGTATATGTGGAGTCAAAAAACGTTATCTATGGAGGCAAAGAAGGGAATGTATGAAAGTATAGTAGTACCAACACTCTTATATGGGTGTGAAGCTTGGGTGGTAAATGCAGCAGCGAGGAGACGGTTGGAGGCAGCGGAGATGTCCTGTTTAAGGGCAATGTGTGGTGTAAATATTATGCAGAAAATTCGGAGTGTGGAAATTAGGAGAAGGTGTGGAGTTAATAAAAGTATTAGTCAGAGGGCAGAAGAGGGGTTGTTGAGGTGGTTTGGTCATTTAGAGAGAATGGATCACAGTAGAATGACATGGAAAGCATATAAATCTATAGGGGAAGGAAGGCGGGGTAGGGGTCGTCCTCGAAAGGGTTGGAGAGAGGGGGTAAAGGAGGTTTTGTGGGTAAGGGGCTTGGACTTCCAGCAAGCGTGCGTGAGCGTGTTAGATAGGAGTGAATGGAGACGAATGGTACTTGGGACCTGACGATCTGTTGGAGTGTGAGCAGGGTAATATTTAGTGAAGGGATTCAGGGAAACCGGTTATTTTCATATAGTCGGACTTGAGTCCTGGAAATGGGAAGTACAATGCCTGCACTTTAAAGGAGGGGTTTGGGATATTGGCAGTTTGGAGGGATATGTTGTGTATCTTTATATGTTTATGCTTCTAGACTGTTGTATTCTGAGCACCTCTGCAAAAACAGTGATAATGTGCGAGTGTGGTGAAAGTGTTGAATGATGATGAAAGTATTTTCTTTTTGGGGATTTTCTTTCTTTTTTGGGTTACCCTGCCTCGGTGGGAGACGGCCGACTTGTTGAAAAAAAAAAAAAAAAAAATATATATATATACATATATACATATATACGTATATACGTATATACGTATATACGTATATACGTATATACGTATATACGTATATACGTATATACGTATATACGTATATACGTATATATGTATATATGTATATATGTATATATATATATATATATATATATATATATATATATATATATATATTTATTTATTTATTTCTATATGACACTGGCCAATTCCCACGAAGGCAGGAAAAACTTTCACCATCCACTCCATCACTGTCTTGCCAGAAGGGTGCTTTACACTACAGTTTTTAAACTGCAACATTAACACCCCTCCTTCAGAGTGCAGGCACTGTACCTCCCATCTCCAGGACTCAAGTCCAGCCTGCAGGTTTCCCTGAACCCCTTCATAAATGTTACTTTGCTCACACTCCAACAGCACGTCAAGTATTAAAAACCATTTGTCTCCATTCACTCCTATCAAACACGCTCACGCATGCCTACTGGAATTCCAAGCCCCTCGCACACAAAACCTCCTTTACCCCCTCCCTCCAACCTTTCCTAGGCCGACCCCTACCCTGCCTTCCTTCCACTACAGACTGATACACTCTTGAAGTCACTCTGTTTCGCTCCATTCTCTCTACATGTCCGAACCACCTCAACAACCCTTCCTCAGCCCTCTGGACAACAGTTTTGGTAATCCCGCACCTCCTCCTAACTTCCAAACAACGAATTCTCTGCATTATATTCACACCACACATTGCCCTCAGACATGACATCTCCACTGCCTCCAGCCTTCTCCTTGCTGCAACATTCATCACCCATACTTCACACCCATATAAGAGTGTTGGTAAAGCTGTACTCTCATACATTCCCCTCTTTGCCTCCAAGGACAAACTTCTTTGCCTCCACAGACTCCTAAGTGCACCACTCACCCTTTTCCCCTCATCAATTCTATGATTCACCTCATCTTTCATAGACCCATCAGCTGACACATCCACTCCCAAATATCTGAATACATTCACCTCCTCCATACTCTCTCCCTCCAATCTGATATCCAATCTTTCATCACCTAATCTTTTTGTTATCCTCATTACCTTACTCTTTCCTGTATTCACTTTTAATTTTCTTCTTTTCCACACCCTACCAAATTCATCCACCAATCTCTGCAACTTCTCTTCAGAATCTCCCAAGAGCACAGTGTCATCAGCAAGTAGAGTATGTAGGAAAGAGGGAAATTATTTCCCAGTAAAAGTAGGCCTTAGACAAGGATGTGTGATGTCACCGTGGTTGTTTAATATATTTATAGATGGGGTTGTAAGAGAAGTAAATGCGAGGGTCTTGGCAAGAGGCGTGGAGTTAAAATATAAAGAATCACACATAAAGTGGGAGTTGTCACAGTAGGAGAAACTTTTAGAGAGGGTGTGGTAGGTAAGTTTGGGATACCAGGTGTAAATGATAATGGAAGCCCTTTGATTGAACTTTGTATAGAAAGGGGTTTAGTTATAGGTAATACATATTTTAAGAAAAAGAGGATAAATAAGTATACAAGATATGATGTAGGGCGAAATGACAGTAGTTTGTTAGATTATGTATTGGTAGATAAAAGACTGTTGAGTAGACTTCAGGATGTACATGTTTATAGAGGGGCCACAGATATATCAGATCACTTTCTAGTTGTAGCTACACTGAGAGTAAAAGGTAGATGGGATACAAGGAGAATAGAAGCATCAGCGAAGAGAGAGGTGAAGGTTTATAAACTAAAAGAGGAGGCCGTTAGGGAAAGATATAAACAGCTATTGGAGGATAGATGGGCTAATGAGAGCATAGGCAATGGGGTCGAAGAGGTATGCGGTAGGTTTAAAAATGTAGTGTTAGAGTGTTCAGCAGAAGTTTGTGGTTACAGGAAAGTGGGTGCGGGAGGGAAGAGGAGCGATTGGTGGAATGATGATGTAAAGAGAGTAGTAAGGGAGAAAAAGTTAGCATATGAGAGGTTTTTACAAAGTAGAAGTGATGCAAGGAGGGAAGAGTATATGGAGAAAAAGAGAGAGGTTAAGAGAGTGGTGAAACAATGTAAAAAGAGAGCAAATGAGAGAGTGGGTGAGATGTTATCAACAAATTTTGTTGAAAATAAGAAAAAGTTTTGGAGTGAGATTAACAAGTTAAGGAAGCCTAGACAACAAATGGATTTGTCAGTTAAAAATAGGAGAGGAGAGTTATTAAATGGAGAGTTAGAGGTATTGGGAAGATGGAGGGAATATTTTGAGGAATTGTTAAATGTTGATGAAGATAGGGAAGCTGTGATTTCGTGTATAGGGTAAGGAGGAATAACATCTTGTAGGAGTGAGGAAGAGCCAGTTGTGAGTGTGGGGGAAGTTCATGAGGCAGTAGGTAAAATGAAAGGGGGTAAGGCAGCCGGGATTGATGGGATAAAGATAGAAATGTTAAAAGCAGGTGGGGATATAGTTTTGGAGTGGTTGGTGCAATTATTTAATAAATGTATGGAAGAGGGTAAGGTACCTAGGGATTGGCAGAGAGCATGCATAGTTCCTTTGTATAGAGGCAAAGGGGATAAAAGAGAGTGCAAAAATTATAGGGGGATAAGTCTGCTGAGTATACCTGGTAAAGTGTATGGTAGAGTTATTATTGAAAGAATTAAGAGTAAGACGGAGAATAGGATAGCAGATGAACAAGGAGGCTTTAGGAAAGGTAGGGGGTGTGTGGACCAGGTGTTTACAGTGAAACATATAAGTGAACAGTATTTAGATAAGGCTAAAGAGGTCTTTGTGGCATTTATGGATTTGGAAAAGGCGTATGACAGGGTGGATAGGGGGGCAATGTGGCAGATGTTGCAAGTGTATGGTGTAGGAGGTAGGTTACTGAAAGCAGTGAAGAGTTTTTACGAGGACAGTGAGGCTCAAGTTAGAGTATGTAGGAAAGAGGGAAATTATTTCCCAGTAAAAGTAGGCCTTAGACAAGGATGTGTGATGTCACCGTGGTTGTTTAATATATTTATAGATGGGGTTGTAAGAGAAGTAAATGCGAGGGTCTTGGCAAGAGGCGTGGAGTTAAAATATAAAGAATCACACACAAAGTGGGAGTTGTCACAGCTGCTCTTTGTTGATGACACTGTGCTCTTGGGAGATTCTGAAGAGAAGTTGCAGAGATTGGTGGATGAATATGGTAGGGTGTGCAAAAGAAGAAAATTAAAGGTGAATACAGGAAAGAGTAAGGTTATGAGGATAACAAAAAGATTAGGTGATGAAAGATTGAATATCAGATTGGAGGGAGAGAGTATGGAGGAGGTGAATGTATTCAGATATTTGGGAGTGGACATGTCAGCAGATGGGTCTATGAAGGATGAGGTGAATCATAGAATTGATGAGGGGAAAAGGGTGAGTGGTGCACTTAGGAGTCTGTGGAGACAAAGAACTTTGTCCTTGGAGGCAAAGAGGGGAATGTGTGAGAGTATAGTTTTACCAACACTCTTATATGGGTGTGAAGCATAGGTGATGAATGTTGCAGCGAGGAGAAGGCTGGAGGCAGTGGAGATGTCATGTGAGGGCAATGTGTGGTGTGAATATAATGCAGAGAATTCGTAGTTTGGAAGTTAGGAGGAGGTGCGGGATTACCGGCATTTTAGTCGCCTCTTACAACACGCATGGCTTACGGAGGAAGAATTCTGTTCCACTTCCCCATGGAGATAAGAGGAAATAAACAAGAATAAGAACTAGAAAGAAAATAGAAGAAAACCCAGAGGGGTGTGTATATATGTGCTTGTACATGTATGTGTAGTGTGACCTAAGTGTAAGTAGAAGTAGCAAGACGTACCTGAAAACTTGCATGTTCATGAGACAGAAAAAAGGACACCAGCAATCCTACCATCATGTAAAACAATTACAGGCTTTCGTTTTACACTCACTTGGCAGGACGGTAGTACCTCCCTGGGCGGTTGCTGTCTACCAACCTTATATATATATATGTAAATATATATGTATATGTATATATAAATATATATATATATGTAAATATATATGTATATATATAAATATATATGTATATATATGAATATATATGTATATATATATATATATATATATTTATATATATATATATATATATATATATTTTTTTTTTTTTTTTTTTTTTTTTTTTTTTTTTTTCTCAACAAGTCGGCCGTCTCCCACCGAGGCAGGGTGACCCAAAAAAGAAAGAAAATCCCCAAAAAGAAAATACTTTCATCATCATTCAACACTTTCACCACACTCGCACATTATCACTGTTTTTGCAGAGGTGCTCAGAATACAACAGTCTAGAAGCATACACATATAAAGATACACAACATATCCCTCCAAATTGCCAATATCCCAAACCCCTCCTTTAAAGTGCAGGCATTGTACTTCCCATTTCCAGGACTCAAGTCCGACTATATGAAAATAACCGGTTTCCCTGAATCCCTTCACTAAATATTACCCTGCTCACACTCCAACAGATCGTCAGGTCCCAAGTACCATTCGTCTCCATTCACTCCTATCTAACACGCTCACGCACGCTTGCTGGAAGTCCAAGCCCCTTACCCACAAAACCTCCTTTACCCCCTCTCTCCAACCCTTTCGAGGACGACCCCTACCCCGCCTTCCTTCCCCTATAGATTTATATGCTTTCCATGTCATTCTACTTTGATCCATTCTCTCTAAATGACCAAACCACCTCAACAACCCCTCTTCTGCCCTCTGACTAATACTTTTATTAACTCCACACCTTCTCCTAATTTCCACACTCCGAATTTTCTGCATAATATTTACACCACACATTGCCCTTAAACAGGACATCTCCACTGCCTCCAACCGTCTCCTCGCTGCTGCATTTACCACCCAAGCTTCACACCCATATAAGAGTGTTGGTACTACTATACTTTCATACATTCCCTTCTTTGTTTCCATAGATAACGTTTTTTGACTCCACATATACCTCAACGCACCACTCACCTTTTTTCCCTCATCAATTCTATGATTAACCTCATCCTTCATAAATCCATCCGCCGACACGTCAACTCCCAAGTATCTGAAAACATTCACTTCTTCCATACTCCTCCTCCCCAATTTGATATCCAATTTTTCTTTATCTAAATCATTTGACACCCTCATCACCTTACTCTTTTCTATGTTCACTTTCAACTTTCTACCTTTACACACATTCCCAAACTCATCCAATAACCTTTGCAATTTTTCCTTAGAATCTCCCATAAGCACAGTATCATCAGCAAAAAGTAATTGTGTCAATTCCCATTTTGAATTTGATTCCCCATAATTTAATCCCACCCCTCTCCCAAACACCCTAGCATTTACTTCCTTTACAACCCCATCTATAAATATATTAAACAACCATGGTGACATTACACATCCCTGTCTAAGACCTACTTTTACCGGGAAGTAGTCTCCCTCTCTTCTACACACCCTAACCTGAGCCTCACTATCCTCATAAAAACTCTTTACAGCATTTAATAACTTACCACCTATTCCATATACTTGCAACATCTGCCACATTGCTCCTCTATCCACTCTATCATATGCCTTTTCTAAATCCATAAATGCAATAAAAACTTCCCTATCTTTATCTAAATACTGTTCACATATATGCTTCAATGTAAACACCTGATCTACACATCCCCTACCCACTCTAAAACCTCCTTGCTCATCCGCAATCCTACATTCTGTCTTACCTCTAATTCTTTCAATTATAACCCTACCGTACACTTTTCCTGGTATACTCAGTAAGCTTATTCCTCTATAATTTTTACAGTCTCTTTTGTCCCCTTTCCCTTTATATAAAGGGACTATACATGCTCTCTGCCAATCCCTAGGTACCTTCCCCTCTTTCATACATTTATTAAACAAAAGTACCAACCACTCCAACACTATATCCCCCCCTGCTTTTAACATTTCTGTCATGATCCCATCAGTTCCAGCTGCTTTACCCCCTTTCATTTTACGTAATGCCTCACGTACCTCCCCCACACTTACATTCTGCTCTTCTTCACTCCTAAAAGATGGTATACCTCCCTGACCAGTGCATGAAATTACTGCCTCTGTTTCTTCCTTAACATTTAAAAGTTCCTCAAAATATTCTCGCCATCTACCCAATACCTCCATCTCCCCATCTACTAACTCCCCTACTCTGTTTTTAACTGACAAATCCATATTTTCCCTAGGCTTTCTTAACTTGTTTAACTCACTCCAAAATTTTTTCTTATTTTCATTAAAATTTCTTGACAGTGCCTCTCCCACTCTATCATCTGCTCTCCTTTTGCACTCTCTCACCACTCTCTTTACCTTTCTTTTACTCTCCATATACTCTGCTCTTCTTATAACACTTCTGCTTTGTAAAAACCTCTCATAAGCTACCTTTTTCTCTTTTATCACACCCTTTACTTCATCATTCCACCAATCACTCCTCTTTCCTCCTGCCCCCACCCTCCTATAACCACAAACTTCTGCCCCACATTCTAATACTGCATTTTTAAAACTATTCCAACCCTCTTCAACCCCCCCACTACTCATCTTTGCACTAGCCCACCTTTCTGCCAATAGTCGCTTATATCTCACCCGAACTTCCTCCTCCCTTAGTTTATACACTTTCACCTCCCTCTTACTTGTTGTTGCCACCTTCCTCTTTTCCCATCTACCTCTTACTCTAACTGTAGCTACAACTAAATAATGATCCGATATATCAGTTGCCCCTCTATAAACATGTACATCCTGGAGCCTACCCATCAACCTTTTATCCACCAATACATAATCTAATAAACTACTTTCATTACGTGCTACATCATACCTTGTATATTTATTTATCCTCTTTTTCATAAAATATGTATTACTTATTACCAAATTTCTTTCTACACATAGCTCAATTAAAGGCTCCCTATTTACATTTACCCCTGGCACCCCAAATTTACCTACTACTCCTTCCATAACATTTTTACCCACTTTAGCATTGAAATCCCCAACCACCATTACTCTCACACTTGATTCAAAACTCCCCACGCATTCACTCAACATTTCCCAAAATCTCTCTCTCTCCTCTACACTTCTCTCTTCTCCAGGTGCATACACGCTTATTATAACCCACTTTTCACATCCAATCTTTATTTTACTCCACATAATCCTTGAATTAATACATTTATAGTCCCTCTTTTCCTG